>NW_004524577.1:30666074-30667965 GCF_000260255.1 Octodon degus | reverse complement strand
GAGAATTTATACATGAAGTTATCCCCTATGCATATCAATATGAGTATTTTTAAAGCACCTGCCTTCAGAGGCCACTTTTTAAAAAAAATCTTTAAAAATCAAGTCAGGATGGTCCTAACATGCCAATCAAATTGAAAAGATTTCATTTTCATGCAAATAAACTATCATCCTGCTAAGAAGTGGTATGTGAGCTGTATATAAGAGTTTATTTTTTATGTTCATAAAAAATGGGAGAAATTGAATATGAGCTTTAGAAGACCTCAAAACCAGAGAAAGTCAAAAAGCCTGTGAAGAAAAATTAAAGATGCAGAGATTCATGTACCTAGTTAGATCATTCTATTGGAGAGAGATAAGGATAAAATTGGCTGTGCAGTGGATGTGACAGTGGATGCAGCAGCAATGAGGAAGGACTCGGGAGGACTTGGACTTTTCCGAGACAACCCCCACCCCCACATTTCCAGATCTCAACCTGCTGGGCAGTAGCAGATGCCTCTCCCTTTGGCAGCCTGTGAGGTCAATGTCCAGTACTGTAGGAGGCTGGAGGATGAGAGGGAGAGCAAGGCCCAGATCCTTTCTCCTGATTGTCCCTCTGTTTATATTAGCTCACAATTGTGACCAGTGTCTTGTTATTCTCTGGGACAGAGCTTGTTTGTTTTCTCAGGACTCTGTAATTATTTTGTTTTTCAATTCATGGGCTTGTTGTCTGTTTGTATTATCCCAATCGAAGTCCCCAGAAGACAAGGACCATGTCTCTGCTGTTCATGGCAGTATCTACAGGGTGACAGGGGACTACATTGGAAGCACCATATTAATTGATTCTTAGTGAAAATACACAGGTTCATTATTAGTGTAGTCACTTTAAAAAAAATCAATACTTGTCAACTTTAATCTCTTCACATTGCTGACTACCTATGGTAGTCATAACTGGACTGTAAGCTTTAAGAGAGCAGATCTTAATGCTAAAATACCATTACCAACACCCAAAATAGCAGAAGCTCAATAATGCTTAAGAGCTTGTATAATAAACATGAAGCATCTAAGACAAGGTCACGCGTTCTAATAATTGCCATAAAAAAGGGCCAGTCAAATAGCTCAGCAGACTAAAGCACCTGCTTAGGCAGAGTGCAGTGGCCGGGGTGTGAGCCCTGGAATGCCCTGTTGGCCCTGCCCCCAGGGGGCAATGAGTTAGCAACTGAAACTGGGCCTGGTGGCACACACCTGTAATCCCAGCACTTGGGAAGCTGAAAACAGGAAGTATCACTATGAGTCTGATCTGTATAGCAAGACTCTGCAGACCCTGTACTAAATAAAAAAATTGCTGTACTATTAGAATTATTAATGAATTAATTCAAAAAATATTATAGAAACATTACAATACGCCAAGCGTTGTTTTCACCTTCCTGGATACACAGGTGAATAAAATAATTGTCACTGAGGTATTAGGGAAGGAGGCAGAAAATATATATAGCTGTAAACAAAAATATGTGGCCTACTAGAACATAGTCAGTACTACGCCAAAGGAACAAAAAATGGAGAATGCTAAGGAAAATTGGGAGGTGAGTGCTGGGATAGGTGTGAAAAACAGATGGCAATAAGAAACAGAGTGCCTATAAAAGTACTGAGTTTTTATTTTTTATATCTGAGTAATACTCCATTATATACAAGTACCACTTTTTGTTTTAATCCAAATGGATGCACATAGAGACCATACTCACAAGTGAAATAAATCAGAACCACATGTGTAAACACAGTATTGTCTCTCTTGGGTAAGAACCTGAAAGAGTAAATAAAGTCTGCAAGACAGATATTGTGAAAGGGAAAGCAACTGTTCAAACAGAAGGAACAACTAGGGTGAAGGCAAGAAGAAAAGAAAGAAAGAAGGAAGGGAAAA
>NW_004524577.1:30656009-30665289 GCF_000260255.1 Octodon degus | reverse complement strand
TTGCTGTGCAGATGACATTGAGCAATGACTTGAGGCTGAGGGAGGGGATGGCAAGGTCCTGTGGGAGTCCCCATGGCAGGACTGTGTTCAAGGCACAGCAAGGAACCCACACAGCTTGACAAAGTGGGCCCCCAGGCCAGAATGAGAAGGGATGGTATCGCTGAGGCAAGGGGCAGGGCCTGTAGGCCTTTGTACAACCCTCAGAATACCTGGGGACTAGTGCAGTTTGGAGTAGCAACGTACATGACTTAACTATGGTTTTAGAAAATACACTTGCTTCTTTGTTGAATCAGGAAGCCTGTAGCAATCCACCAGAGAGATGGTGAAGGCCATGGCTAGGAGACAGCAGGATGGGAAACAACCAGGCTCTGGTCGTATTTCGGAATGCATATGTACAAGTATTTTTAGCACATGTACTGTCTCTTACTGGGCAGAGGAGAGGAGCAGCAGAGCATTTTGGGATAAATGTCTTTGGGTGGCGACTGGAGGCTATCTCCGAGAAGTGAATTCAGAGTAGTTCTTTGGTGGATGCGGGTGGGCCTGGGGTGGAAAGAGTGACGTGAGAGAGGCCAAAGCTTAAGCTGATCCCTGTGATTCTTCGGCTAAGGAAACTGTTGCCATCTCTGATTTCTTCCACTGTTCAGGGGGCTAAATTATATTGAGAAGGCTTTGTGAGAGAAAAGGTACACAGAGGAAAGTACTTATCTATTCTTTGCAATTTGGGGGTACACACAACAGCACATAAGACTTTATTTTGATTTTAAATAGGTAAATACCATCTTTTAGTTCATGTAGCAACCCCCAAATTCATGGATTAAGAAAAACTTCCACTTAGATATTTAATTTTCAAAATTTGAATCAGAAATCCAAAATCACTAGCTTGTGTGATTTGTTTCATACCATATACTTGGAAAATGGCATTATGAATAATATTTAGTTTGACCTAAAACATTACAATGTAACAAAATTAGTTCATGTGTTGATTTGGTTGAAAATTCAAGAAAGAGTCAATGACAGTTCTCAGTGTGGTACTGAAAAACCCAATTTTAGATTTGTGGCCATGAGTGTGATTTAAAAGCTGAGTTATAATCAAATATGAATATACAACAGCAATGAAGACCTGTCCCAGTGAGTTTTGCATCAAGATTCAGTGCTGTTACGGGAATATTTACCATCAAATGATGTAACTTACCTTTGGAAAAAATCATGTATTTTATAGCTATTTCTTGGGTGCCTATTCTGTCCCAGGTTCTCTTTTAGGCATTCCTGAGGCATCAGGAAACAGAATAAGATTTTTGCCTTGTAAAGTTGACATAAAGGGCCTGGGGAGATGGCTCGGTAGAACAAGTGCTTGCTTCCCTGGCAAGCACAAGGGTCTGAGTTCAATCCCCGGTTCCGCAAAAAAAAAAAAAAAAAAAAAAGTTGACGTAAAAGTGAAGAGGACAGGAAAATCTGAATATAACACCTCTCAGTTAAATGTGCTGTGAAACAACACATAATAAACACATAATAAAAGGAGAGTATATTTTGGATACATGGTCCGGGAAGGTCTCAGATAGGAGGTAGTACTTAAGCAGAGGCCTGGTGGGAGGGAAGGTGGGACCCATGCAAGAGCATCCCGGGTGAGATGAGCAGCCAGGATTAGCGGCCACGGAGGGAGCTCCACACCCATCTGTGTGAAAACTCTGCGTCTTCCTGCCATCACATTTCCTATTGTAGCATTGCTTGTGCTTGCTGCTGCTGCCAAAGAGGCAACTGGATGCCGTAGGGGAAAGGGTCATGGACAGGTTGGTGTGAGTCTTACTCTAATCAGGCATTCCTGGACTCAAAATATTGGGATCCTGGTGACTCCCTCTCATTTGTTCTGTCATCAACCACTGACAATGCCTCTGTTCAACTTCTCTCATATTCACGGACCCTTTCCAGCCTCCCATTGAGCATCTTTCTAGATTTTCAATGCTTCATACTTAGATCACCACATAGGGATTATGAAGAAGGTCATTCTGACTTTCTAGTTGGTTTTTTTTTTTTTTAGCTGTAGGGAATAAGTCTGTTGTTCCTCCCTCCCTTCCACATGGAAACCTTCAATTCTGTGCACGTATTGTATGATCTCTTTCAGCATTTTGCTTTCCAGATTAAATCTCCTAGTTCCATCGATAATTCCTTTATCAGACAGTTCCCAACAGCCGTACTTGTCACCTGTTTTCTTTGTGTTTAGAGTTTGTCTCACTCCCTGGAAGCTGATGCTTGCACCTGGATTTGCATTCCATTATGCTCTGCTGAATCTCAAAGATGAAAGGACTCAAAATTCCCATGACCTGAACATTTCAGTTTCTCAATATGAAAATCATATTTTGGACCAGCGGAACCAAAATTGCATCATTTTGTTTAGTATCTATATCTTATTATGCATTCATATGTAACTTGTAAACAGATAACATCTTGCTCAAGAGTGAGACAAGTTAACTTTGAACATAGCACCTGATTACATTATCTCAGGCTACTTATATTTAACCTCTTAGAATCAAAGTTTTCTTAATTATAAAATCTTGTGCATATTTATTTCTTACTGAGTTGTTGTTATAGGTGAATGACTCATAAAAAGTATAAGAGGAAGGAAGAGTTTAGTGCTGTTAGCTCCTTTTTTCTTAAATTATGATCATTCTCTAGAGGTTAAAAGACACCTTGTCCTGTCAAGGAACACTGACATTTCCCAGTAACTTCTCTGAGAAGACAGATCAGGTACATAGTGGGGAATCAGTAAATTCATACTTGTTAAAAGACTTTATGGGGTCTTATTTCAGGGATGAGTAGGAAGAGAGGGTTGCTTGTGGGTTGACTGGTAAGTCTAGTAGGTAGGTGGTCTCTAAGTTTGTCTATTTATAGAGTATTCATAGAGAACCTAAGAAATCACAGATGACACATGCAATGTTGGAAGAATGTCTAAATTTGCATACAACCTTGTCAGACACATGAAAGTTAAACCTGTTATGTCTTTTATAAAAGAGCTGTAAGCATGGCTGCCAATATGAATGTTAGTTCTGTTTTCTTGGAAGACTTCCAGCTTGGTGGGACACAGTTTGTAACAAAAGGTGGAGAATTTCTCTATCAGAATAAAGGGTTCTTATGCTTGCGTGTATGCCCTCACCTCCATGAGTGTGTGATGCCTGTGCAGGGTTGGCCTGAAGAATCATTCAGTTCTCTAAGGGGCAGAAGCAGAAGAATTCGTGTTTACTCTCCTCTCAGCTGCTTAATTACAAGGGAAAGCATTAGTCCAAATTAAAACACTAACTTCACAAAAGCATTCAATCAAAATAACTCAACACCAAGAGCCACACTGTCTTAAATCTGGCAGAACTAAAGAGGGAAACTTTAATACAATATAAAGCCTACATACCATATGGGGAGCGTCAGACTTGTGAGACTCTCCATGAATATGCATGGCAACTAGTACTCTGATGCTCAGCGGAAGAACTGATATAAATTACAATGCTATATGCACCAGGCATGCTGTAAGAATTAAGATACATCCATTCAGCTTCTTCAGTGTTTTGCCTGCTTGCACTGAAAACTTCCTAAGGAGGTCATGAAAGAATACTTTTGTGAAGCTTCATCATATGTGCATATATGAATAAAAATACTTTGGAAACATTGGCAGGAGATTACTGGTTTAGAGGAGCAAGATGCTTAATGTCTTTCTCATTTCAAGGAGGACATACTGCTATTTACACGAGGACACACTGTAGAGTCCTGGCCACTCTGTCTCCTGGAAGCCATGTCCTCTTCATGGTCCCTGCTCCCTCAATCCTGCCTGCTGTCTGGAGGAGCAAGGGCTGGATGGCAGAAACCAGTTCTCCTTGTCCTTATCCACCCTTCAGTCTTGCCTTCCGAGCTGCTTCCCTTCGATGCTTTTGCCTGGCAAAATGCTAAAGGGTTTTTTGTTTTGTTTTTTTGGAGATAGGCTCTTGGTATGTAGTACAGGCTGGATTTGAACCCACTATGAATATTCCAGCCTGGCCTCGATTTTGCAGGAATCCTCCTGCCTGGGCCTCTCAAGTTCTGGGATTACAAGTGTATGCCTAAGTTTAAGGAGTGAGATAGACTCTAGTAGCCTCTGATTGAGTTGTACTGTAATATTTCTTATAGTATTTGAGGAAAATAAGACCTTTATTAGTCATACAGATCCTTTAAATTAATAAAGATTATGCTTTGTTGTTCCAACTCCCTTCTTGTCTTTGTTCTGTATCCTCTTGAGAAATGCTGGTAGCTATTTAAAAATTAACCAAAAATTACACATAGCCCACAAATCAAGTGTTGACAATCTGGGTGGAGTAATTGCTGGGGGAAGAAAAACAATTAAAAGAAGAGTCAAGGAGCAGCATCCCTACCGGGAAGGGAGAGAAGGTTATGCAAGTGGGCAGAGTGAGGCCGGTCCCTCCGATCGTGGCACCGGTGTTCAGAAGCTGCTGCCTTCGTGGGCAGCCTGCCAGCGCAGACACCATCTCCTTCACATGGAGTGGCGGCATTTGACTCATTCTAAATCACAGGCATCCCTGAATCTTATGCCCAGAGAGACCTTCTCCAGTGTGCTGCGGGAAGGCCAGATGGCCTTTTCGCTGCTAATCATTGGATCATGGGGCTCTCAAGAGCACGCTGAGGACTTTGGCGTTAGCTAATTAACGCAAGCGCTGAGTCAGAGGGAAGAATTAAGCAATCAACTCCTTTCTCTAATTCCTCTATGTTTTGTAAGTGTGCCCGTGATTAGCTTGGTCTAAAAGCCTCAAAATAGACTTAAAAAGTAACACTTTGTCTAAGCAAGGAATTATAGGAAAATTCCCATATAAACTTGGAAAGAGAATTTAAATGAGATTCCTAATTAGGGGAAGATAAATAAAACTAAATAGAGTGAAATCCGTGAGCAAAACTCTTTTTAGGCAGAAGAAAAGTTTACTTCTATCAATGGAGGTTATATAATTTTTTTGGTGTGTGTGTGTGTGTGTGTGTGTGTGTGTGTGTGTGTGCATGAGTGCGTGCGTGTGTGTTACCGGGGAATCAACCCAGGGCTTTCATGCTGATTTACATCCCCAGCACTTTTTATTATTTTGAAAGAAGATCTTGCTAAATTTCTCAGGCTGGGATTGAACTTGCAATCTTCTTGCCTCAGACTTGGAGATAGCCTGAGATTGTGCCATTTTGCCTGACAAAGTGATAAAGATTTAGTTTTCTTTTTTTGTTTTTGTTTTTGCTATGTAGTCCAGGGTGGATGTGAACTCACTATACAGTCCACTGGCCTCAAACTTGCAAGAATCCTCCTGCCTCCCCCTCCCAAGTGCTTGGATTCTGAGCATGAGCTTATGTTAAGAGTGAAGTAGAATACAGTAGCCTCTGATTGAGTTATATTGTAATATTTCATACAGTATTTGAGGAAAGTGAGACCTTTATCAGCCATGTAGATCCTTTAAGTAATGTAAAGATTGGTTTGTTGTGAAATGAAGTGTGTCATATAGAACTGTGTCTTTTCCTCCAGTCTTCCGTGTTTAATATCTCTATATTCACAGCATTTCATAGCAAAATCTTAAATGTATTTGCTGGGAAAAATGAATGAACAGTAGATGTAGGACGTGATTCTCTATAGTACAAGAGCTGCCTTATGTTCATTGCAAGGAAAGCTGTGGTGCATTTGTAAGTCTGTTTGATGAACAAATAACCTGCAACTAACATATAGAAGTGAATAAAACACAGAAATTCCTGCTGCCTGCTGGCTCATAGTCTCCTATTTTGAGTTAGCATGACCCCTTGCATTTGTGAAGATAATTGATATTGATATAATATTTCTTCTACTAGGATGTATTTCTCCTAATATGGTAGCAACATGATGGACACCCATCTCAGAAAATAGCAGTAGTTCTTTGGACACAACCTGAGTACACACATTTCCTGCATTTGCTTTGTGCCCTTGACCTGTTCCGATTGCACTACTTTATAGATTGCTTCAGTCCTAGAGCAATTTAGAGTGGCACTGGTTCTGGTTCCCAGGTCACTGTCCCTTGTATGTAGGGGAGACAATGGATTGAGGAGGGTGAGGCAATGGAGCTCTATGTCCACATGTCTCACTTCTGCTGGCCTGGAAAATGTTGATTGCGAAGAAGAAGATTTGCAATATCCAAACCTGGTTAAGTTGTGTATAACCAAACTAGCCTGTGTTTTATGAAGAGTTTTTCTTTGGTGCACAGAACAACTTTCTGACAAAATTCTCCCAAGGCTTTTCTCAAAGTGCTGAAGCTCTATATATGTTCTGTCCAGGGTGGTAATCCTTCATTTCTTCTTAATTTTAAAGAGAAAAAATTATAAAAAAAATTAAAAATAAAACAGAATTTCAAAAAGAAGGATGATAGGAATTCAATAGTTGTTGTCATATTGTGTATTGTCTTCAAAGTAGTTGTTCAGATCACCGGATATAAGCATCTAAAATCTGGGCGATACTTAAAATGTGTCTGGTGGATCTGAGCAAATGAATTTTCAAATTTTATTTTGTATTAGATAATTTAATCTTCAATTTAAATCTTGTGTTCAGTTTTGGAATACTAAATTTGTAATTCTGTGTTGGAAACTAAAAAAAGTGTTTGAAATAACTTGGTGTTATGTGAATCTTTTTTGTTGTTGTTGTTAAACTGCTAATTTTATAAAAACTAAAAACAGATGAAATATTTCCAATGAAAATTTAGCATCCAAATTAAGATATAGTGCAAGTGTGAAATATGTACCAGATTTTGAAACAATACAAAAATGTATAAAATCTCTTTTCTTAATGTGGCACAATTCTAAGAAAACTTTATATATGGACATTGAAATCTGATTTCATATAAACTTAAGTATCATGATATATTATTTAAAAAATTTCTAAGTTCAGGGGAGGGAGCACATGCATGAGTGAGTTGCTGGTGAAGAGGGGAGTCTGACGACTTGGAAATCTGAATACCACAGTAACATGGAGTGCGACCTCATTGAGCCTGACATTTGCAGTCGTTGGAAGATCTAGGTTATAAGGGTCCATTGTTGGAGGATGGTGCCCTGTCTCAGGCAGTCTCTGCTGGAGCCAGTTACCCAGAGTTTACCAAACTCTGTGTTTGGCTGGTATTCGAATTAAGGATGCTCTGCAAGCTAGAAGAAAATGTGCAATCAACTAACAGTCCAAGTGAATCTTAAGCATTCTGGCTTGAAGTGAGTGGGTTTCCAGGGAAGATGAACTGTCTGTATCTTTCACTGACATCTGGGGATGTGAGCAAGCACCTGCTTGTGCAGAACTGCCTCCTCTTGCTCACATACCTCAACTCAGAACTAGAAGCTGCCAGAATGCTCTGTGTGAAAGCTCCTTCAAAAAACCCTCAAAAATGAGGGGTTAGTAAGTTCTTTCAAAAGTTGAAAGGATTTTGTATTGCTCTAGGAATTTCCAAACCTCTAGCCAATATAACTCTGTTCTCATTCTTTAGAGGGACTGAAAAAATATTAAAGGAAACATTAGCAAAAGTTCCACCCAATCATGTAGGAAAGCCTTTACTGAAGAAGTCAATGGGACAAGCCCACTGGGAAAAGATAGAAGCAATTCACCAAGTCATAGCCAATGAATATGAAGTCCGGAGAAAGCTGCTAATAAAACGTTTGGATGTCACTGTACAGTCCTTTGGCTGGTCTCACAGAGCTAAAAGTCAGACAGAAAAGTTAGCCAAGTTCTACCAGCCCAGGCGGTCAGTCTTATCTCCCAAAAGTACTATTTCCATTGATCATCTCTTGGTTGCAAGACAAGACTTATTAAAGATCTTGTGGATGAGCAGTGGTTCTATAAGAGAAAAGATAACCTGGGCCATCAACAAGGTGTTGATGGGCAGGGTGCCCGACAGAGGTGGTAGACCTAATGAAATCGAACCTCTACCCTCAGAGAGGCTGCCATGGCAGAAAAGGCAAGATGTGCCCCAGAAGCAAGCAGGAGGTTGAGGAAGAGGGAAAGGTGGTTATGAACATTTCTTGTATGGAGCATGAGGAGCTCATGAACAAGGAGGATGGAGAAGTGGACGTGGTGGCTATGACCATGGAAGCCTAAGGGGAGGAAGACGAAGTAAGCATCAAGGAGGCTGGATGGATAGAGGGAGTGGAGGAGGAGGTGGCCACCAAGAGGGTGGTTATCATGATGCAGGTTTCCAGCCAGGTGGCTATCATGGTGGCCACAGTGGTGGCTATCAAGGCAGTGGTTATGGTGGTTTCCAAGCATCTTCATATACAGGAAGTGGATACCAGGGTGGTGGATACCAGCAGGACAATAGATACCAAAATGGTGGGCATCATGGTGATTGGGGTGGTGGTCATGGTAGGAGAGGTGGCCATGGAGGTCGGGTAGTCGTGGAGGCCAGGGAGGAGGATGGGGGGAAGGGGAGGCCAGACTTACCACCAGGGGAGTCAGTTAGAACAGCATTTCCAGCATGGAGGCTATCAGTATAATCATTCTGGATTTGGACAGGGAAGACATTATACTAGTTGAGGCTGCAGAACCTTATATTTTTCTAGAGCTCAAGTATTAGAACCTTCGTTTCAGAATCCTGAATCCAGCATCAGTTTGAATTTATGTATGACCATAGGTGGCAGACAGACTGCTGCTTGGCTTAAGTATCTGTAGGTCTTCCATCAGGTTTTTTTGTTTTGTTTTTTATGGAGTTACAAGATTCAGTTTATTTGAAAAGTACATACATCTCTACAATATATGAAAAACAATTAAAAGGTAGTTAAGATTGCCTTTAATTGACCAGTAGACTAATTCCACAGTCAGAACATGTACATTTTTTGAACAGTTTACTTGAATAAAGTAGTTTGAAAATGAGGATTTACCTAGACTTTTTTTAGATTTATTACTGGGAAATGCTTCTCATATTAGCAACCCATTTATGTATATTTTACATAAAGTGTTGAATGCCTGTGTTCTGAGCACAGTGCAGCCCTAGGTTGGCATTTTATTCAAAGAGGCGGTGCCACTTTTGCTTTATGATAGATAGGTTAGGTCAGTTCCTATTAAATGTGCTCTTGGGTACACAGTACATTCAGTGGCATTATTCTGTTGATGGAATACTGTAGCATATGTTCAAGTCTGTGTATCTTCAACACAGCCAAAATAAGACTAAAAGCAAATGTAAGTTGTTAACCTATAGTACACATAGGTGTTTAGTTAAGTATAACATAATCTCCTTGATCAGAAAATTTGGGACACTACTGAGTTACATGACGTTACAGTACA
>NW_004524577.1:30651774-30655129 GCF_000260255.1 Octodon degus | reverse complement strand
TCATTGCTATTTGTTTACCAATAAAATTATGGAAAAAATAGCAAAAAATAAAAAATAAAAAAAAGTATAGCAACTCAAACTGACCTGCATCCATCCAAAACAAGTTCTTCCTTCAACATTATTTTAACTTGCAATCTGCTAGAAGAGACAGCAAACTGAAGTTTGTTTCATGTACAAGTTAATATCCCTGGCTCAGCAAGTACAAGGTGGTTTGCTTTCAACAGGAGGTGGTTTTTTAATGGAAGAAATGCACTACAAAGTAAGACAGAGTTTTGCTCAGTGTGGGAGGTCCTTTATTATTGCTGTGGAAAACAAAAGCCTGGCTGAGCTGATGTTTTACGTTTTCCTTTACTGAAATCTCCATGACATGAGGCTTCTTGTTGGGTTTTTATATACACAAACATTGTTAAGCTGTGAAAGAAAATGACTGGAGGTGTGCTTTGTGTGAAAGGTGAGCAATAAAGTATCTGTACATTAAAAAATAAATAAATAAAAATTTCTAATCATTTAAAAATAAGTATCTTCTACCCACAGGATTCTGTGCCAGTCCTTGTTCCATAAGATAAGTTAGGAAAAGTGTCGAGAAGAAATACTATAAAATATAACCTTCAAAATGTCTCTAGTGGTGCAGAAGGGAACTTCATCCAGCCTTGCCTTGGCACCAGAGAGTATTCACAGAATTCACTGGTAGCAGTCATTTCCAAAACTCATGATTGTCTTCATCAGCTTCCTCAAGCCAATGATCAGGTCTTCTGAGATATTTTGTCTATACAGAAAGCACTGGATTTCATTTTTTCCCCTCAATTGGCTACCATTTTAATTTTCAAAAATGTTATTTGTTTATATATTTATTTTCTATTAGCGCATGTTTATATTGCATAATGATTACATGTATCACGGAGGGTTGGTACATGTATATAACCCACATTAATTCCTTTTTTCTTCTGTACTTCTCTCAACCCTTCCTGTTTTTTCCAACTCTTGGTCCTCTTCTCATTATGCAAGCTCTTTTTCCACTGTTATCCTTCACTTCCTTTTCCCCATTCCCTTTCCTTCCCTTCTCTCTCCATGTCATGTTCCCCTTACCATTTGCACAAGATCTCTTTGCTTTCTACTAGCCATCTTTTCCTTTTCTCTTTTTATTTTGGGTGTCTTATATAAGAGAAGCAATCTATATTTAAGTTTACTTCTCTGATGTAATACTGTATTATGGTCTCAGGGTGTAACCTTTTACCGATGAATGCCTCAAGCTTATTATTCTTTATGGTACACTCTATATTTGTTTATATATTTATTTTCTATTAGTTCATGCTTATATTGCATAATGATTACATGTATTATGGAGGCTTGGTACATGTGCATAACTGCATTAATTCCTTTTTTCTTCTCTACTTCTCTTGTCCCTCCCTGCTCCTTTGTGAAAATACCACCTTTTCTTTATCTATTCACTTGTTGATGGTCATATATCTCAATTTTATGATTTAGCTATTATGAATTGTGCTCCTATAAGCATGGGTATACATATATTACTGTAATATGTTGATTTCAATCCTTCAGGAAGCTAACCAGAAGGGCATAGCAGGGACAAATAGAATTTCTATTTTTGTTTTTTTCTGGTCACAAAGTCCATGTCTGTACCTATGTCTTCAAGAGTTTTACCTTCAGGCAAATTGTTTCTCATTAAGACTTAGATCTTTGATCCATTTTTGATTTAAGTTTAGTACATGGTGAGATGTATTTAATTATTTATTGGATACAGGGTGTCACTACATAGTTCCGGCTTACATTGATCTTCCTATCTCAGCCTCCCCAGCATTGGGATTTTTTTTTAAAAAAGAGAGTGCAAAATAGCACTAAAAAAGAAAAAATTACAAGGGATCCAGAATTTCATTTAACAAAGTAATAGGAATTTCACAGTATTTGTTGCATTATGTAGTGTTGTCTTTCAACCAGTTATTCATATTACCATATATATGCATGTAAAATTAGAAGAAAGAAAAAAACAAAGAAATGTATAAGAAATTAAGAAGAGAAAAAGTACAAACAATTGAAAAAAGAAGACAAAACAAATTAAGCCATTAACTGCTCCTTTCCATAGACCAGCAGAAATGCACAGTACAGTTGTCCACACCTGCTTACATACATAGATAAATCTCTTTCTTCCACTCCCTCTGCTGTCCTTCTCAACTCAGTAACTCTTTCATTTTGAATAAGTTCATTTTCTTTTCAGTATCTATTGTACCCCTCAGAGTCCATTCTTCTCTTTCAGGTTCTCACACTAAGGAGATAATATGATGTCTGCACATGCAGGTCTATTTTATTTCACTTAAGAGTATGGTTTCCACCCCCAGGACACACTGAGATGGCAATTGAGACTGGGTGTGGTGGCGTGCACCTGTAATTCCTGCACGTGGGAGACTGTAAACAGGAGAATCACTACAAGTCCGATCTAGTAGTGAGACGCTGAACATCCTGCAGACCATTCCCTAAAATACAGAAAAATGAGAGTATGTTTTCTGGTTGCATCCATTTATCTACAAAAGACTCAAATTTATCCTGTTTTATAGCTGAATAATACTCCATTGTGTAAAAATACCACATATTCTTTATCTATTCTTCAAGTGATGGGTATCTGTGTTGGTTTCAGGATTTAGCTATGACAAATTACACTGCTCTAAACATGGATGCACATATATCTCTGTGGTATGAGGTTTTCAGTCATCTGAAAAAATACCCAGGAGGGGAATAGCTGGCTTGAGTGGGTTCTCCAGTCCTAGCTTTTGAAGGAATCTCCACATTGATTTCCATAGTGGTTGTACCAGTCTTCACTCTCACCAACAGTGGAGAAGGGTTCCTTTTCCTTCAGACCTTCTCCAGCATTTGTTATTGGCTGACTTCTTGATGTTAGCCATTCTTTCTGGGATGAGATGGAATCTCAGTGTTGTTTTAATTTATATTTCTTGAATGACCAATGATGTTGAACATTTTTTCATATATTTACTTGCTATTTGTATTTCTTCCTCTGAGAAGTGTATATTCATCTCAGATGTCCATTTCTAGATTGAGTCTTTGAATTTCAGGGGTCTGATTTTTAAAACTTCTTTAATGTTCTAGATAGAAGACATTTATTGGAGGGAAAGTCAGTTATAATTTTTTCTCAGTTTGTGGGGTTTCTTTTTACTCTTTTGGAGGTTTACCAGTGCTGAGATTGCAGGCATATACCACCATGCCTGGTTTCAGGGCCAGCACAGTGTGCCCAGGCATCTGGGATTGGCATGGCATGCAGTACCGGGAATCAAGCTTGGGTCCTTGCACTTGGCAGGTAGAGGCTTAGACTGCTGATCTATATCACCAG
>NW_004524577.1:30649902-30650539 GCF_000260255.1 Octodon degus | reverse complement strand
TTGTCAAAAGCCTTCTCTCCATCTATTCAGGTGACCATGAAGTTTTGTTCTTGCTCTTGTTTATGTGATATATGTGTGTCTTTTTTTTTTTTTTTGTGTGTGGAACCGGGGATTGAACTCAGGCCCTTGCGCTTTCCAGGCAAGCACTTATTCTACTGAACTATCTCCTTGGCCCCTATATGTGTCTTTTTAATACACGTATTCTCTTTAATTGAAGGATTATTCAATGAATTTTAAGTACAGAAAATCACTGATTTAAATGCTTTTTAAAATATATGTTTCTATATCAGTCTAGAATGGCAAAACTACCCACATAAATATATTGAACAAAAATCTTACGTATGAATGCCATCTGGTCTCTTTAACGTGAAATCTCTTGCAATATTCCTATTTCTGCCTAATAAAAATGTTTCTAATAATTTCTATTACCTAGAGTTTCTATTACCTTTAAATTTCTTTACCCTTTGTCTCATGTAAATGTGAATATCTTGGATCAGAAATTGACTTTGTAAAATCACTTTGGATATTATTGATTAATTTGGATGCTATTAACCAATTTACGAGTATAATCTATTCCTATCTCTGTCAATATCTGTTACATAAATTTTAGCACTTCTTTGATAATTTTCTTTTGCTA
>NW_004524577.1:30648365-30649562 GCF_000260255.1 Octodon degus | reverse complement strand
CATCTTTGTAATATTATATGGTAAAAAGAAACAGTATTTATTTGCCTAATAAATGGAATATTTGGCATGTATGTTGTTAATTTAAAACTACTTAAACTGAAAACTTTAGATCAGGACTACAAATATATTTTGCATTTTGATTTATTACCCTGTATGTAACAATTTCACACAGTATGTTTTTAAGTAATTTTAATCATTAAATATTTAGTATATTTATTTTCCTACCTTCTAATTTTTCTATGGGTCACAGTAAATTAGCAAAATTTTCAGAGAAGGTTCCTGGTTGGTATACTTTCTTAACCTCTTGGTATATGAGAATAAGTTTCAGTTGCCTTTATATATAAATGCTAACTTGGTAGGGTTTATAATTGTTCAAAATTATTTTCCCTTTTAACTTTCTAGATGTTTTTCCATTGCCTTTTGACATTTAGACTTACAAGAGAAAACTGAGATTGAGTTAATCTTTACTGATTTGCCAGTAACCTTCTTTCTTTGTCCGTATACTTAAAAAACTTCATTTTTATCTTTGAATAAAGAATATGTGGTATTTCTATATAATAGAGTATTACTCTCCCATAAAGGTAGACTTGAGTCATTACTAGATAAGTGTTATAACTTGAGACCACAACAGTGAAATCAATCAAATATAAGTTGTTTCTCTTATATTTGAGAATATATATTGTTTCTCTTATAGTTGTTTCAAATATATATTGTTTCTCTTATAGTTGTTTCTCTTTCCCATTGTTTCTCTTGTGTGAGAAACTCAGAGGATAAATAAGGAGCAAAAATAGATGTTGGGAAGTAGGAAGTACATGTTCAAAAGGGAAAAGGAATGGTGAGGGGAAGGGAAGAAAGACAAAAGGACTATAGAGGAGAATGGAAGGGAAAATGTGGAAACAAAGCTTTGTAAAAGGGGAGAAAATAAGAATAAAAGGAAAGGGAGGTGAATGGGAAAATAACAAATTAAGATATATTATATACATGTACAAATTCCCTCTGCTGCACATCACCATTATGTAATATATATATTAATCTCTATCTCTATCTATCTATCTATCTATCTATCTATCTATCTATCTATCTATCATCTATCTATCTATTAGGGAAGGGTCTACAGGGTATTCAGGGTCTCACTGCTAGATCAGACTCGTAATGATCAGCCTGTTTACAGCCTCCCAAGAGCTGGGATTACAGGCA
>NW_004524577.1:30645831-30647681 GCF_000260255.1 Octodon degus | reverse complement strand
GAGAAGTCTTTAGAGGACCTTTTCATACTTGAAATCAGTCTAAAGATTGTAGGTACTTGAATTCAGCAAAATAACCTAAGATAGTCCAATAGTAGTAGTAATTTATCAGCAAAACTGGCAAATGTCTGAAGTTGTTGACTTGAGCCTTTTACAGCTCAGCACATTAATATAGCTTTACTTTTTATACTTCATGGTTACACTTTTTTTTTTTGCGGATGATTAAGACCAAGTTTAAGCAAGATCTATATAACTAAAAAATGTAATTTTGTATCTGACAAGATCAGTTAAATCCCCTCAGGATTTATGCTGTAACCATACATAGCACCTTACAGATCTTTTGTCAGTGTCTGACATCTGGATGTGTCACAGACATTGCTTGACCAATTTGCTCTCTGTGAAAGCTTGGGAGAATTTTTCTCTCTAGGTGACTTTCCTTAGGCACAAATTCTCTTATGTCCTGAGTCCTCACTGAACTAGAAGGGTTAGAGTGAAAATACTGGCTATCCTTGTAACCCCTCTATTTATCTAATTTTTGGGCTGCAAGGTTTAGTTGTTAAATATCCAGAAGAGAAGCTTAATGATATTATTACCATGTAACAGAGGCAGTTGAGTTTAACATCACTATCTGTCTGAATATCAAATGCCTTAGATGTAACATGGAACTGCTATTTTCCAGGAACCATGGGTATTCTAAACTTTAAATCCCTATAGAATGTGAAAAAAAGTCATACATTTTTACACAGAAATTTAGAAATCAAATCATATACAATATTGTAACAGGACAATCTTATGAATTTTTTGTTGTCTCATGTTTTCTTTTATTACCTTTTTAAAAAATATTTAAAGAGAGTATAGCAATAAGTGGTATGACATTAGAAAGAGTATGAATCTAGAAGACCAAATGACAGGTGTTTCAAGCATGGTTTTAGCATTACATATTGCTATCCTCATTGTTTTTGCTTAGTCTCCAGATATCAATATATACTTAGCCAGGGTGAGAATTCCACCTATTAACTGCTATTTTCAAAGACCTGATGGAGAGTCTTATGACCATCACCTTAATAATCTTTTTTAAGTAAATGTATGGTTTTGCCCCTGCCATATTTCCTAAATTTTCACCTTCTTCTCTCTTCATTGTTTGAACCTTAAGTTCTTACTTTTTGTTTAGCTGTGTCATATCTTTCAATTTTTATTTCTTCTCTTGAATTTTTACACTAGGGAGACAATATGTTCACTTATGAGTGTATCTTCAAGTTGTATCCACTTATACATGAAGACTTCGAGTTTATCTTTCTTTATGGCTGAAAAATAGTCCTTTGTATAAAAACACCACATCTTTTTCATCCATTTCTCAGGTGATGGGTGTTTTGGTTGCTTCCAAGATTTTACTATCACGAATTGTGCTGCTATAAACATAAATACACATACATCACTATAATATGATGTTTTCATTTTTTTTGGGGGGGGGTATGCCAGAAGGGGATAGCTGGATTGAATGGGATTACCAGTCCTAGTTTTTAAGAGGAATCTCCATATTGATTTCCATAATGGTTGCATCAGTCTACATTCTCATCAGCAGTGGCAAAAGGGTTCCTTTTTCCCCACAGCCTCTCTAACGTTTGTTATTGTTTGATTTCTTTATTATAACCATTTTTTCAGGGGTGAGATAGTGTCTCAGTGTTGTTTTAATTTGCACTTCACAAATGGCTAGTGATGTGGAGCATTTTTTCATGTGTTTATTAGCTTCTTATATTTTTTCCTATGAGAAGTGTGTGTTCACCTCAGATGCCCATTTTTGGATTGGGTCTTTAAATTAGAGGGATCTTTTATATCTGTATAATCAAAAATAG
>NW_004524577.1:30642436-30643513 GCF_000260255.1 Octodon degus | reverse complement strand
GAAGTTCAGGTGTAGATCTACAATGTTTGGATTTATCCAACTGTGCCTGGGTTGGGTCTGGCTGCTGTGTTCAGCTCCTTCCTGCTGCTGCCCTTTTGGAGTGAACCTGTTGTGCCCCTCTGGCAAGATGTTCTGTTCCTGGACTAGGTGGTTAGTTCTGTCCCCTACTCTCTCTGCATGGATTGCAGCAGCAGGGTTTCACCTCAAACCTTTATGCCAGGCCTGAGCTGAGTCTGGAGGGGCCAAGTTGGAGTAGGGGTGAGAGGAAGCTCTCCTACACACTCACCGGGCCTGGGCTAGGACTGGATTTGGGGGTTGTCCCCAGAATGCAGCAGAAATTCTCACTGTACGGGCAGGGTATTGGGTGCTGTGGAGTGGTGGAGGGATCCCAAGGGAGTGGAAATGCGTCTCACCCACCCTGCGCCTATGCTGGTACTGGTAGGTCCTGCTGGCCTAGAGTAGCCGGAACCTCTCCCA
Source organism: Octodon degus (assembly GCF_000260255.1). Taxonomy (NCBI): domain Eukaryota; kingdom Metazoa; phylum Chordata; class Mammalia; order Rodentia; family Octodontidae; genus Octodon; species Octodon degus. The sequence continues at coordinate 30,643,036 of NW_004524577.1, read as the reverse complement.
CACACTCACCGGGCCTGGGCTAGGACTGGATGTGGAGGTCCCTAGAATGTGGCAGAAATTCTCACGTGGCAGGCAGCATGGGAGGGGTGCTCCAGAGTGGTGGTGCGTGGTCCCAAGGGTGTGGAAGAGGGTCTCGCCCATGCTGCACCTGGGCTGTGACCAGTAGGTTCTGCTGGTACAAGGTAGTCAGAAGTTCTCTCACAGACTCACCGGACATGGGCTCAGACTGGCTGCCTCATGTTTCTGGGTCCTGGGATTAACATTCTGTGCCATGTCTAGCTGAATGTCCTCTTAGACAATGAATAGATTGTGTTAAGAGCACCCTAATGATTTCTCTTTAATTTTATTACCCCATCAATGGTTCTGTCTCCAAATAGAGTCTTACATGGAGGTACTGAGGGCTAGTGCTTCATGATATGAATTTTGAGGGGATGCAAGTCAAAACATGACACAACATTGATCAATTTTTATGTTAAATTGTTAGAAATTAAATGAAAATAAATAAGAGAGGATATATTCTCTATAACCTATGTCATATAGCACTAGGATTTCATCTGACAAAAAGTTTCTGCTCATCCTTATTTTATAACTTAGAGAATC
>NW_004524577.1:30625992-30633578 GCF_000260255.1 Octodon degus | reverse complement strand
GATTTGATTTGAAACTGTCTCATTGCTATCTGTTTATCAATAAAACTGTAGAAAAAAAAGAGAAAAAATTAAATGATAGCATCAATACAACATAACAGAATTTATGGGATGAGATAAAAACAGTCATATGAAGGAAATAGTAGTAAATTCTCACATCAAGAAAACAGAATGGACTCAAACAACCTAATGTTTTTTTGTTTGTTTGTTTTGTTTTTTCTTTTTAAAAAAATTTTTTTGGCAGAACCGTGAATTGAACTCAGGCCCTGTGCTTGCCAGGCAAATGCTTATTCCACTGAGTTATCTCCCAGGCTCAAGCAACCTAATGTTGAAACTCCAACTTCCAGCAAAACAACAAATCAAATCCAAAGCTCAGGGCTGGTGAGATAGCTCAGTGGTCTAAAGTGCCTGCTTAGACAAGCTTAAAAAAAAATCCAAAGTTCATATGAGGAAGGAAGCTATAAAGATTAGAGAAGAAATTAATGCAAAGACTAAGAAAGCAATAGAAATAATGAACCAGGCAATACATCAAGAGTTGGGGAAATTTTGTGACCTCTGCTTTTGTTTAAAGAAGATCAGGTTTTTGGCAGAAGGCAGGGGAAGGGCTGTGATGTGTGGGTAAAGGTGGGGAGTGGCCAACACTTTTCCATGCACCACAAACTGGACCACACTGACCGGAGCCTGAGCTCTCTCCACCCTAGTTCCCCTTCTTGAAAGTGCAAAGTGAAAATAAATGGAGGGAATGAGGGGAAAATGGCAGAGTGATAAGCACTAGAGAAAGAACCTCTCTGTTTTATTATTTGCATGTTGGAATACAGCAGTGTGGAGAAGACAACAACGAGAAAAGTTAGTCTTTCTTGACCCAGGAAGGAACTGAGACATGAACTGAAGCCCACAGAGAGAGTGAAGAGAGAAGCTTCAATGAAGGAGAAGACGGTACCAATGGTGCCTTCTCCCCAAGTTGGGAAACACTGCACTAGAGGAATAGTCCAAACCTCCTGGAAAATGGTGAATGCTGGTGTTCACAAAGCCCTCCAAGGAGGGGAACAGCTGATGTGAAGGACTGAACTAGCTTCTACGGAGTACTGAGGGCTCAGTCATACCACATAAGAAAGCAATTGGCTGGGAACCATTTTGGAGAGGGGCCAGTTGAGCTCAGAACTCAGAGTGACTGCTGGCTCCATCTGGTGGCTCCCAGGTTGGCTCAGGTCAGTAAAAATTGCTCTGACAGCAGAAGGCTGTCAGACAGTGAAAACTCACTGACATTATTCACTATGCTATAAAAAGATACTGCTACTTTTTTTTCTGATTCTTTTTTTTTTTTTTTTGAGATAAATCAATATGAATTGGGATGCTGTCTCCATGTGTTGTTTACCAGTGACAGCAGGGACAAATCTAGATATGGACTTTTATTTTGGTTTGTTGTTGTTTTTGTTATTATTTAGTATTTTTTTGTTTTTACTTTGTTTTGTTTTGCTTTTTTCTTTCTCCTTCATTATTTGAACTTGTATTCATATGAATGTGAATGTTGTATCTAGCTTCTTCATGATTGTGGTTCTGTTCTAGTCTTCCTTTTATCTCTCCTTCTTTTTTCCCCTCCAGTATTTTCCTCTAGTTCCCCAAGTTGGGTGATATCCCTTTATCCTACAGCCTTGTTTCTAATCTCTTTGTCCTCTGTATTTTTCTCTGTGACACATTTTAAATTTGAACACTTGAGGGAAAAATGGACATATTAAGGACTTGTGTACTGCATACATTTTTTTTTTGGTTTGTTTTAGATTTTGTCATATAACCATACATCTAGTTCATATGGTTAAGGGTGGAAAATCAATGGTTATTTCACTTTGTCATTTTCTAGGCTGTGTTTTATGTTATTTTCATTCATTCTACTATAGCTAAAAGTGACATAATTGTTGTAGATACCTATTCCTTCTGGTATTCCAAGACTAAGATTGACTAAGGGGCAGAGAAAATATTGTGATGTAGAGCTAAAGAACCAAGGGCTGAGCCAAACAGGCCACAACAAATTGAACAGGGAGGATCTTATAGAATATTAAAAAACTAAAACCTTGAAAAAACTAGGAGAAGTAGTCAATCTAAAAGGGTTTGAACTATTAGCAATAAAGCAACCTACTGTAGGTAATTCACAAATATCATCCCAGTAATTAAAAAAAGGAAAAGAAAATGAAGAGACACTTAAATAAGATGCAATCTAAGACATCACTAAAGGTAAATGCAGGGAATAATGATGTGGGATAACCTGAAAACCCACTTGACCTCTCTGAAGTGGGAACAAAAATTTAATTGAATGAGGCTCTAGAAAAAATCAAATCAGAAATAATTTCTGAGATAACTACAGAGGTGGTCTTCACAATGAAACCTATGCTTAGTGATTCTAGAGCCAATTAAGACAAAAAATAGAAGAGCTTAAGAAAATTATGGAAGTTTGAATGCTCAGCATAGGAAAGAAGTGGAATCCATAAAGCAGATTCGGGATATATTCACAAGAATAAAAATCCCATTCTATTGGCAGAAATAAGTCAATGTGCAGGCAAGATCTCACATATAGAAGACAGGTTTTCAGCTAGTAATCATGAAAAGAAAGATTACTTAAAAATAACAAGAGCCCATGAAAAATCAATACAGCAGCTTCTAGACAATGCAAAGAAGAAAAACTTAAGATTTATTCGATTCAATGAAAGGGTAGGATATAGCATGATATAATCAAATTGTTCACAGATGTCAGAAAACTTCCCTGGTAGAGAAAAAGAATTTGATATACAGAAAAGAGAGGCATATAGAAGTCCTATTAGTCACAATAAAAAAGTATATGCAGGTATATCCTAGTCAAGATTCTAGAAATTCTGCACAAGAATAGAATCTTAACAGCTGTTAGATAAAACACCTATATAGAAAGCCTATCAGAATCACAGCTGACTTCTCACCACAAACCCTTAAGTCAAGGAAAGCTTGGGATGAATTATTTCAAGTTCTATAGGAAAACAACCTTCAACCCAGATTGATGTACTCTGCAAAACTATCTTTTGCAACTGATGTAGAAATAAGATACTTCCATGAAAAAGAACATCTGAGGAAATGTATGACCATCAAACCAGATCTCCAAAATGTTTTGATGGACAGTCTAGAAAGAGAAAACAAGGATCACCTTTCCATGAATACTAGCAGGAGGAATCCACCAGGCAAGGAAAATAATTAAACCGAGGGAGGGAAAAAAGTAGGGTAGCCAACAACAGGAAAATGACATGACAAAGATAGATCAACGCATATAATTTGTAATCATCACTTTTAATGGTCTTAATCTACCAAACAAAAGACACAGACTGACAGAATAGCTCAAGAAGCAAGAGCTAGCAACAGGCTACATGTAAGAAACACATTTAAGGGCTGGCCAAATACCTCAGCGGATTAAAGCGCCTATAAGCAGGCACAAGGGGTGGGAGGTGGGGTTTGATCCCTGGGCCTGCTGTGCCGGCCCCACTCCTGGGGCACTGAGAAGGCAATTGAGACTGGGCATGGTGGTGCATGCCTGTAATCCCAGCTTTTGGGAGGTTGTAAACAGGAGAAACTCTATGATTTCGATGTAGTTGTGAGACTCTGAACATTCTGTAGACCCTTCCCTAAAATGCAAAAGGAAAAAAAGAAACACATTTAACTGGAAAAGAAATTCATAGACTGAAAGTCAAAGGATGGAAATACTCTATCCAACAGGAACTTAGAAAAAAAAAGCAAAAGTATCCATTCCATTTGTAGAAAACATGAATTTTAAGCCAAGACGAATTAAAGAAGGTCACTACAACATTGTAAAGGGAACAATCTAAGAGGAAGTGATAATAATCATATATATATATATATATATATATATATATATATATATCTCCAGAGCATCTAACTATACAAAACAAATATCAATAAGCATGAAAAATCAAATAAACACTAATAAAATTTTAATGGGGGACCTCAATATTCCACTGCCACAAAAGATCAAATAGACAAAAAAAAAAAAACCAATAAAATAATATAATGGAACTAAAGTTTTGAACAAATGGACTTAGCAGATGTCTCAGAGTGTTCCACCCCAAAACATCAGAATATGCATTCTTCTCTGCTGCATGTGGATGATAAACAAAACAGGTCAGAAACTAGACCATAGAAAATATTTAATTTAATGCAAAGGAATTGAAACTATCCCATGCATATTATCAGACCACAGTGCAATGAAATTGGAAATCAATGGCAAAGCAAAACCATTACAAGAGCTTTATAAATACGTGGAAATTAAATAGTACCCTCATAAGTAGCCAATGGATCATAGATAAAATTAAAGAAGAAATTATACAGTTTCTACAATTAAATGATAACAACAATACAACATACTGGAACTTACGGGACACAATAAAGCATGCCAAAGAGAGACATTTATAATAGTGGGTACCCATATAAAGAAAATAGGGCAAACACAAATGAATAACTTAATGTTGAACCTCAAACTTCTAGAAAAAGAAGAGCCTGGAGAGAAGAAATTATAAAAAGAAGAACAGAAATTAATACATTGGAGATTAAAAATCAATACAAAGAATCAATGAATCAAAGAGTTGGTTTTGGGGCCAGGGAGATGGCTAGGTAGAATAAGCACTTCTCTGGCAAGCACAAGGGCCTGAGTTCAATCCCCAGTTCTGAAAAAAAAAAAAAAAAAAAAAAAGAGTTGGCTCTTTGAAAAATTAAATAAAATCAACAAACACTCAGCCAATCTCATCTAAAAAAGGAAGAAAAGATTCAAATCCACACAATTAGAAATGAAAAGGGTAAAGCCACAACAGACCCTGCAGAATCCAGAAGATCATCTGTATTAGTTACTTTTCTCTCATTGCTGGGACAAACACCTGACACTCAAAATGAGAGAAGGAAAGGTGTATTTAGCTCATAGTTACTGGAGGTTTCATAGTTTAAAACAGCCTGAATTACGTAGCAAGACCTCAGAGGCTTATTTTCTCAGGAGAGAGGGTCAGTGCCTTTATCTTCTGCAAACATCTCCTCTCTGCCTGAGATGGCTTCAATCGCAAAAACTGCCACCCTGTTCTGCAGGGTCTGGAGGAGAGGCTGGGGCACTGCCACGTCCAGGACGACCTTCTCCACACCTCCGAGGGAGGCCGCTGGCTTGGGGGACAGTGCGGGATGTCACTTTAATGGTTTGTGCCTCTCTGATCCCGCCCTCAAGCTTCACCCTGGCCCTCTGTCCTCGCCCCTCAAGCTACTGGCTACTCCTCCAGCCACCTCTATCCCATGGCCTACATGAGGCTTTGAGGTGACAACTAGACATAGACCATAACATCATCTATACCTCCTTTGAAAGCATATACTTTAATAAATTGGAAAATGTGGAATGGACAGATTGCTAGATACATAGGAATTACCAAAGTGGACTCAAGATATAAAAAATCCTAAATAAATCAATGTCAAACAACAAAATTAAAGATGTAATTAAAAATCTATAAAAAAAAAGTCTCAGACCCTGGTGGATTCACTGCTTATTTCAACAAGAATTTTAGAGAAGATTTCATACTAATACTTCTCAAGCCTTTAATGAAATTGAATGGGAAGCAATACACTATAATTCATTCCTGGAATGAAGAATTACCCTGATACCAAAAATGGAGAAGGACCGAACTAAGAAAGAATTGCAGACCAATCTGCTTAATGAACATAGATGCAAAAATCCTCATTAAGATATTGGCAAAAAAGAAACGCAACAAATCATCAAGGTTATAAACCATGATGAAGTCAGATTCATACTAGGGTTCCGGGATGGTTCAACACACATAAATCAATAAATGTGATGCATGATATTATCAGATCCAAAGACAAAAATCAGACGATCATCTCAATATATGCAGAAAAATCTTTTGACAAAGTCCAGCACCAATTCATGATGAAACCCTATATAAAATAGGAAGAAATGGCCTTTACTTCAGTCTGATAAAAGCCATTAATGACAAACCATATCACCACAGAAAGAATGGCTATTATCAAGAATTTAACTAATAACAAATGCTGACAGAGTGGTAGAGAAAAAGGACATTCTCCATTGTCAGTGGGATTGTAGGCTGGTGCAACCACTGCAGAAATCAGTGTACAGATTCTTTGAAAAACTGAAATTAGAAGTTCAATTTGACCTGTAATTTTCCTTCGTGATATCTTTATCCACCAAATTAAAAGCATTATAAAGCAAGACCTATACAACAAAAAATGTAACCTTTATCCTGGTCTTGGCCATCTAGCAGAGAAGTATAAGAATGAGGTATAAAGAGTAAAACCATATTGATATGCTGAGCTGTGAAGGCTCAGGTCAACAACTTCTGACACTGCTAGTCTTGTGGATAACCCACTACTGGTGTGGACTACTGGGCTATATTGGATTACTCTGCTGAATTCATGCACCTGCAATATATGAATGGCAATGGAATACACATCTCTGGCAGAAGTAAACAAGAAAGGGGATATAAATGGACCATTTTGTAGTGGAAAAAGATGTATATCTGTATACACAAAATAGCATAGTTGTATAGCTGTTTTCTCTTGGTTCAATGAGAAGGTTTTGAACTAATGGTGTTTGGACAAGATATCATGTCTGTGTCTTGTGCTAGGAATGAGTACTACAAGGACAACAATATGCAATGTATTGATTATTGTGGCTGTACTACTGACCTGTTTTGGAGCTGTCTCATTGCTACTTCTTTCTCAATAAAATTATTAAAATATAAAAAAACAAATTAAAAGCACTATGCATAGCAATGTATTCACATCCATGTTTATAGTAGTACAGTTTGTTATAGCTAAATGTTGTAATCAGCCCGAGTACTCACTGACCAATGAATGGAGAAGGAAGATATGTTTACCTTTTTGTACAATGGAGTGCTACTCAGCAGTAAAGAGTGTTAAATAGAAACACTTACAGGTAAATGGATTTACCCTGACAACATATTCTTTTTAAAATATATTTAGTGCATGTTCTACAGGGTCTCACTACAGAGATTGAATACATAGTGATCCTCCCATTTGCAGTCTCTCAAGCACTGGGGTTACAGGCATGCAACACCACACCCAGTCTTAATCACTGTCTCAGGGCACCTCAGGGGCAGGGTTGGTTCGGCATGCTGGGGACTGAACCCTAGTCCCTGCATTTGCGTAAGCAGGTGTTTAACCCACTGAGCTCTCCAACTGGCCCTTGACAAAATATTCTTAAGTGAAATAAATTGAATACACATGTATAAATATCACATTGTCTGTGTGAGAAACCAAAGGAGTAAATAAAGACCAGCATGTATACTAGATACAATGAAACAGGAAGAAAAATGTTCAATTAGTAATGGGAAAAGGTGCAGGAGAGAGTTAAAGGAATAAAGGGAAAGACAAAAAGAACAAAGGGGAAAGAATGGAAACAAAGCTTTTGCAAATAAGAGGAGGATGCATTGAAAGGAAGACAAGGGAATTGGTTAAAAATAAAAGGAATTGACCCAGTCCTAGCCCAGGTCCGGTGAGTGTGGGGAGAGCTTCCTGCTACCCTGTGCTGG
>NW_004524577.1:30619769-30625892 GCF_000260255.1 Octodon degus | reverse complement strand
GGGGGGCCAGCTCAGCCCACCAGGGGGCAGGGCGGGCTGGCATGTGGTGCTGGGGGATTGAACCGCGGTCCCTGTGCTTTGCTTAGCTTAGCTTGTTCTAAATAGGTGCTTTAGACCACTGAGCCATCTCACCAGCCCTCTTTACCTATTCTTATTCCTTTTATTTCTCTGTCTTGTCTAATGGCTCTAGCTAATGATTCCAGAACTATATTGAATAGGAGCAGTGATAGAGGACATCCTTGTCTTGACCTGATCTGAAAGACTGCTATTTAGAACTATGTTAACTATTGCATTGTCATAGATGAATTTTATCAGATTGAAGTCGAGACCATCTATTCCAATTTTCTGTAGGACTTTGAAAATGAATGAGTGTTGGACTTTGTCAAAAGCCTTTTCTGCATCAATTGAGATGATCATGTGATTTTTGGATGTGGCTTTGAATTTATAGGTTTGTGCATGTTGAACCATCCTTACATTCTTGCAAAGAATCACACCTGGTCAGGATATATGTACTTCTTAATGATTTGCTGCATTCTATTTGCTAGGATTTCATTGAGGAATTTACATCTACAATTGCGAGGCAGATTGGCCTGTAGTTCTCTTTTTTTAGTTGTCTCTTTCTCTGGTTTTGGTATCAGTGTAATACTTGCCTCCAGAAATGATTTTGGGAAAATTGTTTCCTTTTCACTTTTGTTTAAGATTTTGAGGAGTATTGGGATTGTGTCTTCCATAAATTTCTTGTAGAATACATCTGTGAATCCATCAGGACTAGATTTTTCTTTGTTGGTAGGCTTTTTATTACATTTTGAATTTTATTGGCTGTTATTTCGTTATTGAGAGTTCTTATATCTTCTTGATTCAATTTTGGTAATTTGTACCTTCTAGAAATCTGTCCTTTCCTTCTGTGCCTTGGACTCTGTGAGAGTAAATATTCTCAAAATAGCTAGTGATGATCTTCTGAATTTCCAGAGGTTCTGTGGTAATTTCATCCTTTTCATTCCTTATTGCTTGGATTTGAGTTTTTTCTTTCCTCTTTTTGATGAGGTTAGCTGCTTAAAAATTTTACATAATCTTTCAAAGAACCAACTTTTTGGTTCGTTAATTGTTTGTATTATTTTGTCTTTATTGTTTTAATTTCTGCTCTAGTCTTTATAATTTCCTTCCATATTTGGGTTTTCATTCGGTTTGATATTCTTTTTCTCGATGTTTGAGGTGCAGCATTAGGGTATTTATTTGTTCCTGTTCTGTTTTCCTAATGTGTGGGTTCACAGCTGCAAATTTCCCTCTAAGAACTGCTTTCATTAAATCCCAGAAATTCTGATAAGTTGTGCTTGAATTTTCATTTAATTGTAGATATTTAAGGTCTTGTTTAATTTCATTTGTAACCCACTGGTTGCTGAGGAGGGTGTTGTGTAATTTCCATGTATTTATGGTTTTTTTCTGGTTTCTTTTGTTATTTATTTCCAGTTTCATTGCACTGTGGTCAGATAATGTGCATGGTATAATTTCTATTTTCTTGCATAGACTTAAGCAGGACCTATGGTCTAGTATGTGATCTATTTTAGAAAATATCCCATGTGTAGCTGAAAAACATGTGTATTCAGCTGTGGTTGGGTGGAACACTGTATATGTCCACTAAGTCCTTTTGTTCTAAGTTCTGGTTCAGTTCTTCTACTTCTTTATCTGCTTGTCCTATCTTTTTAGGATAAGAAGGTGTTAATGTCTTTTATTAAAATCATGGTATTGTATATTCGATTTTTCATGTCCATTAAGATTTGTTTGGTACTCCTGTGTTTGTTGTGTATACATTTATGAGTGTTACCTCTTCCTCTTGAGTTTTTCCCCTAACCAGTATATAGTGGCCTTCTTTATTTCATCTGATCACTCTTGGTTTGAAGTTGAGACCATCTGAGAACAAGAATGCTACTCCTGCTTTTTTCTGAGGTCCTGTGGCATGTAGTATTGTTTTCCATCCTTTGACTTTCAGCCTATGAATTTCTTTATGTGTAAAGTGTGTTTCTTGTGTATTATATATTGTCGGATTTGGCTTATACTCCACTCTATGAGTCTATTCCTTTAATAGGTGAACTGAGTCAATTTACATTGATGGCTATAACTCAGATGTATTGACTTATTATTGACATGTTATTTACCTGCTGTTGTATCCCCCTTTTCTCCTATGTTTAATTGTTTGCCCTATTTGGTAGGTTCTTTCCATTCTTATTTGTGCAGTTTTGGGATTTTGGTCCCTCTCTAGAATATCTTTTAGTAGTTTGTGTAGGGTTGTCTTCATCATCATGAAGTTCTTCAGCTGTTCTTTGTCATGGAACTATTTCACTTCTCCATTGTACTTGGAAGAGAGTTTTGCAGGGTATAAAAATCTGGGCTTTAATTTGTTTTCATGGAGGAGTTGAAGTTCTCTGCTCCATGCTCTTCTTGTCTTTATGGTTTGTAAAGAAAAATATGCTGCTATTCTGATGGGTTTTCCTCTAAATGTGATCTATTTCTTTTGTTTAGTGGCTTTTAATATATTGTTCTTGTGCTGGATTTCTGGAACCTTGATTATTATATGTCTGGGTGTGTTTTTAATTGGTTGATGTTATTTGGAGTTCTATATGGTTCAGTTAACTGAATGTCAGATTGTTTCTCCATGTTTGGGATGTTTTCTGCTATTATTTCTGCCCATATTCTTTTTTATCATTTGAATTAACTCCTTCTTCCTCATTCATGACTGTTTGTCTTACGTTATTCATCTTTGCATTGTCTTGAAGATGTTGAATTTTTTCCCCTGTGTCCTAGTTGTTTTTAAGGGATCTTTTTTCCCTTTTCACTAGCTGCAATGGTGTCTTCAAGGTCTGAAAGTCTATTCTCACTTTCATCCAAGTGGTTTTGCCAGCTTGTTACTGAAGTTTTAATTTCTTGTATATCTCTTTGAATCTGCTTCATGCTTTCTATTTCTTTCCTATGTTGCTCATTCAAGGATTCCATCATTTATATATTTTCCTCTATTTTTATCAGTGTTGTCTCTAGAAGCATTCAGTCATCTTTTCGTTACAGTTATCATTTCTTTTTGTTACTTCCATGATTATTTCTGATTTGATTTCCTCTGTACCTTTCTGCAGTTGTTTCTTTACTTAAGATGCTATTGTGTCAGAGATTTCAGGTGAGTGATTTCCCATTTCCTCTATACATTATGTCTCACATTTGTTCTGGGTGGCTCAGTGCCCAAGAGTGCATTTTGCTCCTTCTATTTGTCATTTTGTCTGAAACTGTCCTCTGATCTTTGGTGTAGAGCTTTGGTGCATTTATTATCTTAACACCTACCAATATTCTTTCCCAAGAGAGATTATGTGTTCAAGGCAGTTACAGTTTTGCATTTACAGAACTGCAATTAGGAACACTAATAATGCATAGTGATATTTAGCAGTTGAAAAACTTTTGTAACTAATGGATTTGTATTTTAGACCATAAAAGCAAACATTATGCCTGTGTAGCTAAGCAAATACTAAATTGGGAATTTGTATTTAAATTAGTTCTCCTCAGTTCTGTCTGATCACCTTCCCTTGATGTACATGGGGTCTCCTATGCAGACTAGTTCACCCTGGTTATCTGTTGCACCCTCTCTCGATCAAGAGAAAAAAGATGAATGCTCTCATAGATCAGGGTCTTGTAAGATGTGTTAGCTTACTGGGTCTGCATCTATCAATTTCAAGCTCTTCTAGATGTGCCTGGCTTGCATCTGGCTGCTCAACTTTTTCCTGCTTCAGCATGCTGGGCCTGGGTTCTGGTTGGAAAAGGATCAGCAAGCACCAGAATATCCCTCATGCATGCCAGTTCTGGGCTGTGGCTGGAAAAAGACTCTAATTGTTATCTCTTCTTTTGCTTTTTATAAAGGAATTACCCTAAAATTCAGATCCTTATCTCAGGGAAGTCAGGATTAGCTTGTACAGTTTAGCTCTCACTGAACCTTTAATTCATATTTGTGCAACTACCCATAAGCCTTCCTTATCTCATCAGTCCCAAGGATTCCACCTGCTTCCCCTCCTTCCTCTCTTCATTCTTCCTTTGTGTGCCTCCTACATCTGGTGGTCTGTAGATTGTCTCCTGGATTACATACCTCAACTTATGCTATTTCTGCTGCCATTTTTGGCAACTTTTCATCCTGTGTTCCAATGATTTCTCCTTTAAACTTCCCTATCTAATCATACAAAACCTAGAATTAACCTTATATTGATATTTGCTCACATTTCCAGGAAAGAATACGATAATTAAAATACAGACTAAAATGTATTAATTTGTTACCTTTGAATGCTGTAATAGTTTAAAATTACTGTTTTCTTAACTGACTTTTTCTTCCTTGCTTAGAAGTGTGGCTATACTTCTACCCTCTCTCCATGCTTAGATCTGTCAAGAAAATCATGAAGAAAAGTGGATGTCAAAAATAATTTTACTCTAGGTAGTCTGGATGAATTAGAGCATTTTATATTATTAATAGTAATAAGCTAATAAAGAGAAGAGTTATTTATTGGACAGAAATGGAGCATCCTAAATTCGGTATATTAGTTTTATTATGCTTGCAAGCATGAGTTCAGATAGCTAAGATGAAAGCCTAGAGCTATGCTATTTAGTGTTTTTTCCACTAGCAATTATATTTGAATTTATTTTTATTTATTTTTCTATTATTATTATTTTTTTGTCTACACAGTGATTAGGGTCTCACTACTAGATCAGAGTCATAGTGATCTGCCTGTTTACAGCCTCCCAAGAGCTGGGATTACAGGTATGTGCCACTGTGCCCAGTTTCAATTGCAGTCTCAGTGTTCCCCTGCCTGCAGGGCCAGCACAGCAGTGCCCCTGCTCCTGCTTGCAGGCACGTTAATCCACTGAGCTATTTGGCCAGACCTGTATTTGAATTTAAATGAACTCTGTGCACAATGGTAACATACAACTAGTAGTTACTGTACTGAATAGCACAGATTAGAACATTACTAGTATTATAGAAAATGAATAGATAGCACTAGGTATTAGATTTGGGGCTGGCTGTGTTTCAAAAAACTTGGGCTCATTGGCATAGAGATGAGGGATGAAATAGGGAAATAGTTGAAGTTACTGAGGAGAGGGAGAAGATGTCATGAGGGAAGAGGAATAGACCCAATTTATGGAGATTATCATTTTTATAGAATGAGCAGAAGAGGAAGGAACAAGGAAAGACAGCCTTATTGTTTTGTACAAAATAAAAAGAGAATTTATTGTCTAGTGAAGCACTTAATAAAATGGCTATTGAGTGACACAAGGAGAACATATTTAAACCATATTTTATACAACACTTGTATTACAAATTGTGATTTTTCTTTTGCAGCAAAGAAAATCTTAAACTGGTGCATTGGATTATTTCTGCAAAGAAACATTTGCAGAAATAATTGGAAGATTTTTCTAATGTCTTTTTTTATGTACAGCACTGTAAGATTTTTATTCACTGCATCTTCACAGCAATCATATGAGACATATTCCACAATTAGTGTCATCTCTCAGACAAAGGTACTGTAAAGGAAGATTTAATATCATTTTTTTCTTTTTTAAAACATAATTTTATTGAGAAAAAGCAATGAGAGTTTCAAAACAGGTTAGTAGGGCAGTTACAATAATTAATACACTGCATATTGTTATCATAGTAGTTATTTATAGTACAAGGTGCAGACATGATATCTTGTCTAAACACTATTCGTTCAAAACTTAACTTCACACTGAACTGAAAGAAAGCAGCTGTATATCTATGCTAACTATTTTTTCCCCATAATTTTATTGAGAAACAAATGGCAATGAGACAGTTTCAAACCAAATTGGTAGGACAGTTTCAATGATTAACACATTGCATACATTCTTCCTAGTGGTTAATTGCTGTACAAGATATGGGCATGATATCCTATTTACAAACACTATTAGGAAAAAAAACCCTCTATTCATTAAGAAAATGTAGCTATATATCTATTCTAACCATTTTGAGTACACAGATACAAAATGGACATTCATCTGTATCCCCTAATTTTTTAGTTCCATTATTTGAATATTATAAATGTGCTAACTCAGCAAAATATTCTAAAAGAGTCCAGTAGTCCATAATAG
>NW_004524577.1:30607888-30612197 GCF_000260255.1 Octodon degus | reverse complement strand
CTAAAAATGTAGATAATTGGAAGAGAGGGAGGGACATCCTTCCTTATGCCAAAATCAATCTGAAATAAGAGACTAATACAGAAAACAAACCATAGGCACATCTCAGTTATTCTTCTTTCATTTCTAGGACAAAATACCTAACACTCAAAATTAAGGAAGAAAAGACTCATTTAATTCACAGTTAATGGAGGTTTAAGTCCATACTCGCTTGGCTCCATGGCATAGTGGCACATGGCAGAGGGCAGATATTCAAGGCAGAGGAAAACAACAATGAGCAAAGAGAGGAACAGCAGCTGTGGAAGCTAGCAAGCCTCTCTTCCCTCCTTAATTTGCAATGCAGATTACCCATCTTAGGGTTTGTGCAGCACTTACACACATAATTTCAGCATTGGATCATTAATCAGTCACAAACTCTAGAAACTGCCCCAAAGACTGAATGAGGTTTGGAGGGTAACAGCCAGACACAAACCATAACAACAGAGGACTTAATAGAATAGTGATCCAGCACAAAGGGCTGCCGGTGAGACTTCTGCTTATAGGCAGAACAGACTATAATTGTGGGAATTAAAAAAAACCCTGATGGACTGAAGTAGTGTGACTAACTCAGGACACCTCTCACCTCTTTTGCCTTTGTCCAAGCAGGGTGTTGCAGCCTAATGGTGGGTTTTTCTGGCACACAGTGGGGAGTGGCCACTTTGAAGGGCCACCAAGTGTCTTTTTTTCCCCATATGCCAGAGCACCTGAATGGAACCTACAGAAATGGCAAGACTGGGGATTGCAGCAGTGGTGAAGATAATGAATAGAACTCAGTCTGGTCTCTCCTCTGTGACCAGTGGCTTAAGAGAGTGACACTAACAACAAGGGGTGCAAAAGGACAGAGATGTGTCTGTGGGAGGGGGTGGAGGAGGCCGTGCAAGAACAGGTAGGAGCCACCCCATAGGTGGTACATAGGGCAGCCTTTGGGCTATCTCTGTCAGATGCTACAGGAACTGGGAAATCAAATAAGGGTGAGGAGTGTACGAGCCACTGCCAGTGTTACTGGCTAAAGAATAGTCCTAGCACCCACGTCTGAAGGCAAAGATCAGATCCACTCCCAGCACTGACTCTACTGCAGGCTTGCTAAGGTTACCTAGCCTAGTCCTATGCTCTGATTTAGGCATTACCATAGAACAGTGGACACAAGAGGCACTTTATTATTTTTTCTTTGTTTGTTTGGTATGTTTTCCTTTTCCTGTTTGGTTGTGTGTTTTTCCCTAGCAAAAACTATATGGAACATCTTTTTGATTTTTTTAAAATAAGAACAGAGCTTAGTAACTCAAGTTCACTGTGGCTTAGAAAAAAAGATCACCCTTTCAACACAGTGTAAGACTGAAATGCAAACTGCACAAGGTCACATATTATATAAAGCATTGTGTAAGACTATGACCATCCTATCAGTACTTCCAGTCCCTATCTAGAATATATTAAAAAGCTGGTGGCCCTATGGTTATAATGAAATAAATAATTTTTTAAGAAAAAGCAAAGTAAAACCTTTTGAAAACCAAATCAAAATGCCTTAGCAACCATACATCCAGTTCAAACTTAGTCTTCTTAAATTAGATTTGCTTACCTTGCTTTCTTTGTCTTTTTGAGACAAGGTCTCACTATGTTGTTCAGGATGACCTTGATCTTACTTTATAGCCCAGGATGGTCTCAAACTCACAACAATCCTCCTACCTCAGACTCTCAAGTGCTGGGATTGCAGAAATGTACTACCATGCTCAGCTCAGGTTTGCTTTCAATAACAACACTTTAGTTCACTCATATGAGAGCCATAAATCAGTCATACTTAAGTATTTTCCTTTCTCAGTAATTCAAAAGGAAAATCTAAAATGATTAGTAATTCATTCAAAAGGTTAACACAACTTTTAAATTTGTTTTAAATATTTTTTAAGGTTTAAAATGTTTAAGATTTGTAATTCCTAGTAGGAAAACATTATCTGAATGCTCTAATGACAAACCCTAATTATAAAATGCTACAGCTCCATTGGTTGCAGAGGGGAAGGGATTATCTTCAAATTGCTCCAGCTCTCCTGATTAGAAGGTCAGAGGTATACTGGCTTGTATTATTGTGGCATCAATTAAATGATTTAGGTTGCTTTTCTTTTAGGAAGATCTTTATCAAATGAGCATTATGCTTGACTTCCAAAACTGCCTGACAATTTACCAATGAGATTCATAACCTTTGGATTACTCTGATATTTTGACATATTTTTAGGATTATCAGCCATAACCTGGAAGACCTATAATCTTCCAGGATTATGGAAGACCACTATAATTTCTGGATCCTGCAAGAACCCTTGGATCACTAAGAATCTCATTGAGCCAATGCATTCCTGCCATGCCCACTCAATTCTAGTCATCCATCCTGGTAAATTGCCAAGCATAGCCCTCAGGAAAGCCACCTGGATAAAAGAGACATACTGAGATCCTGACGGTCTCCTGGCTTCTTAACTCTACACTTTCATTCCTATTTATTAAGGGTATCAGTGTGTGGTTGAATTACAACTTCATTGTCAATTTGTAGATCACATTCCTCACTTGTAACTTATGTTTTTTGTTTTTTCTCCATCTTATTAATATCTGCTTATTCTTTGATATTTCCTTATGACTTAGCTTTATGAGTAGCAGGTCATGATCCCCTCCCTCATGCTCAATACTCACTCAGGAAGTGCATCGCCTTGGTGTGCAAGATGCTTAGATCTTGCTTATACACTTTTACAAAGGCTCAAAACTTGTATACATTGTGGAGATCCTCAGTAGCAGACATAAATAATCTCCTAGGTTAAAAACCAGATGATGAAAAAACAATCGTGATCATAATAAAGGACTTGTTCAGTGAATCTAAAGTAGATCAAGCTTTAAAATAATAGAGGGGCTTAGGAAAATGAAAACCATGCATGCCAAATATAGGAAAGCAATGTAATCCATGAAACCAATTCAAACAGATATCCAGGTGATTAAAAATGCGATTGAAAGCATATGCAGTAGAATGAACCATGTGAGGACAGAATATTAGATACAGATGATAGGATTGTAGTTAGTAATCATGAAAAGAAAGACTTCTTAAAAATAGCAAGGATATCTATCTATCTATCTATCTATCTATCTATCTATCTGCTGTTCACGTTATGGCAGAAAACTTCTCAATGGGGTAAAAAATTTATAAACAGATAATTGGGCCACATAAAACTACAATTAGCAATGATTAAAAATAAATGACATCACAGCATATACTAGTCAAGATTCCATAAATATAAGATAAGAACAGAAAAATAAAGTCTGTGAGAGAAAAAGCCAATTAGCAATAAATGAAGGCTCATCAGAATAATGACAGACTTTCAACACAAATCCAAAAGTAAAAAAAGAGCTAGATGTGGAGTACTTCAACCCCTAAGAGAAAACAACTTCCTACCCCAACTAATGAACCCTACAAAACTCTCTGTCAAAATTTATGGAGAAATAGGATATTTTCATTAAAAGGAATAACTGAAGAAATTCATGACCACAAAGTATCAGCTGTACAAAATATTCTGAAGTATATTTTGGAAAGAGACAACAAAAACACAATCCTAAGCACACCAATAGAAATAGGACACCTGGCAAGGTAAGCAGTTAAACAGAGGAGAAAGACAGGGAGCCAACACAGTAAAGTAAAATGACAAGGATAAGTCAATACATATCTGCTATAATCATCAATGTAAAGGCTCTCAATTAACCAATCAAATGAAACAGGTTAGCAGAATGTGCCAAGAAACAAGATACAATAATATGTGGTATACAAGAATCACAATTAACACAAGAATAATTCCATAGATTGAAAATCAAAGGATAGAAAACAATACTTCATGTAATAGAAACCTGCTAAAAACAGTGGTAGCAATTCTATTGGCAGACAAGTGAACTTCCGGCCAAAACTGGGAACCAGAGAATGTTGTGGTATACTATTTAAGGGAAAATTCCAACAGAAAAAGTTAACAAGAAATATTTATGCACAAATATTAGAATAACCCACTATATGGAACAAATACTAGCAGACAGAAAATGTCAAATAAGCACTAACACATTTCTAATGGGGAATCCCAGTACCCCACTGTCACATATAGAAAGATCAGCTAAATCAAAAAATAAGCAAAGAAATATCAAATTATGAATAAATTGATTTAGAAGATGTCTATGGAGTTTTTCACAACCAACATCAGAATATATATTATTCACAGTTGCATTTGGAACAATCCCCAAAGTAGACCACAGTCTAGCTCATAGAATA
>NW_004524577.1:30584256-30584990 GCF_000260255.1 Octodon degus | reverse complement strand
TAGTCTCCTGAGTGCGCACTGGGGCAATGTGGTTTAATGTTTGCCTTATTCCCCAAGTTGTCTTAAGTATTTTTTCTTATTTTATGACCCACTTTGTCTAAGTGGGTTTATGGTTAGTTACATGGGATAGAGTGAGTTTTTCTGTAGCTTAAGTGAACTTAAGTGATACTCCTTTCAAATGGAGTGATATGACAGAGGACCATGAAGGCTTAGATCAGTACTGCACTATTCTCCTGGCAGACATCAGAGAGGGAGGCAAGAAGTTAATAAGCATATCTAAAGTTACTGACACTGGAGCCTCCATTGAAAAGAAATTCTACCAAAGCAGATTCTGCATTATGAAACATGAATTACTGTACATGCTTGAGTACTATTCTTCTCCTGGGATATGACCAGCCTCCCTCACACTCAGATCTACTGTCCAAGATTTAATATTGACTCTGATTGTACCCCAGGAGAAAAATAGTGACTGTATCAGGCTGAAATGCCTGATAATCATAACCATCAAATTTTGAAAGAGCCATTTCCAGAAATATGGCAAAAGGACCCAAACCCAGGGCTTTCTGTCAATCATGCCCCTTTGGTGATTGAACTATTTCTCAAGGTAGCCTCTATCTGCATCAAACAGTAGACCTCTGCTGCTTATAAAACTAGATCTAGATCTCCAAGCTGCCAATACCACCTTGATCACCCTATGTAAATGTTGCCTCAGTCTTCTGCCACTCACAGCCTGC
>NW_004524577.1:30583402-30583771 GCF_000260255.1 Octodon degus | reverse complement strand
AAATTAAATAAAAACTATATATACAATCTGCAACCAGTCAAAAGACCAGCTATATCTGTAGAGATTCCTGCACACATACATAACTCAGATATACATTAACTACCTCTATACATTTCTGAAATCCAGCCTTAGATCCCCTGAAAAATTTACCTGGACAGCTTTTTAGAGACTCACTCTGAAGAGACAGCACATGTATGACTGAAGCCTGAGGACATCACTCACAGGACTGCTCCATGCCTATGCCCCTTGATTTTTGTATTCTTTTAGGCTGCTTACCCAAGTCCTTGCCTCTCTAACTCCTGCTAGCTGTGGTTTTTGTTACTTGACCTGGATTCTGCTTACCCTAGTCCTCCTTCCACACACCCTGCT
>NW_004524577.1:30572550-30582837 GCF_000260255.1 Octodon degus | reverse complement strand
GTACTGAAGATAGCAGAGTAGAAGAATAAATAATTTCTGGTAATTTATATCACTGATGTGTGAAACAAAGCTTGGCACTAGTTGTTAAGAAAATAACTTTTTTTCTGAAGATTTTACCACCCTTCAGTTTTTGATTGTTGGGTTATATCCATTTTCATGTAGTGCCTGCTTAGAGAATAACAGCTGGCTCAGTTGGATTACAATGTGAAATACTTGGAGTCAGATGAAAATATTAAATTATAAAATATTATAGAAGCCTCACCTGGCAGATTCAGGACCTTTGAGAGTTTCATTGTGTGTTAGTCAATTCTGCACCATGGAGACAAAATATTACCATGCACAACTTGAAGGTGGAGAGTTTTATTTGTCTCACAGTTTTCCAGTGGGCTCAGTCCAAAATCAGCCAGCTCCAAGATAGTAGCAGCACAGTGAAAGGACTGGTAGAGGACAGCTGCTCATTCCATAAGTGTTGGAAAGGGGGAGAGAAAACGGAGGAGCTAAGGACAATAAATCGCCCTACAGGCTACACCCTTAGCGTCTCTCCCCTCCCACTAAGTCCTACCTCTTCACAGCACAGAAATTCATCAGAGGATTTAATCCTGATTATAGTACCTCCAAATCAAATTGCCTTCCAAAAGTCCCATCCCAGAATACATGAGACTATATAGGGACATTTTCTTTCTAAACCACAGCATGTTGACAATGAGGAGCCAATGAATTACTAAAAAGGAAATTAATAGGCTTAGAATTGTGTGTTAGATGGCTCTAGTTTACTGATTATTATTTTTAGCATAAACAAATCAGAATATATTTTCAGACAAGGTAAAAGGAGCCAATAAAATCATAACATTGAAAATGCAGAAGAGAAGGTGGTTTTTTTTTTTTTTTAATTTTAGAGAAGGGTCTACAGGGTGTTTAGGGTCTCATTACTAGATTGAACTTGTAGTGATCTGCCTGTTTACAGCCTTCCAAGTGCTGGGGTTACAGGCGCATACCACCATGCCCAGTCTAATTTTTTTTTTTTTGGTGGTACTGGGGATAGAATTCAGGACCTTGTACTTTCCAGGCAGGTGCTTATGCCACTGAGCTATATTCCCAGCCCCAGGGCATGGTTAATGGACTGAATTCTATTGTGATTCCCCGAGGATAGAGATATGAGAGCCTTTCTTTGGAAGGAATAGCTACTGAGATGAAAGGGTGGGAATAAAGGTTGATTGAATTAGAAATTCAATTGGAGAAAAATAAATGGGAGTTTGGACCAGATGAAATCTGTCTTAGCCTGTTTCTTGCTTCTGTATCAGACTACTACAGGCTGGGTAAGGTGTAAGAGGTAGAAACTTGTTTGGTTCACATTTTTGGAGGTTAGGATGTTCATGACTGATGAAGGCTTTCTCTAACTTGGTGAATGGTATCACATGGCAAGATGGCATTTGTGGGAAGGATAGAGGAAAATGGGACTGGACTTCCGTTCCTTTTATGACTAGTCCACTTCCACGAATAGTCTACTCCTGCAGTAACAGCCTTTATCTATTCATAAAGGTGGTGCCACCAAGACATTAAAGCTCATGCTTCTCAGAGCTGTTGGACTGGAGATTAAGTTTCCAGCTCTTGAATTTTAGGGGATGCATTCACACCGCAGCATCATCAGTCTGAAGATATTTAAATGGAAGCGCTAACTTAGCAATACCTTCGGTGATCCACCTCCTCTGACTCCACTTTACCTACCAACATCATATTTAGCTCTAAATATTTAGCTCTAGAAGTGAGGAAAAATGGACTGGATAAGTTAAAGATAACTTAAAAAACATTAAAAGCAATACAGAATTTCAAAACAAGTTCATAGGAAATAAACAATGGTTGTTATATTGCATATTGTTTTGTTCAAAGTAGTTGTTCAGATTACCAGATATAAGCATAAAAATAGATTAAAAATTAAACATTATTCTATAAACCAATTGAAATTAATATTAAAATTATCTTAAGTTGTATATATCTTAATAAATATATTATTGTATATATTATATATAATATATTATATTTGTTATACAATATAACAAATAAATAAATGTCTTTTATTCTCATTTCTTTTCTCTGATAAATTTAATAAGAGAGTATAAATTGCTTTGTGGTTCATTTTGTCTTTATTTTATCCTAGCCTGTATTAATTGCTATGGTAGATATCCCCCAAGATGATTTTCAATGTTTCTTTCTCTCCTGTATTCATTCTGTTGTGTAATATCCTTTCACATAGATCAGAGCCATTGTGTGGTTAGAATTGCCAAGGTAGAGGTGACCATGTGTGATTTTGGGGACTAGGTCATAAATGAATTGCAGTATTTGTCTCACATTTTGGCATTGTTCATTGTGAATCCAGCTGCCATATTTTGAGAAAGATGAACCTCCAGCCAACAGCCAGCACTGATTTTATCCAGGGCTGTTAGTTCCTTTGGAAGTACATATTCTATGTCCAGCAAATCATTCAGATGATGAAAGCCCCAGAAAACATCTATGTGCCATGATGTCTTGGTTTCTTCTAGTCACTTAGACACCACACCCAACACTCACAACTTTAAGGAGGAGAGGTTAGCTTTTGATCACAGTTTGCAGAAGTTTCAGTCCCTAGTTGGCTGACTTTAAGGCACAGCAGCATGGCAGAAGGTCATGGTGCCAGGGAAACAGCCCATGACATGGAAAAAAGAAGCAGAGAAAGAGGAAATAGGGGAGGGAGACAGACAGATCCTTCCAGGCCATGCTTTCAGTGACCCACCTCCTCTGACTGCGCTTTACCTCCCAATATCATACTTAGCTCTAAAACAAACCAGTCCACTTATAATTATCACAGATCCAGTAACCACCCAAAGCACATGAGTTGGAGGGACGTCTAGGTATAAACCGTAATACATGGTATGAAAGACTCTGAACTTCTGATTGTCCAACCAGGCTGATCTTGAATTCCTGAGCCATAGAAATTGTGAGAAATTGCGACAGCTCAGATAATTACCCACTTTACTGGCTTCACAATTGCCTAGCAATGGTGGCAAATCTATGACATGAATATTATTATTATTTTTTGACAAAGAAGTTGTAAATGTATGAATTTTTTTCCAAATGGAAACTTCAGTATTCAGGTATAATTACAGTGTTGGCCCTTTGCAATTAATAAGTGAGTTTTGGGTTATAGTTTGGTACTCATCTTTAACAGGTGGACTATCACTGTTCTAGGGGGTTGGTAAAGCATACTTTTATGTATGTCCTGGTGGGCCAAGGAAGCATGTTATGGGTACCATATCTGGTCTCTGGTTCCTGTTCTCCCTCTCTCTCTGGGATTGCTTCCCTCAATCTCCCTCCCAACCACTATGAAATAGTTTTGCTCCACCATGTTCATTGGCCTTATGTTACCACTTCGGACTCAAGTAGTTATGGACTGAACCCATGAGCCAAATTAACCATCTCCTTTAAATTGCAGGTATTGGATATTTTTTTCCTTAGCAACAGAACATTGCAGGGATACAGGGATAATACAATTGATTATTACTTTAACCTACTAATTTTTGGGTGTTTGTCACTTACAAGTTTATACTCATAAAATTGTTGTAAAATTATTAAGGAAAAACAAATAAATGTCTTTTATCTCATTTCTAGCTCTTTGCCTGGCATGTACTTATGCAAGTGAATTTGCAGGTATAGCTTTGGAAAATATAGCATGAGATCTGTAAGAAACAGCTAAGGGAGAGAGTGGCTGGTGGAGTTTAACCACCAGTTAATATGGGATGGCTGTGTAACTGGTTATGCCTTATGTGAAAATAGGTGTAGACAAATGCCTTTTAATTACTGTGGATTCAAAGAAGGTGTTGAAGACTGGGCATGGTGACACATGTCTGTAATCCCAGCACTTGGGAAGCTGAAAACAGGAAGATCACCACAAGTCTGATATGTGTAGTGCGACCCTGTAGACCCTGTACTAAATGCATTTAAAAAATTCACAGAAGGTGTTGAATAACAGTAATTTAAAAAAACCCATGAAAGTGATAAAACTAAGAAGGAATGTTTGAGGACATTCCTAAAAATCAAGGAATTATTAAAGGAAAAATAACCTATATTTTGCCTCACTGAAACAAAGAGTTCTTTCTTTGACTTTGAAAAAAGTTGAAGAACAGTTAAACTTCTTATATCAGAAAAATGGATGAAGGAGTTGATTGATAAATTGAAAAGAACAACAAATTAAAGGGTCATTTTGAAATTGGTAAAAACGGTAAATTCATCAGAAATATACAGTTAAAGTCTTACCATCACTTATTAAAATAAATTTTACAAATTTATAAAGATATTAGGCAAAAAATTTGACTTCAGAGTAGATAGAAACTTCCTAAGTCTAAGCAAAACAAGAACACAACACGAAAAGAACACTAATTTGAGTAATTAACATTTAAACTGTAGAAATCAAATATGCTAAAGTAATTTGAAAGACAAATAGAGAAATATATTCATTTATTTATTTATAAATATTTATATACAGGGGTACAGGGTGTACAGGGTCTCAATGTGTAGATCGGACTCATAGTGATCCTCCTGTTTACAGCCTCCCAAGAGCTGGGATTACAGGCATATACCACCACACCCAGGCTCAATTGCTGTCTCAGCTTGCACTGGGGGTGGGGCTGGCATGGCAGGCCAGGGGATAGAACCCCAAGCCCCTGTGCCTGCTTACAGGCACTTCAATCCCCTGCAATATTTGGCTGGCCCTGGTTAGGTATTTGAACTTAAGTTATTCTTAAGTTTATTTTTGTTAATTTTATAAACAGCTGAATATTTATAAATAATTTCCTTGTCTTTTCAAAAAGAATTATCTTATGGCATTGATCCTAATTTTGTCAGGCAACTATCCTTTTCTAATATTTTGTGTGCTGACATTATCAGCTACAGTTACAAATACAACAATTAACTGTTGTTTTCTTTGTGAAATAAAAGGTTCAAGTAAGCACTGTGTTAGGATTTCAGAGTTGATGTCAGACAGGTTTGTTCTGACCTTGTTTAAATCTGACATAATAAGTTATCTGAAGAGAAATGTGCTTGCCTATAATGAAAGTTAAGATTTTAGCTGGCATAATCATAGTGTTCCCATGACTCTTTGAAGATCCTGTTGTACCATTTGCAAATCTCAAATGATTCTCAGGTGATTAACAGATACGTTCTTCCCTAAGGTTGAATCATCAATAAGCAACCTCCTGCAATAGCCAAAGCATAGGCCTGTGTTGCTGTAACTTGCTCTGCTGTCTCTGTAGCTCCAATTCTTTCTACATTAGAGCACCGCTCTAAAAATATGCAGTCAAAATTTCTAATAGTTTGAAACTTTATTATAATAGTATCTCAGTCTTGGAGGCATCACCCAGAGGTCGAAGTCAGGTAAAATGGAGCGAACTGAACACTTTTAGAAAGATGAGCCCTGGCAGCTGGATGAGGTCCCACCAGTCTGGATGAAGCTTGCTGAGCTTGGACTACTGCATTTCTGAGGATGTGCTTGGTCAGATTTTCCTCAGGCATTACATGTGCTATTTGGAGCAGTGTACAGAAACAGCCAGCTGGAAAAGAATCCATATGAAACTTCTATTTAATTGCTAATGTTCATAATGAATAGGAAATGGTGTGTGTGTGTGTGTGTGTGTGTGTGTGTGTGTGTCTGGGTGTTTATATGAATCCATCTGCTTTCAGCACAGGAATCTGTGCTCAAAAATTTATTCTCTTGGTTTCTGAATCTGAGGATGAAGAGATGAGTAGACACTGGAAATGCTGGGCACATTTGTGTGGAATAGTTTTGCACTTCCTCTGTTTGTTTGAATCATCACTATGTGGGGAATTAGTGATGGTGATGGAGCAGAGGGAAAAATCTTCCCTCTTTCCGATGGCACAGAGTGGGCTGTAGAAAGAGAAGAACCAGCTGTATGAAGCTCTCCTGAGGTCTTTGAGTTTGTAAGGTATATCAGCTTTCCATCCACATATCTTTGGCTACTCATGCCTTATTCATTACCTTTAGCAGGAAATTATTATTTTATATCTTTACTGTAAGAACCTTAAAACACTAAAATCTAAACCTCTGAATGCAACATAGCTCTCTAATATCTGAAGGTAAGTTAGTTCTGATCGTGAGACATTTCATCTTTTCACAACAACGTGAAAAATATCTACTGAAGTGGTTTTCTGAGGGCTAAAAGAGTTGCAGAGATTAAATAATTTCTTGTTTTGTGACTTCAGTAGAATATATATCTAATGATCTCTAAAAATTGGCAAGTGTCTGAAGTAACAAATCCAGTGCTTTAAGAGGACAAAAAGGTTGTGGCAGGGGTCCTGGGTAGGATTCATGGAAGAAGGGCTGTGTACTGAAAGCATGGTGTGCAGGCTTGGATCTGGAATGTTCCTCTACGAGACATGTCTTGAAGACATGCCTCTTCTGCAGTTTGATACTAGTGCATGTGGGCCTAGGGGTAGCCTAGAGGTCTTTGAGGGCATGCCTTAAGGGGAATGATGGTGCTCCAGTCTCTTTGTCTTCCACTATTACACTTCCTGACTGTGATGAACAGCTTTGCTCCACCACAAAACCTACTATGAAATTCTGCTTCATTACAGGCTCAAACACAATGCATCTGTCTTAGTTACTTTTCTTTAATTGCTGAGGCAAAATACCCAAAACCCAAGGTTAAAGAAAGAAAAGTTTATTTAGCTCACAGTTCGTGGTCTCCCATAATCCACCAGCTCCAAGGTAAGGTGGCCTGGCATAGGGGCAGCAGAAGACAGCAAATGCAGCAAGAGAAAAATGGGGGGAGGAGCAAGCCTCTTTTTCTCCCTTATACTGTGATCAGGTACCCTACCCCCAGGGCTGGGATAGCACTCACACAATCTTCCTGCCCTCCTCTCTATCCCTTTGTGGAGGACCACCTGAGCAGCTCTCCTTAAAAGAAGAGCGAGTGACTCTCTCCATTTTCCCTGAATCTGACGCTATTTCCTTGTATTGTTATGTACAGAGCTGGCTAGGACTTCTATTTATCATTCAATTGGCCTTAAGCAATGTAATTGGTCTAGCTGAGGTGCTGGTGATAGTCTTTGAAGATGGCATGCGTGTTTCCCTGGTAAACCTGCTGATCTTTAGTGTGAGCTGTGTCAAGATAGGATGGTAGAGCTAATGCTCTGTGCCAACAACTGGGATCGAGCCTCGAGATAGAGGCTATGACTTCCTGGGACTTTAGAGACTACATCAAAGCTGAAGCACCAGAACCCCAAAACATTAGATGCTATATCTATGGCATAATATTATAATGCAGATTACTCTCTCTACATATCCTCTCGGCATATGGTGGAGGTAAAGGTAGGCCACTACCTAGCTCAGCTCACAATGGTCACCTTCTTCCCACAATTTT
This sequence comes from Octodon degus, assembly GCF_000260255.1. Lineage (NCBI taxonomy): Eukaryota > Metazoa > Chordata > Mammalia > Rodentia > Octodontidae > Octodon > Octodon degus. Next base: position 30,575,428 of record NW_004524577.1, on the reverse strand, counting down.
CAGTCAATCCTCCTCAAGCTACTCCCCTACTGAATAAAAACTGGGTGAGACCCTGGGTCACTCTCTTGGTTCCAGAAAGCCATCTTTATGGCTGAACTTAGAGCTCCTTGGCTCCCCAGTGATTGAAAATATAATTCAGTGTCTTTATTTTTGCTGTGGGTTGCATTGAAAGTGGTAGATTGGAATTAACTTGATGGGATTCCAATAACATAACTTTGGAATTCCAAACATTGGCTTCTTGGATCGAGACAAGAACCTGGAAGTGACTCCTACATCCCTTATACTGTATCTCGTCTAGTGGGATGAGGGTGATGCTAATACCATCAGCAGACTGATCCAGCAGTCATCCACCCTTAATACCAGTACCCTACTCTCTAGATTCAGCCAGCTCTAGCAAAGCCCATCATGGGGCTTGGGAAGGATATTGAGACACAAACCACAACAGGAGCCAATTGATCACAGACTAAAATGTGAGAAACTATGGGTCAAATTCACACTTTTCTCTTTATAACTTCACTGCTCCAGGTATTTGTTATAGCAAGAACAAAGATTAACACATGTAGGGAGTGATCCTTTGTGATAGGTTGGATGTCTTTTGTTATGAGTTCATTTCCTCTTGGGCCAATGAAAGAGAATCTAGAATATAAAATTGTAGAATAAGTTTTATTCAGGATCCTACCAATAAAATAAAACAATCAAACAAAACCATGAAATTCTTTTTTGCCCTGACAGCATTTATTTATTTTTAATTTTTAATTTTTTTTCTGGCAGAACCAGGGATTGAACTCAGGCCCTTGCACTTGCCAGGCAAGCGCTTATTCTGCTGAGACATCTCCCTGGCCCCTCCTGACGGCATTTAACTATGTGAGTTATGTTCATAATACCTGACTTAGAGGCCTAACAAGATCCTGCAGGGCTTTTGAAATCAAAGAAGAAATAAAAGTGAGTTAAGGTAGCTTGATAGCAAAATGTAATCTTATGACCACTTTCACTATTAGTCATGGTTGAATACAAGGATGAGTATAATGCCTGGAAACTTTCTTGGTAATTTTATTAGAATCTGGAATAAATAAACTTCAAAATTAGGAGTTTTCTACTCCAAGTGATTGTGCCTCTCCAAGTCTGATTTTAGAAAAAATTTATAAGGAATATTTTTTCTTCATTACCTTGCCACTTTGTTAGGTCATTTATTTAAGAAACATTTGTTCTTTGCTAAGATCTAGGAAGTACAAATGCAAATAAGGGAAAAGACTTTGTGTGTGTGTGTGTGAAAGAAACAAATGATTATGTGAGAAAAGCCAGGTTTAGAGATTTAGAGATAAAATGTCTTCCAACAGTCTTGTGTGTGGAAGACAGTTGGACTCAGCCTCTGTACTCATCAGTGGGCTCATCCCTTGCCTGTGGCTTTCCTCAGCTAAAATTCCATGTTTTGGGCATCTCCAACTTCCTATAGTCTCCTATGCATTTTTGGTGCTGCTCTCACAGCTTCCTTTACTGTCTTCTCAACCTGTCTTCCCACGCCTTCTTCTAAAATCTGTGTAGAAGTTTTATGACCCCATAACTCTTGCATTCTTAAAGTCTATAAAACCAGATCCAATTGGTGATGTCAGAGTGTCCCACCAGATAAGCGTCAGCCAGCCCCCCTTGGATCTTAGCAACAAAGGCCTCTGAAAAGTTGAACATAGTGAACTGAGTCTGGGGAAACCAATGTTCTAGGATGCACTTCTTGAGCAGGGGCCCCAGAGACTCTCTTCTTAAATTTAAGTTTTGTACCCTTGAGTCCACAGTGGGTGAGGTCTTACTGATTACTCAAAAGCCTTCAAACTCTTTCCTAATGTCCTAGTGCAAAGTACTTGGATTTTTTCTTTTTTTCTTTTTTCCTTTTTCTTTTCTTTTTTTTTTTTTTTTTTTGTGGAACTGGGGATTGAACTCAGACCCTTGTGTTTGCCAGGGAAGCGCTTATTCTCCTGAGCCAACTCCCCACTCCTGGATTATTTTTGATGATAAGCTTTTCAGAAATCATGCCATCCTTTGCTCCAGCTTTGTAGGTATTTCTTTTCTGAGTGAAACTGAACACTTGTTTTTGCTCCTGATTTCCTTAAAAGCACCAGGTCTAGCAAAAAGCACTAGGTCAGCAATACATAAGCTACAGCCTAAATTTTGGACTGCTCTGAAATTTCCTTTGCTAGTCCATCAGCCTTAATCTCAATCACCTACAAAGTTTTAGGACATGGGAAAAATGCAGGCAAATTTTCTTCCATAGTCTGAAACACATGACCTCTGGTCCAATCTCCAATGGACCTTTCTTTTCAACTGAAACTTCCAGAAGTCTCCCTGTACTTGCTGCATTCCTACCAGCATTGTGGTCTGAGTTCTGAACAGAATCTCACATCAATCTTGTCTTACACTATTTTAGGGCTTCTTTAGCTGGCATCTTAAAATATTTCCAACTGTTCCTGCAAATCATTTCCACATACTTCTAAACCATATGCTACAGCAATGACCCAACTTCTCAGGTATTACAATGTGTCTTAGTCAGTGTCCCATTGGTAGGGCAAAACACACAAGAGAAGATATTTTTCTTAAAGGATTTAATCCATAGTTGGTGGCTCCATGCTGAACAGGCATTTTTGAAAGGTATGGTTAGAGAAAACTGTCCCATCCAATGGCAGCCAGTAAACAGAGTGAGAAGGGAGGAGCCAGGGGCAAGTATATGCCTTTCAGATCCTTCCCCCAGTATCCCTCTTTCAATCAGACCCCAGCTCCCAACACACTCAACTATTGAACTCATGGGTGGGTGAACCCACTGATGAGAATGGATCAAGATCCAGTCCTCCGTAGAGTGTGCCTAAGGAGAGTCACATGGGGAGAAGACACT
>NW_004524577.1:30570382-30571800 GCF_000260255.1 Octodon degus | reverse complement strand
ACAACAATAGCGATGTATTAATTATTGAAACTGTTCTACTAATCGGTTTTGAAACTGTCTCATTGCTATTTGTTTCTCAATAAAATTATTTAAAAAAAAAGATCCAGTCCTCTCCAAACACATGACAATTTGAAGAAACATTTTAGATCTAAACCATAACATTATTATTTAATTTCCCTCATACCTTATCTTCTCGGAAGCATCCAAAAAGATCTTTGTATAGGATATTATTTTTAGTAAGAGTTGTAGAGATACCTCACATTGTTAACTGCAAGCAAGTTCTAATTGCATATTATACATTACTACTTGTAAAAGTTCTCTAGACTTCCTTACCTCTGCAGATTTCCAGAGGATGGTATATTCAATGTCACACCAAACTTGTGCTATGACAGACTTAAACTGTTCCTTCCTCTCTCATCTTTCCTGTATGGCTGGCTGAATAAGGGGACCTTTCACATTAGAGGAAGTACCCTCCCTGGAGAGTTTTTCTGGTTAATAATCTCTCTCAGTAGCTGTCTCTTCATGTCTCTGTTTCTCCCTCTTTCTGTCTCTGTCTCCCTGTCTGTATCTCTGTCTCTGTCTCTGTATTTTTCTTTCTATCTTTGTTTCTAACTCTGTCTCTCTATTTGTCTATCTGACTGTCTGTCTGTCTGTCTGTCTGTCTGTCTGTCTGTCTGTCTGTGTCTCTGTCTCTCTTTCTGTTTGAGTTGAGTTTCAAGTTCCCACAAAACAAGATTTCAGCAACAGGATTTTACCTTTTACATTGTGAAATTAAAGCCCATATGTTTATTTGATTTGCCACACTATTCCTTCTTATCTAAAAATGAATGAATACTAAGTAGTTAACAGTGTTCAGATGGTCTAGTTTTTGAGCAGAAACCAATACCTTAAAAAATTATTAAAAACTCAAGCAGTAAATGCACACTTTCAAATATTCAAAAATACAGAAAGTTATGAACATGAATTTTCTCTCCCTCATACTCTAATTTTTTTTTTGTTTTTTGGGGCAGAACTTGGGTCTGATTGAACTCAGACCCTTGAGCTTGCCAGGGAAGTGCTTATTTTACTGAGCCATCTCCCCGGCTCCCTCATACTCTAATTATTAAACCTTCTTATTATAAAAGATGTTCTTCTTCTACTTCCTGAAAGTTATAAAGCTTACTCTGCTTCCTATGTCCATATTTTGGTTTATGGATGTTGGTAGAACTTTAGCTTTTCAACTTGAAGCATTCTCTAGTTGATACATCTCTAATCCTACCAAATTGTGCCTCTCAGGGGGAGTGATGCGCATGGAACCACATAATGGATTGGTTAAGAGTTGACATTCCTTGGCATTTCTCTCCAATCCTTTTAACCCTTTTCCAGAGGTCATCTCTGTCTCAAATTGTATTTTATATTGGGTCTGTGGTTAGACAAAT
>NW_004524577.1:30563323-30568984 GCF_000260255.1 Octodon degus | reverse complement strand
ATCCTATTTATAAACACCATTAGAACAAATCATTCTATTCATTAAGAGAATGTAACTATATATCTATCCCAACCACTTTGAATACACAGATGCAAAATGGATATTCATCTGTATAACTCTTTTTTTCTAAGTTCCATTATTTGAATATTATAGGTGTGTAAACTCAGCAAAATATTCTAAAAGAGTCCAGTAGCCCATAATAGCATTAGGTCTTCTGTTTAACTGGTAATGTCAGAAATTTTTGACCTGGGTTCTCCACAGCTCAACATAACATCATGGCTTTACTTCCTATATTTCGTCTTCATATTTTTCTACTGGATGGTTAAGACCAAGGTAAAGCAGGACCTATGCAACAAGAGTTGTAGCTTTTTGGTCTGAGAAGTTCAGTGAAATCCCCTCAGGATTTATCCTGAGATCCTGTACCTCCGATTGTAGAACCTTTGTCAGTTTCAGACATGTGGATGAGTCACAGCCATTGCTTGGCCAATGTGAGAGCATAATTTTAGAATTGTGTCCCAGTCAAGATTTTTCTATCTAAAGTTTACATGAAGAAGGTAACAATAGCTTCCATTGCAGGATGTAGTAAGATTAAAAGAAACTATGGCTTATAAGTGATTTTGGAGTGCTATAGAACCTTGATTAGGGGTCACTTCACTCCATGAGATTTCCAGGACACAGTTCAGTGAGCTCCTTTGCTACTGTTTGTCGCACATGGGTTTTAGATTTCATTCCATACACAGCCTTGATTTCATCACCCTCCACTTCTCCTCGACCAGATATTTCACTTCACAAGCCTGAAGACTGTCTTGCTACTCATTACTGACAGCAGATGCCATGTTAGTTAGGTCATTAGTCACAACTGAAACTGACATTGGTTAAACTAACTAAAGGTTGTTTTTGAAAAGATGACTAGAGATAAGATCCAGATTGAAATCTCAGGAGGCCAGGTCAATGGGAGTCACACTGTCATACTACTGCACCATGTGCTGGCTGCTGCTAGCCTGCTGTACACTCAAAAGGTTCAGAGGCCCGTGTGGGGTTTCTGATTGGCTAAGATCCTTGTGAGGCACTTAGGTCCCTTGCCTATGGTCAAACTTTCAGAAACTGGGGAGACTAAACCTGCAGTTTTCCCCATGTCTCCTCGGGCATAGAGTTGCCCTTATAATGTAGTTAGTTGTCTAGCATTGTCTTAGATAGTGGCTTGTACACATTTACTTCTGGATTAAGAGATATTTGTTTTAGCATTTAAAGTATTCATCTAGCTGTGATTTACATGCAGTGAAATATTCAGTTCTTAAGTATGTTGTTTAGTCAGTTTTGACAAATGCAAACACAGGTAAGCAACCATGTATCAAGCCATGAGGTGTTTATATCCTACCAGCAAGTTCCCTCAAGCCCTTTCTGTCAGTTTCCATTCCCCAAAGTCACCACAAGCACAATTTCTGTCACCACATTCTAGATGGTTGAGCACTTATAAGTATACACTCTTGTTTCTGTGTGGACCAGTTTTTAAGGCAATGCATGACTCAGGGCATCTTCACACGATCCTGGGTACATTCAACTAGACCCATAATAGAGATAAATTTAGAGTGCTGATCTTTTGAAGGTGATTATCTGGATGCAAATAAAGATAGGTAGAGGTACCTTCATTTTGTTTATCTGGACCACATATTTATAAGTGTTAAAAAATGGTTAGCTTTATTGGCTTTCAGCTTTACAGGAAGCCAGGTCCTTGGGCTAGAGTCCTTTTCCATCAATATAAACATTAATTCTTACTTGTTTGTTCTTAGCTTGGATTCCTGTGTTGTTTCTGCTATACATAAATATGATAGATTTTTGCTTTGAAGCCCAACTATGTATTTTCCAATAATATTCTTACAGCATGCCTATTTTTAAATTAGGTTTAATGAGAAAGAAATAGCAATGACACAGTTTCAAAACAGGTTAGTAGGACAGTTACAATAATTAATACATTGCATTTTGTTATCTTCCTAGTAGTTATTCAGGGTGGAAGATGCAGACATGTTATCTTGTCTAAACACTTTTAGTGGAAAGTGAAATACTTAGGAAGTAATCTAACTAAAGAAGCCAAAGATCTATTCAATGAAAATTGTAGTACTCTGAAAAAAGATTGTAGAGGATTTCAGAAAATGGAAAGATATTCCCTGCTCCTGCATAGGAAGAATCAACATTGTGAAGATGGCCATACTCCCAAAATTGTTATACAGATTTAATGCAATCCCTATCAAAATACCACCAACATACCTCACAGAACTAGAGAAATCATTCCAAAAATTTATTTGGAACAGAAAAGACCTAGAATAGCAAAGGCAATCCTGGGCAACAAAGACAAGGCAGGAAGCATCACAATTTCTGACTTGAAATTATACTGCAAAGTTACTGTGATAAAATCAGCATGGTACTGGCAACAAAATAGGCCTGAGGATCAACGGACTAGATTAGAAGATGCAGAGGCCTCTACAAACACACTCAGCCACCTTATCTTCAACAAAGGGACCAAATATGCTCATTGAAGGAAAGATAGCATCTTTAACAAATGGTGCTGGAAAAACTGACTCTCTACATGCTAAAAATGAAAACTTGACCCAGGTCTATGACCATACACTAAACTAAAATCAAAATGGATTAAAGATCTAAACATTAAAACAGAAACACTAAATCTCCTAGAAGAGAAAGTAGGAGGAACTCTTGAAGACATAGGGGTAGGCAAAGAAAATCAAACTGCGTGGGTAAGGCCTATGTTTTTGAAGCACTAACTCTGCCATCTTCTCCATGATTCCCTGTTTGCCACCTTCGATACTGAAGCATTACTGAAGAATTTTCAATAAATAGTTCCAAACCACAAACTAGAGTTTGATTTCCCTTTATATTCTTAAAGTACTAAGCTGGAAGGTGTCCCAAGATCCAGTGTGAAGAATTAAGTTATTCTCATGTGGGGCTTCAGATATTTTGTGGCACGGAAAAATGATATACTTGCATGAATGTCTATCCGAAGGCAAAAGAGCAGAGTTCAGGTTTGGGTCAAGGACTAATGAATTGGGCAATAGTGAAGGGAAGACCTATTTGTATTGTCTTTTATAGGTCTAAGCAAAACCAGTAGAGGATGAAATTTGGAAAATTTCCTTAGGAAAAATTGCTGTAGGAAGTTAGGTTCATAAGGAAACAAACTGGGTGAGCTGTGACAGAGTGTTCTACATAAGTGGGGAAGAAAGCCTGTTTCGCCTTCAGCGGTGAGAAGCACAGCAGGCCCTGACCACACCACAGGTGCCAGAGTAGCAGTGTTTTATTTTCCTGTCAACCTCTTCAACTGCCTCAGCAGGGGATAGCACAGCCAATAGCTTCTCATTGAGGCATCAGAGGACAGAGAAAAGACATGTGACTGGTCTTGTGCTCTGAGTCTTACATGATCTGAACAGTGGTGAATTAGAGGAAGACAGTGAAGGATCATGAAACTGCTAGAATTAGGATATTTAGGTCAAAGAACAAAACTATTTAATCTCCTTGTTCACTTTCCTACAACTGAGCTTCACAGATTATTTTATTTTTTATTTCTCTTTTAAATTTGCATTCTAAGTAGTTTAAGCTGTGTATTGTCACCAGCCCTTCCTAACCCAAAACAAGTTTTACGTTTCACCTCCATCTGAAAGGCCTTCTAATAGACACTCTTCATATGTTATGGAATAGCAATCCATGGCTCATGATGTATGGATGGGTACTTTATAGGCACAAATGTTTGTGAATTGAATAGAAGTAATAGTAAAGCTAATTCAGTGCTCTTTAGGTGGAAAAAATTCTTTTTAGTGAAAGACTGATGTTTAACACTAAGGATGCATCTAAAGAAGTAATAAATTATATGTGAGCCTGTTCAATGGGTATTTTACACAGATGGAAAGATGTACTGCAAAATTCAATGCATTGAGTATTTTATTTGTGAATGTTTTAGCAGTTTACTTGAAGATCAGTTGAAAAACATGTGAGAGAAGTAGAATAGTGATGGTGAGCAAGATCTAGCTGGATAAACATTCATCTCTGACAGGGTAGAGAAGATGAAAGCTTATTTTCTGTGATGGCTAATTTCATTTACCAATCTAACTAGCCATGGTGTTCCCAGATTAAACATTGTATCTGGGGAAATCCATGTGTTGTCTCCAGATGAGATTAGCATTTGAATTGGTAGAATTGAAAGATAGTTGCCTTCTCCAGTTTGAGTTGACCTCACCCAACTCATGGAAGCACTGAATAGAGCAAAAATATAGAAGGAGGATTTCTCCCCATTTTCTTCCTCTCTGCTTATTTGAGCTTGACCAGTTCAGTTCATTTTCTATGGCCCTTACACTGAGATTGACATCATCAGCTCACCTGGATCTTAGCACTTTAGAATTGGATTGAATTATAGTACTAGATTTTCTAGGTATCTAATTTGTAGGTATTGTTCACATTCTTCACAGTTGTAATAATTTAATGAGCCAATTCCTCATATTTCTTCTGTCTCTTTCTGTGTCTGTCTGTCTATCCCTATATTATATGTAGGTATGTATGTATTTTTCTCTCTTCTTGTGGCAAATGCTGACTCATAGTCTTCCAGTAACCTCATTCTTCATCCTTTTAATCACTATGAATGCTTTATTCACAAATTTAAGTATTTGTATATAAACATACTTCTTATGGAAACTCTATCCTGTGATAAATTTTCTTATCTGGATGACAAGTTTTTATGCATAATACATTGCCACAGAGATGGATATTCAATAAACATTAGTTCCTATGGTACCCAGTGTTTATAGTTTGTGTCTAAATGTACCCTTAAGGCCTCATGTGGTCATGGGTAGGGCTTTTTGTGGGGTAGCTGGATCTAGAGTATGTGTCACTGGGATTGCTTCCTGGTACAATGCTAGGCTCAAGGACATCAGGTTTACGGATGTGAGTGTAGTCTGGGTGATATAAAAAAGGAGATAAAGACATTGCTTAGGTCATGTGTGCTGTTTCCCCTTTTTGCACCACCTTGCCTTGGAGCCAGACAATTATGGGCGGAAACCTCTACAAACTATAAGTCAAGTAAACCTTTGCTTCCTTAACTTGTAGGTATTGGGTATTTTGCTTCAGCAACAAAAAAGTATCTAAGATAGTCAGTTTTTGACCAAAAAGTTATGTCTAGAAATACCAATAAGATCTTAATAAAATATAAAAGCAGTCATTCATTTCTCTCTTGTGGGTCTGTAGCTTGCTCTACTTCAGTATGTGAGTCAAGTTCATGTCTGCCTTTCATGTTTTTCTCTGGGACTAGGAAAAGGAGCAGAAGCTAACTAGGATGTATTTTCACTTAGTAGAATCTTCAGAAATGAGTGGATACATGCAGTGTCCTCAAAGACCTACACACTCATTGCATTAGTCAAAGCAAGACATGTGACAACCAAAATTATTAGTCCAGAGATGAAGATAAATATTTCTGCCAAGAAAATAGGAAGGGGAAGGAGTGAATATTTGTTAAATAATATTTCCCTTTGTCTTTTTAAAGTTCAAAACTTTATCCATTCTGTTCTAAATGTTTATGTCAACCTGTGGTAATATAGTAAGCTCTACATAAAGCAGTGCTTTCTCTTTATTGTTTTACTTGGAAAATAGTCCTTTATTTACAAGCAT
>NW_004524577.1:30562061-30563223 GCF_000260255.1 Octodon degus | reverse complement strand
CCAAGTAGGATTCATCCAAGATAGTTCAACATATGCAAATCCATAAATGTAATACATACACCACATCAACTGAACCAAAGACAAAAATCACATGATCATCTCAACAGATGCAGAAAAAGCCTTTGACAAAGTCAAACATCCATTCATAAAAAAAAACCCACAGGAAATTGGAATAGATGTTTTTTAGCCTTAATCTGATAAAAGCCTTCTATGAAAAACAAGCAGTCAACACCATATTAAATGGGTAAAAAGTGAACTTTCACTCTAAAATCAAGAATGAGACAAGGATTTCTACTATATCCACTGCTATTTAATGTAGTTCTAGAAACACTGGCCAGAGCCATTAGATAAGACAGAAATAAAAGGAATAAAGATAGGAAAGGACATGATATTCTACATAAAAGACCTCCAAAACTTCACCAAAAGATTTCTAGATTTAATAAACAAATTTAAAAGTACAGCTGGATAAAGAAAATCAACACTCAAAAATCAATAGCATTTCTGTACACAAATAACAAACTAATTGAGAGAAAAATTAGGGAAAACACACGCTTCACAATAGCATCCAAAAATTAAAATACAGAGGATATAAAATCAAAAGGTATCGCTGACTCATGAATAGGAAGAAACAACATAGTGAAATGGCCATACTCTCCAAATTGTTATGCAGATTTAATGCAATATTGATCAAAACACCATTAGCATACCTCATAGAAATAGAAAAAATATTCCTAATATTAATCTGGAACCAGAATAGATCTACAATGTCAGAGACAATCCTGGGAAACAAAGACAAGGCAAGAGGCATCACAATCCCTGACTTGAAATTATACTACAAAGATATTGTGATAAAATCTGTCTGGTGGGTGTTTCATTGCTGTTAGAGAAGCTGTATTTGGAGAAGTCTTTAAAGGACCTTTTCATACTTGATGCCAGTCCAAATATTGTAGGTACTTGAATTTAGCAAAATAACCCAATATAGTCCAATAGTCCATAATAGTACCTGTCTCTGACAAAACAAAACAAAAAAGGGTGATATAAATAAAGGACAATTTTGTAGTGAAAAAAATTATGTATATACAAAATGGGATATACAGCTACTTTCTCTTAGTTCAATGAGAAGAAAGGTTTGTACTAACATTGTTTAGACAAGATATCATGT
>NW_004524577.1:30559109-30559846 GCF_000260255.1 Octodon degus | reverse complement strand
ATGCAGTGTATTATTTGTTGAAACTGTACTTCCGATTTGATTTGAAACTGTCTCATTGCTATCTGTTTATCAATAAAACTGTAGAAAAAAAAGATATCATGTCTACATCTTGTCCTCTGAATAACTACTATGAAGACAACAGTATGCAATGTATTAATTATTGTAACTGTTCTACTAACATGTTTCAAAACTGTTTCATTGCTACTTTTTTCTTTTTTTCTCATTAAATGAATAAAAAATTAAAAAATTCTGCCTGGTACTTGTGAAAAACTGATGTGAGGATCAGTGGAATAGAAAAGAAGATGCAGAAACAACTAAAACACACTCAGCCACTTTATTTTTGACAAAGAGGCTTAATGTGTTCACTGGAAGGAAGATAGACTCTTTAATAAGTTAATTTAGGGAAATGTGGCTCTGCACATGTGGAAGACTAAAATTAGACCTGTGTCTGTCACCATGTACTAAAGAAAGTAAAGATGGATCAAATATCTAAATATTAAAGCATAAACACTAAATCAACTAGAAGAGAATGTAGGTAGAAATCTTGAAGACATTGGTGTAGGTAGAGTTCATGAACAAAACCCAGATGTTAAAGAAAGAATCAACAACTGGGGTCTCACCACATTTATTTTATTTTATTTTGAAACAAATAGCAAAGAGACAGTTTCAAAACTGATTAATAGGACAGTTTCAATAATTAATACATTGTACATTGTTATCTTCTTAGTGGTTATCCA
>NW_004524577.1:30549676-30554144 GCF_000260255.1 Octodon degus | reverse complement strand
TAAGGTCAGTCAAGTACCCTCAGGATTTATCCTGTAACCCCATATCACAGTTTGCAGATCCTTTGTCAGGGTCAGCTATGTGGATGAGTCATGGGCATTGCTTATTAAAAAGCTTTTTCAGGTCAAAAAAAATCACTAGCAAGGTGGAAAGACAACCTACAGAGCCACAGAGTGGGAAATTATTTTTTGGGTACTGGGGATCAAACTCCGGACCTTACACTTGCCATGCAGGTGCTTATGCCACTGAGCTATCTCACCAGCCCTAAGTAGAAAAAAAAATTATCTAATTGTCACTCAGAAAAAGGACTTCTATGTAGAACATATAAAGAATTGAAGAAACTCAGATTCCCCAAATTCAAAGACCCAATAAAAAATTGGGCATCTCAGATGAAGAAATAGAAATGGCAAATACATATCTGAAAAGATGTTCAACATCGTTTATCATTCAAGAGATGCAAATTAAAACAACACTAATATTTCATTTTACCCTCCAAAATGTCTGTTCCAAAGAATTTAACCAATAACAAATGCTGGCAAGGATGTGGGGATAAAGAAACATTTTTCCACTTTTGGTAGGAGCACAGAATTTTATAACCACTCAGGAAATCAATGTGGACATTCCTAAAAAAGACTGCAATTAGAGGTCTTATTCTACCCAGCTATGCCCCTTCTGGTTATCTTCCTAGACCTTGGAAACAACTCAAATGCCCATCAATTGAAGAATGGATAAAAAGAAGTGCTTTTAAAATATGATGGAGTACTACTCAGTCACGACAAAGGATAAACTTGAGACTTTCCTAGGTAAATGGGTGCAACTTGAGACCATACTCATAAGTGAACTAAATCAGACCCATTTGTGTGAACATTGTATTGTCTCCCTGGTATGAGAAGGTGAACGAGTAAATAAGTTCTAAAATATACAATGGATATTGTGAAATGTGAAGAAATCATTTGACAGGAAAAAGGAACTAGGATGGATAAAAGGGACAGGACAGTATGGAAAAGGTAACAAATACAAATCTCTTATTCTGTTAGAGCCTCTTAGTTCATTAAAAAGGAAGATTTGTGGTAATGTAAAATGGAGAAAATTTTACCATCATGTTTTGGATCCGGAACACCTACTTTGAAGATAACAATCTGTAAGATAATAATAATAGTTATTCTCCTATTATTTTGCTTTACCTTTTTTCTTTAAAAATAAATTAAAATGTAGGATACTGTGTTGTATTATATTTAAATAGCATCAGAGAAACCCTGCTGCAGGTGAAACAGCTGTACTATGAGGAGAAAATCTTCCATGGTCGAATGCCTGGAGTTCATGCACATTCTGCGATCCCTGGCCTACTGCAAGTCTGGAATGTTCCTCCATGCAGAATCCATATAACCTCCTATTTCCAAGGCTTTGTTTTCAGGAAACACACTTTATCATAGAGTCCTTATGTATGTCTCCTGGAGCACTAGTTTTTATTATGCAAAGGATGGGAAGGCTAGTGCTGCTGAGTAAACCATGCCCGAGGGGTGACATTTCTTGTGTAGAACGAACCACGAACCTTATCTTTTGGTGGTGGGATTCTTAGTTGCTTTAAGCTTTTTATTTTTAATTTAATTTAATTTATTTTTTTTGTGCAGGGTCTCACTGCTAAGCTCAGACTTGTAGTGATCCTGCTGATTTCTGCCTCTCTAGTGCTGGGATTATAGGTGTGTGCCACCATGCCCAGACTCCATCACTGGCTCAGTGCACCCAGGGGCGGGGCCGGTGTGGCATGAGGTGCGAGGGATTGAGCCCTGGCCCCTGAGCTTACCTCAGCAAGCACTTATTCCGTTGAGCTATAGCGCTGGCTCTTCTTAGTTGTCTTAGTGTTACTGTGTTGAGAGTTCCAGTGGATCTTCCACTGATTAGAAAAGATGAGGAACCAGGGAATTAGACACCTAAGGGTTGGTCAGGTCTCTTCTATTACTTGGGGCAGGAATTGTGACCTCATCATGACTCCTAGTATCACTGAAGGACAGCTTTATAAGAAATACAAAAAGTGAGCAAAGAGATTTCTAACAAGCTGGTCATTTTACCTGAGGATTTGCCATAACTACCACTATTGGCAAGGACACACAGATCTGAGCCTGCTTCAGAGGTTAACTGCAATAGAACAATAGACTGCAATCAGAGGTTAACTCCTCTGCATCTCCTGAGAAGGAAAAAAAAAATACATATTAGTGCCAAAGCTGGCCTTCGGAGAACATGTGATAACTACTATATTATTTTTAGTTGATTCTCTTTGCTCACAGTCTCCATGATAGAGTTCTTTGCTTTAATTTTGTGTCATTAAACTTCTGGTAATTACTGCATAGTTTTATTTAATAAGCTCAGTTACATCTTTCCAAACATAATGATGCCTTAATATCTAAGCTCAGTTTAATCTTCCATTCTAAGTAAGTGGTTTCTCTATAAACATTATTTGCTCTATGAGCTTTCCAAATTATGCTTACTTGTAATACCAGTCTTTTGTTTAATATTTCCTTCTTCCTTTCTTTAACAGTTTTGCACAGTTAATTCCATCTATCTTTGGTTAAGTATGTGCTGCTTACCCTTGAAGTACTGCTGCAAGCTTCACTTATTTCAAGAATATTTTTATTACTATTCTGGCTGAGAATGATTTCATTGTTTTCTGAAATTCTGTTGTATTAAAATATCACAGAGCTTGCCATATCATTCAAGTACATAAACCTGTATTTTACTTTTGTTACTTATTCTGTAGAATTTCATTTTCTTTATTTTTATGTATGTAGTACAGGGTCCACAAGGTCTACAGGGTCTCACTATGTAGATCAGAGTCCTAGTGATTCTCCTGTTTTCAGTCTCCCAAGTGCTGGGATTACAGAAGAGCGCCACCACGCCCAGTCTCAATCAGAGTCTCAGCAAACCTAGGCCGCTGCACTTTGCCTAAGCTGGTGCTTTAGTCTGTTGAGCTATCTGGCTGGCCCTTAATCTGTGGAATTTCTATTTTTAATTTTTAAAGGCCTATCATACTAATTTCCATAAGGTTGAAATAAGTTATATTCCCATACCCACCCTATAAGGATGCTATTTATAAAAAAATCCATTCTGGACACTGAGGCAACTATGACAATACAAATGAAGACATTCATGAAAGAGCTCTTCCAGAACTTCATAAAAATGGCCAGAATGATGAGATATGTGTGTTGGAAGTGAGTAGGAACATTTTTAAGGGAATTAGTGAGGTGTCTTTTACTGTAATATGTTTAAAAGGATTTAAATATTCATTGTATTCACTGATTTCACCATGCGTGTACACGTTGGTGCTTTTTTTCTGTTTCTCACCATGTGATGTCCTGTGCTGCTTTGGGACTCTGCCAGAAAAAAAGGCATCTCTAGGTGTGGCTCTTGACTTTGACCTTCAACTCTTATTTATTATTTATTTGGCACAGGGTCTCACTACACAGCTCAGACTCATGATTGTATGTCTCAGCCTCCATAGCAGTGGGATTCCAGGCGTGCACCACCACACCCAGTTGGAGGGGTCAGCTCAGTGTGAGAGCCTCACACTTTCAGAACCAGAAGCTAACACAAGCCACTTCTCTTTAAAACATACCCAGCCTGTAGTACTGTGTTACAAGTGACAGAACACCAATTCCACTCTGTGCTTCCCCAGCCACGGTGACTGTCAATCTAGATTTCTCTTTTCTCTGTGAGTTTGACTCCCCGGTTACTACAGGAACCATATGAGATTTGTCCTTTTGTGCCTGTCTTCTTTCACTAAGCATGATACCTTTAAGGTTCATCCATGCTGCAGCATATCTCAGCATTTTGTTCCTTTTTAAAAGCTTATTAGTAATCATCTGTATGGATGTAGTACATTCTATTTATTCACTCATCCACCTGTGGTTGTTAGCACTCTGTCATTATAAGTAAATATCCGATGCAATTAACTTATAAAGAGAAATGGTTTGTTTCAGCTCATGATTTTAGAGATGGTAGTTCAAGGTCAGGTGGCCTTCTTTCTGCATAGAACAAATTGCAGCAAGAGCACATAGTTGAGGAAAACTCTTCATTTCATGACTGGGAAACAAAGAGAACAGGGAGAGAGCAGGGACCATAACCTCCTTCAAAGATATGCCCCACTGACCTGTAAACCTTCTACTGGGCCCTTCCCCCTGAAGTTTCTACCACCTCCCAATACTGTGTCACCCTTGGGAGAAAGCCTTTAACAAATGGCACTTCAGGGCATACTCAGCACCTAAACCATAGCATCTGGGGTGTTTCTATATTGAAAATATTGCTGCCATGACTATTGGTGTACGTGTGTCTGCTTCCATCCCTGCTTTTAATTCTCAGACATATCTCTATATATTTATATCTTTCTATGTGTATCTTATACAGCAAATATATCTGTACTCAACATATACTATATATACTACACTCTCTGTATATTACATACTATACTATACTATA
>NW_004524577.1:30541794-30549576 GCF_000260255.1 Octodon degus | reverse complement strand
AACTAGGACAGACTGTACTGAGATTGCAGCCATTGAACAAACCAGCAGAAAATTTATGTTAGAAGATGTAAGCAATGAGAAGAAGATGACACAGCAAGGTAAAACACCTTGAAAACATGGAAAACATGATCATATTCTAGGCTTTATATTTCTACAAATATTGATGTTCCCTTTTAGAGTGTGATTTTTTGGGACAAGAATGCAATGAAATTAAATACTGACAACAGGATAGACAAATAGCTTGATGGAAAATAAGAAACCCCATAAGTATAGCTATCCAGAAATGACAGTCTTTCAAAAAATAGTGCTGGACCAACTGGTCAAACATTGCAAAAAAAAAAAAAACCAAAAAACAAACCCTAAAATTTATATGTCACACACATCACAAAGACTAACTCAAAATAAATCACGGACCTAAATGTAAAATATAAAGCTATAAGTTCATAGAAGATAATATAGGAAAAAATGTGGATGACCTTTATTACAGCAATTGTTTTAATTTTATATTGGAACACCAAAAGAAATAAATGATAATCTGAACTTCATGAAGACTGAAAACAAGGCCAGCGGTATAGCTCAGTGGACTAAATGCTTGCTTAGGTAAGCGCAGGGGCGAGGGTTCAGTCCTTGGAGCCGCATGCCAAGCTGGCTCCGCCCCTTGGGTGCGCTGAGCCAGCGATGAAGTCTGGGTGTGGTGGCGCATGCCTGTAATCCCATCACTAGGAAGGCAGAAATCAGGAGGATCATTATGAGTCTGAGCTACTCAGTGAGACCCTGCACAAAAAAGAGGACTAAAAATAAAGCACAAGCATGAAGTTTTCCTGGCTCAGTTGAAGAACTTTGGTGGACTCTGGTCAGCCTGAGGTACTCTGGTAAACCCTGACCTTTCTTAGCCCCCAGGGTGCAGAAATGGACCCTCTGCTGGTGACAGTAAAACCTTTTGAAAAATTTGGTAGATTCTGTGCAGCAGACAGTAAATGGGTGCAACTGGAGAACATACTCTTAAGTGAAATAAATCAGACCCACAAGTGCAAACATAGTATTGTTTCCATAGTGTGAGACCCTGAAAGACAAAATGGAGTCTGAAGGGTATAAGAGATAATGGGAAAAGAGAATGAGCTTATTCAAAAGGAAAGAGTTACTGAGTTGAGGAGAAGGACAGGAAAGTTGAGGAGTGGGGGAAAGAGATGTATCTATGTACGTAAGCAGGATGGTTTGGACAACTGTACTGTGCATTTTTGCCGGTCTATGGAAAAGAGCAGATTAATTTGTTTTGTCTTGTTTTTTCAATCATTAGTACTTTTTGCTTCTTAATTTTTTATACATTTCTTTCTTTTTTTCATGGTTCTTCCAATCTTTTATGCGCATATCTGGTAATATGAATAACTGGTTGGAAGACAACACTGTGTTCTGCAACAAATACTGAGAAATTCATATCATTCTGTTAAGTGAAATTCTGGATCACTTGTGATTTTTACTGTTTTATACTATTTTGTGCTAATTTAAAAAAATGATTAAAACAAGTCATGATTACAGTCATTGAGGGGAACTGAAGCATGTATCTGACACATCTTAATTCTTTGCAAATTTCTTCTCCCGCTCCTCTCCTCCACTCTCCATCTCTTGGTCACTTTTCCACTGGCAAATGACCTGTCTTCCTCTCTCCTCTTATCTATATTTAATTTGATACTCTAATGGTTTATATTTTGGGAGTCTAATTTAAGAGAAACCATGTAATGTTAAGCTCAAGTGTCTCATTTATTTCTCTTAACACTATGCTCTCAAATAGCATCCATCTGTCTATAAATGAGTCAAGTTTACCTTTCATTATGGCAGAGTAGTACTCTGTCATGTGTGAAGAACACACATTTAATTTTCCACTCATCTGTTGATGTATACATGAGCTGCTTTCAAGTTTTAGCCATTATAAATTGTGGTGCTATCACTATGGGTATGCATGTTTCACTGTAAAATGATTATCTGTAAATCTTTTGTAAAGATACCTAGAAGGAAACAGCTGGGCCAAGTGAAATTTCTTGTTTTAGTTTTTGAGACATCTCCCTATTGATTTCCATAGCGCTTGTACTAATTTGCTTTCCCACCAAAAGCAAAGAAGGGTTCCTTTTTCCCCACAGCCACACTACCATTTGCTATCATTTGCTTTCTTTCTTTCTTTTTTTTTTCTTTCATTTTTACGTATTTGATACAGAGTCTCACTATGCAGCTCAGACTGGTAGTGATCCTGCTGTTTTCAGCCTTCCCAGTTCTGGGATTACAGGCATGTGCCACCACTCCTGGGTATATTCCCTGGTTCAGCACACCTTGGTGGCAGGGCTGGTGCAGCATGTGGGATGAGGGATCGAACTCTGGTCTCTGCTCTTGCCAAAGCAGGGGCTTAGTTCTCTGAGCTATCTTGCTGGCTTTATTATTTGCTTTATCAACTAGGGTCACTATTCCTATGGTAAGATGAAATCCCAGTGATGCTTAAATTGCATTTCTCTAATAGGCAGTTGTGTCTTCAACTTCTTTATATATTTACTGGTGCAGAATAACAGAAGCAATCTTTGGGAGAAAGAGAGAAGCAGAAGGCATCACAATCCTTGACTTGCAGTTATATTACAACGCTACTGTGGTAAAAAGAAACAGCAAGTTGCTGGCACATAAACAGACATGGGATCAGTGAAACAGTGTAAAGGGTGCAGAAACAACCCTCAGATACATTCAACGGTTTGATCTTTGACACAAAGGTCAAACACATACACTGGAGATAAGGTAGCCTCTGTAATAAAATAAATGTTGTTGGAAAAAAAATGGGCATCTACTTGCAGAAGATGAAATCTAGGTTCATTTCTGTCACCATGTATTAAACTAAACTAAAATGGACCAAAGAACTAAACATTAAGCTAGAAACACTTATTCTGATAGTATTCAAATTAGGTAATTCTTGGAGTCATAGGCCTAGGCCAGGACTTTCTCCATAACATCCCTGTTGCATAGAAATATTTCCAAGCATCAACAAATGGGATGATATTAAATTAAAAAGCTTCTCTCATTAGTTCTAGAAGCTTCTTGGTGGAGTTTTTTGGGTCTTCCAAGTAAAGTATCATGTCATCTACAAAATAATGATAGTTTAACTTCTTTACCTATTCTTATTCCTTTTATTTCTCTCTCTTATCTAATGGCTCTAGCCAATGATTCCAGAACTATATTGAATAGCAGGGATGATAGAGGACATCCTTGTCTTGTACCAGATCTGAGAGTAAAAGATTTCAGTTTTTTTCCCTTTAGAATTATGTTAGCCATTGGGTTGTCATAGATGGCTTTTATCAGAATGAAGCAGAGGCCTTCTATTCCAATTTCTGTAGGACTTTGAACATGAATGAGTGTTGGACATTGTCAAAAGCCTTTTCTGCATCAATGGAGATGATCATGATGTTTTTAGATTTGGCTCTATTGATATAATGTATTACATTTATAGATTTGTGTATATGGAACCATTCTCGCATCCCTCGGATGAATCTTACCTGGACATGGTGTATAATCTTCTTGATGGTTTGTTGTATTCTATTTGATAGGATTTTATTGAGGATTTTGCATCTATGTTCATGAGGGAGATTGGCCTGCAGTTCTCTTTCTTAGTTGCGTCTTTCCCTGGTTTTGGTATCAGTATAATACTTGCCTCCAGGAATGATTTTGGGAGGATTGCTTTCTTTTCAATTTCATGGAAGAGTTTGAGGAGTATAGGGATTATATCTTCTGTAAATTTCTTGTAGAATTCAGCTGTGAATCCATCAGGACCTGGACTTTTCTTTGTAGGTAATTTTTTAAAATTACATTTCATATTTCATTGGCTGTCATTGGGTTATTGAGAGCTGTTATAGCTTCTCACAATGGAAGAATCAATCAACAGAGTGAAAAGACAACCTAAGGAACTTGAAATTTTTTTTTGCTAGTGATTTTCTAGTCAGAGAACTAATAGCCAAACTATATGGAAAACTAAAAAAAAAATTAGACCTTTCTCAAATAAAAGACCCAATCAAAAATGACAAACAAAATGAGTATGTATTTGTTCTTTTATATCAGATAGTATTTAAAAAGTTAAATGTATCAATATTTGGTGCATATGTTTTTACAATTGTTATCTCTTCTTTTTAAATTGTTTTAACTAATATATAGTGACTTTCTTTGCCTCTTCTGAGCAGTTTCAGAATGAAGTTCACCTTATTTGAGTATAGATTGCTACTCTTGCTTATTTTCTGGGCTCTGATACATGAGATATTGTTTTCTATCCTTTGATTTTTAATCTAAATTTTATTTTATTTTTATGGTTTATGTTTGCAAGACATAAAGATTACATTCCTTATTGGGCATTAGTACATGAGCATAATATATTAATGCTGCATTTATTCTCTTCTCTTTCCTCCATCTCTTTGTATCCCTTCTTTTTGCAAAGACTACCTGCCTATTTCCCAGTGCCTATCTTTAATTTGTTCTTTTAATTTTTTCTCAATTTAAAAAAAAAATTTGTGTAAGGTCTCATCACACAGCTCCAACTCATAGTGATCCTCCTCTTTTCAGCCTCCCCAGTGCTGGGATAGCAGGCATGCACCACTATGCCTGGACTCAGTCACCAGCTCAGCATGCCCAGGGTGGGGCCAGCATGGCATGTGATGCCAGGAATTGAACCCCAGCCCCTGTGCTTGGCTAAGCAGGTGTTTAATCTGCTGAGCTATCTCACTGGCCCTAATTTGTTCCTTATTTATATTGTGGATTGCTCATTTAAGAGAAACCATGAAATATTTAAGGCTGAGTGTCTCTTTTAGATTAGACGAGTCTCTTCACTGTAGCAGAGTAGAGCACTAGGTTTGTTGTTTTATGCATTCTTTCAGTAGGGGAGTTGAGCCCACTTACTTTGGAGGTATTACTAAAAGGCACTGGCTTTCTGTTAGTACATTTTTTTTTCTGAGTTTGACTCTTTTCTCTTTCCCTTTTTGTTAAACTGTTCCTTTTACTTGACATTTTCATTCTGTCTGGCCTCTTGGCTTTGTTGGTATCATCACCCCTAAGATATTTTTGAGCATTTTTTTTGGAGTGCTGCTTTTGTGCTCATGAATTTCTTAAGATTTTCTTTATTGTGGAATGTCCTTATTTCTCCTTAAATTTTGAGAGACAGCTTGACAATATATATTAATCAGAGTAGGAATTTGTTTTCTTCCAGGACTTGAAACAGTTCCTGTCAAGCTTCCTGGACTTTTAATATTTGTGTTGAAAAGTACTGTAATTCTAAGGACATACCATTGCAAGTTATTTTTCAATTTGCTTTTCTTATGGGATTTTAACTAGGATGTGTCATGGGAAGCTTCTTGTTTTCATCACAGTTATTTGGCATTCTGTAAGTCTTCCTGACCTGTGTGTGGAATTCTTTGTCTATACGTGGAAAGTGTTCTGTAATTCAATTAATTCTATAAACAGATTTTTTTTATTCTGTGTGCTATCTTCTAATTTTCCTCCCACTCCACTTAGTCTCCTAGGATCCAGTTAGCCTAATTCCAGTTAGGTTAGTCTGTTTAGCATCATCTAGCAGCTCTGGAATGTTATTTGTATTTCTTCTTCATCATCTTTAGGTATCTATGTGTACATAATCATGCAATTCCATTTTATCAATGATTTCTAAAACTACATTTTCATATGAATAATTTTTGTAGTGTATATATTTGATAGAATTCTTAATCTCTGGGATTTCTGTCCAACCTCTTTCTTATGGGCATATCAGTGGTCTTTTGACCTTTCAAAGAAATTTAGTTTATTTTGAAGAGTAAAAACAAGAGCAAGTAAAACAAAAGCCGAGACAGAAACAGGGTAACATGCAATAATATACATGTTATAGATTTTCCAAACAAGAATATCTGACCAACAGTGATTGATACATTATCCATTTTCATTGTCAAATCTGTTGCTTGGGGTTCACTGGATCATTTCCCACCCAGAGCCTAGGTTCAGTGTGTGTATGGGACCTTCTGCCTCCTCACCCACTCCCTGGATCCTTTTCCAGCCAGAGTTCTGGCCTGGTGGGTGTGTGAGACCATCCGCAAACTTGCAGGAACCTCTTCCATAAGACAGCCAGGTGTGGAACTCTGTGGCAGAACTCCCTGCAGAGAGGCTAGGGGCCAGACCCACTCAGCTAATCCAGGAGCAGAACATCTTGCCAGAAGGTCACAGCAGGTTCACTTCCATGGGCTACAGCAGGAAGAAGCTGAGCACAGCAGCCAGATCCAAGCTAGACACATCAGGACAAGTTCAAACTTTGTAGATTTGGAACTGGTAACCTAAGACATTTTGCCAGACCCAGATTTATAAGAGCATCCTTTCTCTCTCTTGATCGAGAGAGCAGGCAACAGTGAACCAGGGTGAATGAATCTGTCTGGAAGACCCCATGTACATCAAGCAGAGGTGAGCAGGCAGAATGTAGGGGAACTAATTTAAATTCAAATTACCAATTTAATATCTGCTTAGCTACACAGATATAATGTTTGCTCTTATGGTCCAAAATACAAACCCATTAGCTACAAAAGATTTTCAACTGCTAAATCTCATTACCCATTAATAATGTCCCTACTTATAGTTCTGTAAATACAAATTGTAGCTACCTTAACCATATAATCTCTCCTGGGTAATAATATTGGTAGATGTTAAGGTAAGAACTGCACCAAAGCTCTGCACCAAAGGCCAGAGGACAGTTTTATACAAAATGACAAAGAGAAGAAGCAAAATGCATTCTCAGGCTGTGAGCCCAACAGAACAAATGCAGGAGACACTAGCATAGAAGAAATTGGAAATAACACACCTGAAATCTCTGAAATAATAGCATCTGAAGTAAAGAAAAAACAGCAGAAATGTATAGAGGAAATCAGATAAGAAATAATCTCTGAAGTAAAAAAGAAGTAATAACTATAATGAAAGAATTACTAAGTGCTTCTAAAGAAGACACTGATAAAAATAGAGGAGAATATAAAAATGATGGAATCCTTGAATGAACAATATAGGAAAGAAATAGAATGCACGAAGTAGATTCAAAGAGATATACAGGAAATTAAAACCTCAGTCATAAGCTGGCAAAACCATTTGAATGGAAAGGAAGATAGAGTTTCAGACCTTGAAGACACCACTGCAGCTAGTGAAATGGTAAGAAAAGATCTCTTAACAATTAGGAAAAAAAAACCAACTAGGATGCAGGAAAAATAATTCACCATCTGTCAGATGATGCAAAGATGAACAATATAAGACTGATAGGCATCAGTGAGAAAGATGGAGTCAATACAAATGATATAAAAAGAATATGGGCAGAAGTAATAGAAAACTTCCCAAATATGGGGAAACAGTCTGACATTCCAGTAACCGAAGCATATAGAGCTCCAAATAACATTAACCCAATTAAAAACACACCTAGACATATAATCATCAAGACCCCAGAAATCCAGCACAGGAACAATATACTAAAAGCCGGTAGAGAAAAGAAATAGATCATATTTAAGGGAAAACCCATCAGAATAATGGCAGATTTCTCTTCACAAACCATCGAGTCAAGAAGAGCATGGAGCAAAGTACTACAAGTCTTACAAGAAAACAAATTCCAACTCAGACTGTTATACCCTGCAAAACTCTCTTTCAAGTTCATTGAAGAAGTGAAATGCTTCCATGGCAAAGAACAACTAAAGAATTTCATGATGACAAAGCCAATCTTACACAGTCTACTAAGAGATATTCTAGAAGGGACCAAAATGA
>NW_004524577.1:30534144-30541694 GCF_000260255.1 Octodon degus | reverse complement strand
TATCTATCTATCTATCTATCTATCTATCTATCTATCTATCTATCTATCTATAATAGTGGGCTATTTGGATAATAAGATAATTCTATGTTTAATCTTTATGGGACCTCTATACTGTTTAATATTACAGCTATATCATTTTACAATCCTGCCACGAATGTGGAAGTGTTTCTGAGGCTCCGGTTTAGTGAACACTATTGTTTCCTACTTTTTTTTCTCCAGGACTGAGGATTGAACACAGAGCCTTTACATGGAGCTAATACCCCATACTTTTATAAAAACTTTTATTTTAAAACACGGCCACATGGAGTCAACAAAGTGGTCCAGGTTGGGCTTGAGCTTTGGCTCTTACTCAATACTCAGCCTTCCAGAGTATTGAGATCACAGGCATGCAGTTCCATACTTAATTACTATTATTACCCTAAAAGTTATGAAGTCAGACGTCAGTACATGTGGAGTTGCTTTGTATGCCTTGAAGATTAGTGATATTGAGTATCTTTTATATTTCATTAGCCATCTTTAGAAAAATGTCCACTCAAGTCCTTTGCCCACTATTAAACTGGGTTGACTGATTTTTGTTTTTGTTGTTGGTGCGCACTGGAGATTTATTTTATTTTCTAAATATTTCTCCCTTATAAACATAAATGATTTACAATTATTTTCTCTCCTTCTATAGATTAACTTTTCTCTTTGTTAGTGCTGTTCATTGACATACAAAAGGTTTTTTTTTGTTTTGCTGCTCAGCCCCACCTGAAGGTGGGGCAGGGCAGCATGTGGTGCTGGGGATCGAACCTCGGTCCCCTGCGCCTGCCTAAGCTTGCCTACACAGGTGCCTTAGACTGCTGAGCTATCGCACTGGCCCCAGAAGTTTTTAATCTTTATGAAGTCCAATTTATCTATTTTTCTTTTGCTGCCTACATATACAATGTTATATCTTTCAATTATTTCAGGTTATAATTATGCTAATTTATTAAACTTGGAAGCTTTGTGTTCAAACTTTAACTATCATATATGATATATTTTGAATCATCAATCAGGTACTTATATAATTATTTAGATATGAAACTGGATACTTTAAACATTAGAAACATTGATGCCCTGTTTAGTGTGTGAGTGAACTCTGATGGGAAACTTACTGTGTTATCTAAGCAGAAATAGCTCTAAATGTAGTTTAAGGAATACATTTTTCCTTTTTGCTAGGTGTGAGACTAATCAAATTGAATATGCCTTAGAGAAGCATGCTTTTCCTTTAAGAAACAAAAACTATTTTATGACATAAAATTTTATGTATTTGTATTATGAATATTTACTCTGTTAGCTCTAAAATGTAACATACTTTACTGGATTAAGAAATGCATCTGTTCTTTAATTTATCTGTGAGACTTAGGTGTTTGCTGTATAAATGATGTTGAGTTTCAAGAAAATAACATCATGAGGCATTTCCACTGACAGGAAGGATTTCCTCTGAGATGGCTTGTCACAATTACATTGAAAATATTTTTGGAAAACTTACCACAAAGCTTGTACAGAAACAGGGCCCTTAGCTCACTATGTGTGTAATCTTAAGCAGAACACTGAGGCGAGGAGTGGTTCTAATCGTCTTGCAAATTATTCTGGTCTCACACTCTGCTCACCTGTGGAGACGAAGAGGGGGCCTCTGATTAGCACTCTGTGGTCAAGCACTAAGGGCTCTGAAACACCACTGACTGTAATCATGGAAAGCATCTGATTTTTGAAGCTTATTGGCATTTTCTACAATGGGAATCTTATTTAAAATAAGGCCTGTAATTAAAATAAACAAATTGAGTTAATCAGACACCCAGAGTCTTTTGATAAAGGTCAACTTTACACATGTATAGGTTGATAGATCCTGGACCCTATTGAGTATTAGATGTATAAACCTCCCATCACACTTATTTCAGGCTGATATAACAAAGCATCATGAATTATATGACATATAAGCAAAACAATTTTTTCACATTCAGAGGCTGTAGATGAAGGTGACAGCACCTTTGAATTCTGGTAGGGGCCCCTTTTGAGTGTTGGACTGTGATCATGTTTATACTTACGTAGTGGAAGGAGGACAGCAGAGCTCTCTAGGCTATTGTTATAGGGATACTGATCCTTTCTTTGGGGATTTCATCCTCACAACCTCATTATATCTCTCATTATAATACATCGCATTGGAAGGCTAGGGCCAAAAAGTTGGTTGTCCTTGCAGCCTTTCTCTTTCTCTAATTTTTGGTCTGCAAACTTAAGTTGTTAATCCTCCAGAAGAGAAACTTAATGATACTATTATCTTATAACATAAGTACTTGAGCTTAACCTCACTATCTGTTTGAATATCAAACATCTTAGACATAACATGGAACAGATATTTTCCATCAAATATTGATATGTTAAACTTTAAATCTCTATAGAATGTGAAGAAAAAAAGGAAAAAAAATTAAAAAAATAAAAAAGGAATAAGCAATTACATATTTTTACACAGAAATTTAGATATCTAACCATATACAGCATTATAGCAGGACAGTCCTATGACTTTTCTTTTCTTATCTCTTGTTTTCATTTATCACCCTATTTTTTTACCCTATTTTTTAAAAAACAAACATTTACTTGAGAGACAGTATAGCTATTAGTTTCTCAATAAAATTAATTAAAAAGAGACAAAAATACATCACATTGGAAGTTAGGATTTAATATCTGAATTTTGGGATATATAAACTTTTAGTCATACTTACTTCTAATTTTTTTTTCTATTTTCATAATATTTTCTATATAATATTTTCTGTTTTATTGCCCTCTCATATTTTTGGCCTGTTTTCATCCTTGTAATTAGTTTAGGAAATGCTGCCTAAAATACTAATGGTTCAGGGAATTTAGATTTTTTTTTGAGATAGGAACTTTCTATGTAGTTCAGGCTGGCTCAGAACTCACTATGTAGGCTAGTCTGGCCTCAAACTCACAGCAACCCTCTTGTCTCAGCCTCCCAAATGATGGATTATAGATGTGGGCCACCAGGGCTCAGGGATTCAGATTTAAGGGCAGGAACATCTCAGCCACTAGAGTGATTCAGAGCTAGGCAGGTAAAGCAGAGCCTTATTTAAATTTTTGTTTAGCATTCAAGCGGACTGTATGCAAAACAAGTCAAACTAAGTAAACCAGGAGAGTATAGTGACTCATCAGTACACAGAACCCATATCCCAGAACCCAGGAATATGAGCAGTAGGCAAAACCCTGAAAAGACAGGTGAACAAAAAGATTCTGTAGAAATTCAATTCTGCAATACTTCTTGCAACTAGATTGACTGTTTCAACCCAGGGTGTCCCTTCTAGGGTTCAGGTTTTAATTATTTCTTGATTGTACAATATGGAAACTTTCGAGTAGTCTTCAGCCTTTCTACTTCTTTTTCCACTTCATAATGCTAGAAGTAAACTACTATTTCTGGAGTAAATATACAATCAAGTTACTTCATTAGTCTAGCATTGCACTCTTACACATCACATTATGGTATGGCCTTATTTCCCAATTATTTTAATTATAAAATACAAATGATCACCCTCTGATTGTGTCCTATGTATCAACTCTTCTGAATAATTTCCATCAGCTTCTTCCCCTCTTTAGTAAAAACATACTGATTCTTTTCTTTTTTCTTGCATTTTTTGAAGAGTATTTTAGTATTTTTATTGGTACGTGTTTGTGAATCATAACAATTGCATCGTTTCCACCTTCCCCTCTACTCTCTCTTCTTTTCCAAATCTCCTCCGTTGTCTCCAAAATGTCTTCCTCCATCTTTCTATTCACCTCTCTTTATTTGTTCTTTAAATTATCTACATTTTGGGTTTCTATGAGAGACAAGCATGTGAGATGTAACTTTCTGTGTATGATTTATTTTACCGAATACTATAGTATCAAGATCAATTTTCTATAAATGATCAAAATTAACCCTTCATATTGCACAGTAATTCATATATATATATGTATATATTCTTTATCCATTCACCTGCTGATAAACATCTGAGCTATTTTCATAACTGAGTTATTGTGAAGTTATTGCTATTACAAACATAAGTATGCATGTATTACTATAATATGATGACTTTAAATCTTTCAAGAAGATACCCAGGACCTGGTTAATCTGGCCTGTGCACATCACCAGCACAGAGTCATGGAAGATATGTTGGTGCATTATTCCACCAGCTTAGAACTTAAATACCAGGCAGTTATGGGAACCTAAGGAATTAGGTCCACATGGACCACCTGCGTGGTGCATCTGCTGGCGCACTGTCCCATTATCTGATAATGTAGGCAGACATCAGACAACTATGGGGACCTTGTAGGTCTAACCCATGAGTACCACTTACACAGAACCTTTGCTGAGCTTCAGCTTCCCCCTGCCCACCAGTTTGAGAACCTTGATGAGTTCTATCCTACCATCCCACTGTTGTGGGAACCTTACTGACTTACACCCACTTCTCTCCTACCACTGCTGAGACTGCATAATCATTGGGAGCTTCAAAAATGCCAAAGCAAAGGAACAAAAGGTAATACTAGGCCTCGATCCCACCCAGAACAAGTTCAAGAGAGAAGAATATAGAAAAGCTTAGAAGTCACAAACCTGAAATTTATGAAATGATAGCAACTGAAGTGAAGAAACAAATCCATCAGCCTACAGTAGAAATCAGACCAGAAAGAATCTCTTAGTTCAAAACAGAAATGACAACAATCATGAAATAATTGCTGAGAACATTGAAAGAAGACATAGATTAAAAAAGAGAGGAAAATAGAAAAATGATGGAAACATTGAACAAACAAGATAGGAAAGAATTAGTATGCACAAAACAGATTCAGATACCCAGGAAGTTAAGAATTCCACTGAAAGCTGGCAAAACAGCTTGAATGAAACTGAAGATAGTTATTTATTTGTTGATTTTTTGCCTAGTTGATCAATCTCTATGTGAGGGTAGCATGTTAAAATCCTGCATTACAATTCTATTAGGTCTCATTTGGTTATTGTATCTGTTAAAATTTGTCTTATGCAATTTGGTGCTCCTACATTGGGTACGTATATAGTTATGACTGCTACCTCTTCCTCTTGCATTTTTCCCTAATAAGTATGTAGTGACATTCTTTATCTCTTTGAATGATTTTTGGTTTGAAGTTGATATTGTAAGCAACCAGAATAACTACGTTTGTTTTTTTAATAGGTTCATATTGCACTGTGTTGTTTCCCATCCTTTGACTTTCAGTCTGTGAAATTCCTTTTGAGTTGAATGTGTTTTCTGTACATAGCATACTGTTGGATTTTGTTTCTTGTTCTACTCTGCCAGTCTGTTTCTTTTTATTGTTGAATTGAGGCTATTTACATTGATGAATATATATATATATATGCATATATGAATATCTTTGTCTTATTATTTTCCTGTTGTAGGTTCTGTATTTTGCACCTATTTTTAATTGTTTGCTCTGCTTCGTTGTTCCTTTCTGTTGTTGAAGTTGTGGGTGTTTCTGTCTCTTTCTAGAATATCTATCAGTACTCTTTGTAGGGTTGGTTTGGTGGTCATGAACTTCCTCAGTTGTTCTTTGTCATGGAAGGATCCTATCTCACCATTAAATCTGATTGATAGTTTTGCTGGGCACATCAACCTGGATTGGAAGTCTTTTCATTTCAGGACCTGAAGTACTTCTCACCAAGCTCTTCTCAATTTAAATGGTTTGTGTTGAGGAATCTGATATGATTCTTATGGGGTTTGCATTACAGATGAACTGTTTTCTCTAATAGCTTTTGAATTTCTGGGATCTTGATTATTATGTATCTAGGTGCAGATTTGTTTGATTATGCCTAATTGGAGTAATATATCCCTCACTTAACTGTATGTCAGATTCTTTTTCAGGCTCGGGAAATTTTCTAATACTACTTCTTCAAATATTCTTTTTATGGTCATTTATGCTGAGTCCTTCTCTTTCACTTACACCAATTAATCTTATATTGTTTTACTTTGCATCATCTGTAGCAGCTGAAATGTTATTTCCTGGTTACTTGTTAGCTTTAAGAGATCTTTCCTTTTGTGTTCATTAGCTGAACTTCTGTCTTCATGGTCTGAAAGTCTATCCTCAGTTTCATTGAAGCAGTTTTTCTAGCTTTCAATGGAATTTTAAAAAAAGTATTTGGTAGAGGGTCTCACTATGTGGCTCAGACTCATAGTGATCCTCCTACTTTCAGCCTCCTCATAATTGGAATTGCAAGTGTGCACCACCATACCCAGTCTCAGTGCCTGGTTCAGTGCATCCAGGGACTGGGATAGTGTGGCATGTGTTGCTAGGGATTAAACCCCAGTCCTTGCGCTTGTCAAGCAGGTGCTTAATCTGCTGAGCTGTCTTGATGGCCCTTCAGTGGATTTTTTAATTTCCTGGCTGGGATGGAGGTCTGACATAGCCTTTTGCTTATTTTTTGTGACATTTTTAAAGCTCCCAATATTCACTTGGATTCAGCATCAATGAGAGAGGGTTGGGGTGCAGGTCAGCAAGGCTCCCATGACAGTGGATATGCGGGATAGCCCACCAAATATCCTGCTGTTTGGCGTTCAGCATGCCTTCCACTACAGTGAAGAGACAGGGTGGGCTGCCACTCAGGAAGGATTTTAGGATATGGGGGAAGGTCAAAATTTAGCAAAGCTCCTGAGACCATGTTAAGGGTAGAGTTGGACTCTCCAAGTCTCCATAGCTGTTCAATTGCCCCCTGTCTTCTGTGATGATGGAATAGGCTGCCACCACAGATCTGCAAACTTTTGCACTGGTCATGTGTGGGCTGGATTCAATAGGTCCCTGTAGCTGCCCAGTTTCCTCCTGCCTTCTTCAATGGTGGGATAGGTCACAATCACAAATCCACAAAGCTTTTGTATTGGTCATGTGTGGGCTGGACTCATTAGGTGCTTTTAAGTCTGCCTTCTGGTGTTGAACAAGGCTGTTGTCCATCCTGGTGCTGTAGCCAACCTTCAGGGAGACTGGGTCTATTTTTAATCTTCAACATGTGGTTGGAGTTTTCCCAGCAACAATTATTAAAGGTTCCATCATTCTTCCAGTGAACAGTTTTAGCCCCTTTGTCAAAGATAAGGTGGCTGAGTGTGTTGGTAGTAGTGTGTGCATCTTCCAATCAGTTCCATTGATCCTCAGGTGTGTTTTACTTGCTCATACCATGCTGATTTTATCATACTAGCTCTGAAGTATAATTTCAATTCAGAGATTGTGTTGCTCTTGGCATTGCTTTTGTTGCCCAAAATTGTTTTTGCAATTCCAGGTGTCTTCTGGTTCCAAATGAACTCTAGAATTGCTTTATGTTGATCTGTGAGGTATGATAATGTTATTTGGTCAAGATTGCATTAAATATGTATAACAAGTGTGGAAGAATGATTATTCTTACTTTATTCTTTCTTCAAAATAGCAAGTGATATTTTTTCTTTTTTTTTTCTTTTCAAAGTTTTATTGATAAACATATAGCAATGAGACAGTTTCAAATCAAATCGAAAGTACAGTTTCAACAAATAATACACTGC
>NW_004524577.1:30520996-30524234 GCF_000260255.1 Octodon degus | reverse complement strand
TTTATTTATTTGGCAGAACCAGGGATTGAATTCAGGCCCTTGCGCTTGCCAGGGAAGTGCTTATTCCTCTGAGCCATCTCCCCAGCCCCAAGAAACATACTTAATTCATAAAGAAATTCAAAGACTGAAAGTCAAACATTGGAAAATAATACTGCATGCCCCAGAACCTAGAAAAGAGCAAGGGTAGCAATCCTTTTTGTCCCCCTACACACACACTTGCCAGGCCTTGGCACTGGTTTAATTAGGATCTGGTGAGGGGGCAGGTGGTCGCACACCTCCGCTGTACCTGGTTGCTGGCTGGAATCTCTTTTGACCCTTTTAGTCAGGTTTTCCAGTTTTTTTTGTTTGTTTGTTTCTTCCATAACCTCACTGGTCTGTTTGTTTGATAGTTTTGCCATCTTTTGGCTTATGTCATTTTGAGCCTGCTGAATTTTATTTTACTTCCTCTGTAATCACCAGCTTTATAATGTTTGATATTTTTCTCACCATTGACCCTTGGACCTGTTTTGGGAGGGCTGGAAATATTAGTAGGTGTTTTGTTGGCTTTTTTCACAATCATATTTGTGTTTGTGTGTTTGTGAGGGTGTGTGTGTGTGTGTGTGTGGGTGTGTGTGCATGCACACTGAGAGGGTAAGGGCAAATAGAAGAGCATGTGTTTAGTGCTACTGTTTACCTCTTCAACCTATTCAATTTAACTGGGTTGTATCCTTTACTGTATGAGAGAATTTATTTTGTTTACAATAGCATGAGCATATCCAACTATATATCAGCCGTAAAAATTAAACTTCTTTTGATAATTTCACCAGTTCATTAATACTACTTTACACATTATATTATACTGCTATTTATGGTTTGTTTGAAGCGTGGAAGATGAGGGAAAGAAGAGTGGTATGTCAATGGGAAGAGATGAAGTTAAGAGAAATGCCAGCAGGTAAAAAACAGAGGTCAGAATCCATTGGAATTATATTTATGTCTGAGTTAAAGTCTAGTGTTGTGAAAGTCTCAGAGAGCTTGTGTGCAGGCGGGAGAAGGCATGCAGATGTGTGGAAGGGTATTTAGAGACTGAGGAGGCTGCGAGATTGTCCGAATTTGTTAATATGTTTCTAGATAGTTTTGTTTGGATTGGCTAAACCCAAGTTTTTAAAGCCTTATCCTGGTGTGCTCTTGAATGGTACTGTTTATATTAGAGCACTGGATATTTCTTGTTCTGTGATTCAGATCTTTGGGCCCCTGTCATGTTCATGCCATTAGACAGGTGGAGAGGAGGGCCAGGGAGACACGGAGGCAGGATAATGAAGATGAGAGGACCAGAAAGAATGAGAGAAGGGACTAAAAAATAAGTGAAAGCAGCACTAAAAGAGGGTCCTGGTAGAAAGGGAAAACCCTGCAGAGTAAAGTATAATAACAAAGCACCATCAATAAAGGAAAGTGAACCAAAAGCAAGAAAAGGAAGAAAATGACAACAGGAGGAACAAAAACAAAAACAAACCAATCAACATGTCCCAAACCAAGCAAAGAAGCAAGGAAATAGTAACTACAAGAATCAAAATAAAAACAGAAATAAAAATAGAGATCTCCATACAGTTGTTAGTGCCTTAACTAGGAACATCCACACAACTCCCTCAGACAGCATGAACGCAAGGAGTCAAGCAATTTGCCTCTGTGGCACAATCAATTGTCTGCCTGAAGCTTTCAGGGGCTGTTGCTTCCTCCAAATGTTCTGGTTGTAAGCTGTCCTCACCTACCTCTCGAATGCCCCCAACACCATCAGTTCAGGTGTCCTTTACCATGTCTACCATGTCTACCTACCAGCAGAACCCAGTGCCTCCCCCAAGCTCAGCTGAGTGCCCCTTCTTCCAGTGCTTGGAGGTGGGCAGAACTGCATTTCATGTCAGCCCTTTCTGGTTTTCAGAGAAGCCACAGGAGAACCCTGGCTTGTTCTGGCTCTGCTGAGTCATTCTGTGTACTTGCCACAGACCCAGTCTTTGCCGCTAGTTGCTGCTGTGCCTCAGCCCCCATGGAAGCCCTGCAGCAATCGCAGGTATTCTGTCCAATGTCCCACAGACAGCACTTGGGTTGTATTTGGGGAGAGTGGTGACTTATTTTTTCTGTACTGGGCAAGCCTTCTTTCCCTACATAGTCCCACTGCTTGCAGGTGCGAGAGCACCACTGCTTGCAAGCTCTGGACACATGGAGATTTATTCCACTCCATTCTTTTTCTTTTGGCTTCTCCAAGCCCCTGGATTGCATGCATATCACTTGTCATGCCTGCTATTGAAATCAGAGTAATTGCGAGTCTATTCCACCAGCTGGGCCATCCCTGAGGGGTCAGTCCCTCCCTTGGCTGTATCCTTTCCTAAAGTGGTATGTGTGTGTGTGTGTGTGTGTGTGTGTGTGTGTGTGTGTTGAGTCTAGTAAGACAGGGTACTATGATCCAACAGTGGTCCACTATCCCTTCAAGTACTAGGCATGGAATTTAATCCAGCCAGATCTTTTCTTGGTTTATCCCCCAGTATCAGTCTTTATCTTTCATCCCAACCTCAGCAGATCTGCTTTGCTTTAGTACCAGTTTGAAGGCATTCACCCTTGCTGTGGCCCCTTTGGTAGCCATCATCTCTTCTCTGGGTAATAATATTCCAACTTGTTTTTTTGGTGGCAAGTTTTTCAGTCCTTTATATATTCTGGACATTAATACACTATCAGAAGTGTAGCACAAGATTCTCCCTATTCTATAGGCTGCCTCTTTCTCTTTGTTTCCACTGGGAAGAAGGCTTTTAAGTTGATAGGATCCCATTTATTGATTCTTGCTACTATTTTCTAAGCTATTGGACTATTTAGGAAGTTATTGTCTGTGCCTGTATTTAGAAGAGCTTGCCTTATGTTTTTTTCTAGCAGTTCCAAAATTTCAGGTCTTACATTTAGGCCTTTAAATGATTTTGAGTTGAGTTTGGTACAAGGTGAAAGACATGGATCTAGTTTCAATTTTCTTCCTGTGGCTATCAAAATTTCCCAGCACCATTTGTTAAAGAGGCTGTCTTTTTCTCTTGCCAGTACATCTTTTTGGTAACTTTATTAAAAACCAGATGACTGTAGTGATGTGGGTTTAATACTGGGTGCTTTATTCTATTTTATTGATATATATCTTTTTTAATATCAGTACCATGTTGTTTTTGTTACTCTGGTTCTGAAGGAATTTTGAAAGGAGATATTATAATACCTCCAGCATTGTTTGTTTTTT
>NW_004524577.1:30499686-30520861 GCF_000260255.1 Octodon degus | reverse complement strand
CTCCCCCTCCTCCTTCTCCTCCTCCTTCTTCTTAGTTCCATCCCTGGTGTCACATGCTGTGCCAGCACCAGAACCCTGATCTCTGTGTGTTGGCTACCAAAACTGGGCATGGTGGTGCATGCCTATAATCCTGCATGTGGGAGGCTGAGACAGGAGGATCACTATGAGTCCAAGCTACATAGCAAGACCTTGTACCAAATAAATAAATAAATAAATAAAAGATTTAAAAAAGAGAGATTGCTTTGGTTAGTTGGGGTCTTTTCTCTTTCCTTAGGAATTTTAGAAGTTTTTGAGTGTCTCTCTGAAGAATACCACTGGTGCCATCATGGGGAGTGCATGGAGTCTGATTATTACTGTGGGTCATAGAACCTTTAACAAGATTAAGTATTGTTAATATTCTATGGGGCAGAATATGTTTTTCCACCTTTCAATATCTTCTTTAACTTCTTTTCAGTATTTAAACATTTTCCTTCTTTAGGTCTATTTTGAAAAATATTTTTTCAAATGATATAACTGCCTAGTTGGAAAAACCAAGAGAAATCATTGAAATAAAATTACATCTAGTGGGAGATTTAATAAGGTGTTCAATTATAAAATAGTTAATGTATCAACAACTTTTCTACATACTAGTGAATACCAGCTAGAAGGAGAGCTATATTAATTTATTTTCATAAAAATTTTACCATTTAGAAAGTCATCTACAAATATATCAAACCATGTTATGAAAAGATGGTGAGGTACTCTCCAAAATATTAACTGTAACTACTGTTGAATGACTATAAAGCAGTCATAAAATATTTTTGTTTTCTTTTAGAAATCCTTTTTATTGTTTAAATTTTATCTTATCTTTTTCAGTTTTAAAATCATGTCAACATTTATATTTCTTTAAGACTTAAGGGTGATGATTCTTAAATAGGAATATACTTATTTACCTACCAAGGCACCTTGGTTTTATTAGTTTTACCTATGACATACAGAAAGGAAGAAAGTAAAAAAGAAATGAAGAAATAAAAAAAAGGAAGGGAAGAAAGAAAAACCAGACATGATTCTTATTCCTTAAAATTTTCTAAGTTTTCTGCATGACTTATGTAATAGGCAAGATTATAAATTATTATTTTAAATATGTGTCACAATTTGGGATTGCCAAATTCCCTCAGAACATCACTATAAATTGATTACTGGAACAATAAGCCACATTCCAATTTGTACTATTGAGGAAATATCAAAATTTGCATAACAGGTTGCACAACATATGCCAATTTGCTCTTCAGCTTTTTCTCTCTCTTTTCCTAATCACGAAAGATAAGTATGGTTGCTTGCAGGGTGGAATCCAGAGTTTGTTCAATGTATTTCAAATATTTTAACGCATGTGCTGCTCATTTATCAAAGCCTACAGTGACTTTTATGAACAGTTTCTAGGGGCGTCATCTTTGACTATTCAAGAACCCGTTTTAAAACAGAATGCTCTAGATTCGATTTAGTTAATCTTTTAAACTAGCTAAATTTCCCGAGGCAATACTACTTGGTGAAAAGAGCACAGCATTCTACATGAAGATAAATTTGGATTTACTGTCTGAAGTAATTTATTGCCATTTATTTATTTTGAGACAAGCTCTGACTGTGTAGTTCAGGGGAGCCTTGAGTTCACTATGTAGACCAGGGTGACCTCGAACTCTCGGTGATCTCCCTGCCTCATCCTCCCAAGTCCTGGGATCAAGGTTTGTGCCACCCTGTCCAGCTGCTCTTTTGATATTTTTAAGGCAACGCTAGCCCTGATGATTATGATGGAAACAAATGAGCCAAAAGCAATTTATTTTTATTAATAACATGAAAGAATTGTATAAAAACGTTTATTACACTTGATTCCTTTGTTTTAAAGCAATTGGTTCTTAGGGGTTTAAGTGAAATGTTTCACGGCAATCTTCTCAGTTAGTGTTAGGAATTGATTCTACTAGCTGATAGGTCAGCACTCAAAGTTTTCCGGGGAACCTTGCCCCAAAAATTCCCTCCCTTGGTTTCCTAGGTAAGTTACACCAACCCCAATCCCAACCCTGTCCCACATTATACTGTGGTCTCGGCTCACTTCCCTTTGACCCATGTTGGTCTCAACTCACTCCCTTTTGCCGTAAACAAAATTAAACTACAAGGAAGATAAATGATGTCCACCTGAGATCTGGCTGTTCCAGCCCTGAATCACCCTCCCTGAAAGATCCTATAGTCTCCTACCCCCTTTGTCCGAGGCTGTCTTGGTCCGCGAGGCGGCCCCCACATGCGCTTCCAATAAACTGCTTCACTCACATCAGTGTGTCTGGTACAGTACTGCGTGGGTTCGGCTGGGCAGGTTTGACCTTTCACTGGTGAGTTAAGACCTAACTGATTATTAAGAGTAGGTTCTAAGGTGATTTCCTTAGTTGCTTATTTCTTTAAAGCTACTGTGAGAAAAACTCAGGAAAGATTAGGACCAAAAAGGAGAGAAAAAGAAAATTCAGAGGAAGATTTCTTATTTGAGAAAAAGAGCACCGTGGACAAGTTCTCTCGCTCTCTTTTTAAATTTTTATTTTTATTTCTAAAGAGAATACAAAAAATAGTAAAACAAACAACATTAGAAAAGATACAAAATTTCACTAAACTGAATGAAGAAATTCAATGATGATTGTTGACCTGCTCCTTTTTTGATCCGGGCTGGTTCACCCTTCCTTAGGCAACCGGGTGGTCTCCCGCTCCCAGGAGGTCACCACATTGATGCTGAACTCAGTGTGGACACTTGATGACATAGCGCACTGCAGTCTAGAACTTCTGGACTCAAGCGATCCTCCCACCTCAGCCTCCTGGGTAGTGAGGACTACAGGAGTGCATAGCCTTGTCTGGGGAACAAAGACTGCTATATTAGCATACTCTTGTCTTCAAGTTAGTTGTTCAGATCACCAGATATAAACCTGTAAGATTGGTCAAAACACATATAAAATTAAAAAGGAGAAAAAAAAAAGAAATTAAGCATTAACTGCTCCTTTTAATAGACCAGCAGAAATCAGTAGTACAATTATCCAAGCTAGAAGAAATATATTTAGAGTAACAAAAATTGCTCCTTGAGTCAAGCAGAATGGAACTTAGATAAGATCAAGTCAGGTAGGAACTCAAAGTCTGCACAGTATGGGTGTGGGATTGGCGTGCTCGTGGGGTGTTTAGTGCAGCTACAGAAGTACAGTTTGCCTGCTTTCTTGTCTGAGTCTTGGGGCATCTGTCATGCCCTGTCCCTGAATCTACCTCGGTGGTGGAGAGAGGAAAAGAATTTTCTAAATGGCATTGGTGAGCTGGGTGTAGAAGCACATGCCTGCAATCCCAGCACTTGGGAGGCTGAGGCAGGAGCATTGCCATGAATTTGAGATTCGCCTTAGCTACATAAATCAGCTCAAGGCAAGTCTGTACTACATAGTGGGACCCTCTCGCAAAAACAGACAGACAGAAAGATAGACAGACAGACAGATAGACAGACAGACAGACCAAATGAACAACCAGCTGATCAACAAATAAGTGGCATCACTGATGCTTGGAAAATCTAATTTTGGGGGTTCTGAATTGTTGCTTTACAGTTTGATCTCAGCAGTAAATTATTTAATTTGGGGTTTTCACTGTTACTTAAGCAAGTACATGGAATAAGATATTTTAAAAGGTCATTGTTTTAAGAGCACTATTGAATAAAATTCTATTATGTATTTATTCAGTCACAAAAGAAGATGAATTGGAATCATTTGTAGGAAAATGGATGGATCTTGAGACCTTAATGTTCAATGAAATAAGTCAGATGCAGAAAGGTAAGTATCCTATATTTTCTGTCACATGAAAGACCCACGTATGAATCAATTAAAAAGGAAAATGTAGGCAGATTTTTTGAAGTAGGCAAAGGTGAGTGGGAAAGAACGAATCAAGGTATATTGTTTATATGTGCACATCTCCTAAAATGAAAGTGAATTTCATGTATTTCCAGCATTTAGCAATAAAAAAAATGAGAAAAAGCTAAGAGCATGTTCACCGTGGTAATTCCTGGCCAGCCCTTCCAGTT
Organism: Octodon degus; assembly: GCF_000260255.1. Taxonomy (NCBI): domain Eukaryota; kingdom Metazoa; phylum Chordata; class Mammalia; order Rodentia; family Octodontidae; genus Octodon; species Octodon degus. The sequence continues at coordinate 30,516,801 of NW_004524577.1, read as the reverse complement.
TATCATCAGTATTTCTGCAGTAGTATGCGGAGATCTAGACTTTAAAGTAGTGAACTAGATGCTTTTGATGTCAGGTTTTTTTTTTTAATGTATTTAGTTCAGAGTCGACAGGGTCGACAGGGTCTCACTACACAGATTGGGCTCACAGTGATCCTACTGTTTTCAGCCTCCCAAGCTCTGGAATTACAGGCACGTGCCACCATGCCCAGTCTCAATCACTGGCTCAGTGAGCGTCAGGGGCGAGGCCGGCAGTGCATACTGGGATTGAACCTTCATTGCTGTACCTGTCTAAGCAGGCACTTTAGTCCGATGAGCTGGCTGGCTGACCCAGATGTCAGTTTTGATAGATTCTAAAAACACTGATGTACAGTGGCAGCAAAGGGGAATACAGAGTGGGAATAACTGGAAAAATATCATGGAGAATCATGGACTATTTGCTTTTTTCTCTGCTGCATCTGACTTACTGTGCTTGACCTGTCAGGCAGAGAAGAGTGAGTGGGAGTGAGTCTACTGCTGAGCTGAGCTGAAGTATGACACAGAATCTTTCCATAAGGGAAACTTCCATTTATATTTGTTGTATGCCATGTTGGAGGGGAGTAGAAAGGAAACTGACAGGTTGGAAGGAATGGTCTGTACTAGGATTAGAGCATTTGCTCTTGATCAGTATCTCAGAATGTATACAGCTTTAGGGAGAGATGGCTGTAACTTCTGAGCTGATGGTTTGGTACAAATTACATTATATTATTATTAAGTCTTCATCTGACTGTGGGTTGAGTCAAGCAATCATCTCAAAGAGGGGAGAATAAGCAGTGAGAGGGCTAATCCTGACCCACTTGAGAAATCCTAAATGAACTGTAAAATTACAGCTGCAAGACAGACTCCATTAAAGACTATTTTATATATGTATTTGGTTAAGCCTGAAAAGCAATCTCCAAGCTCTAGTTAGCCTATTTAAAAATGTGGCTTCTAAATTTCTTGAATAATAGACCGTTGACCCTTAATTTTGAAAGAAAAAAAAGGCTTTAAAGATTCTATACAAGAACTTATGAATGTTTTTAATATAATATTAGCCTCTTTTTTAGCCATGTGATTTAGAACTCCTCATTGCAGAATTATTTCAATTCTACCTGTCAAAGATACCCATGGGCTAAGATGCTAATTGTATTAATTAACAGAATGGCTGGGAATGATGGAGTGATCTGATTGAATGGCTCTACTTGCAGGTTGTTGGCCTCCAATTTGGAGATCAATTCAAAGATTGGTTCACACCATTGTCTAAATTGGTGAGACTTTAGAAAGTCTGGAAATGTGGTTTGTACACCTGAGAGTAGAGTAGACAGTAGAAAGTAGAGTAGATCTTGTAGGCACAGGCTTTATAGGGAAGAAGGAGGAAGAAGATTGTGAGAGAAAGTAGCTTCAGAGCTCTCTCCCTTGGCCTCAGCAGGCGTTATGCTGAATAGAATTAATATGTAGACAAGATGTTAAGATAATATTGAAGAAGTATACAAGTCAAAATTATAACTGGTGAGTCACTGGTTTTATCCTCGAATAAGAGGAAAATGTGACTATGGACTCTGATGCCATTTGATTGGACCAGTGGTGGATGGGAAGTACAGGACCACAACTAAAGTCTTTGTGTCAAGATCCATTTCATCCTCTTCTCAGGAGTCCTAATTGATGGGCTTAATGTTTGCCAGATGTACATGCTAGAGGTAAAATTTGGTATGAGTTGTAACTTTGAGAAATTTTCCAGGACTCTTTCTTGAGCCAGAACTTCTAGAAGAAAAGAGATACATAATTTAAAGACAGAAGAAGAATATTGTGCTGGCATTTGAAGCACCACAGATTGTTCGCAAGATAACTTTTAATCCAATATTATAAACTACATTTTGTACTAAGGATGTAGGACATAAATCCCATAATTGTAATAAAATTATTGAAACAGCCTACTTTTGCCGTTTACTTTTGAAGAATATTGATATTTTGTGAAGCTATGGCTGTGTGTAGGAATTAACAGGATTCACATATTAAATCAAACCTTAAGCATATTATGTCACCCTTAGTCATAGCAGTATCACTCACTATTGCCTATGGATTGAGATAATATCAGCAGTACCTATCTCTTTACACATAAACTTGATATCGGAGCATATGTTTTTGATGACTGGCCAACTAATTGCTTAAGTTGCTGGATTACAAAATTTGTGAAGCAACACAGTATTGATTTTTATTAAAATGGTTTACTGAAAAAGTGGAAGGCAAATTTGGTTCTTTAAAATATTATTAAGAGACAAATAGTGGAAATCAGCTGACTTCCCTTTAGAAATACTTCATTATTTTGTAATTTCATCTCCTATTGACACTTCACATGTTCCTTTTCCACTGATAAGTTTAAAGAAAATTTATCTATGTCAAAAACTAATTTATTAATTAATTAAGTTTGTGTCTTACAACAACCTTACAATGTATTCATTGGAATAATTAAATGTTCAAGATATTTTATAGGGGCCTGGAAGTGGCATAAACACTTCCCTGGCAAGCACAAGGGCCTGAGTTCAATTCCCAGTTCTGCCAAAAGAAAAAAGAAAAAAAGATATTTTATGGTATAGTCAGTTTGTTTTATTTAGTTTTTAAGGAAATTGCTCAAAAGGAGTGGAAGATATAAAAGAAGGAAAGGAAAAGGAAATACACACACACACACACACGAAAACACACACACGAAAACACACACACGGTCATAAAGATAATTATACCACAAATCGCTATTAGTTCATTGAAAAGAAAAGTGTCTCTATTGTTTGATCAAGTTTTCATACCTATATTTTGTTATATGAGGAACTGATTTTTATGTATTTAGAATAGAGTCTACAGGGTCTCACTACATAGATTGGACACGTAGTGATCCTTGTGTTTTCAGCTTCCCAAGCACTAGGATTACAGGTGCATGCCACCGAGCCCAATCTCAATGACTGTGTCAGTGCTCCCCAGGGGTGGGGCTGGCATGGCTTGTGGTGCCAGACATCAGACCCCAGCCCCTGTACTCTGCCTAAGCAGGCACTTTAGTCTGCTGAGCTATCTGGGCAGCCCAAGGAACTACTTTTAAGATGACAGTGCTCAAGTTTCCTCTCCTACAAACTTGTTTTGAAAATTTTACACCATTGATCTTACTGTTTATTACTTTTTCTTTTAAAATAAGAAAACTGCCTTTCACCTATTTTTATTTTCTGTTTAATTAGTATGTATGTGGAGCATATGATGATTGCATTCATTGCAGGAGTCAGTAGATGTACATGCTCTATCTTAATTCATTTTCATTATTCTTCTCCCCCTCCCTCTCTACTGCTCTCCATTCCTTCCAACTCCTTTCATCTTAGCACTGTTTGTTAAAGAGGCTGTCCTCAATATTTGTCTTTTGTTCCTTTATTAAAAATAAGAAGGTTCAATGTGCCTTAACTAGTTTTGCATCATCTTTTCTGTTTCATTGATTCACATGTTTGTTTCTGTGCTAGTACCATGCTGTTCTTATCATTGTAGCTTTGTATTATAGCTTTAGATTGCTGCTTAACATTGTGGCTTTTTATTATAGCTTTATATCTAGGATTATGTTGTCTCCTTCTTTAGTTTTGTTGCCCAGGATCGATTTTGCTACTCTGGGTTTCTTATGTTTTTATATAAATTTAATAGTGTTCTCCAAGGAACATTAATTGGTATTTTGATTGGGATGTGTTAAATCAATATGTCAGTTTTTATAGCATGGTCCTTGGACAATGTTGGTTCTATCTATCCAGCAATATTGGGCATCTTTCCATTTTTTCTGAGGTCCTCCTCAATGTCCCTTTTTAATCACTATAGTTTTTATTATAGTGATATTTCACTTTCTTGATTAGGTTAATTCCTAAGTCTAACTTTTCTTGAAGGTATTGTGAATGATAAGTTCTTTGTTAGTGAGTTCATTTTTGGTGTACAGGAATGCTACTAATTTTTGTGTGTTGATTTTGTATCTTGCTGCTTTGCTGAATTTATTTATTAGTTCTAGGAGTCTTTTGGTGGAAGTTTTTCCTGTTTTCTGTATAGAAGATTGTGTTACTTTCAAGTAATTGTAGCTTGACTTTTTTCTTTCCTATACGTGTATTTTCCTTTCCTATACATGCATTTCTTTTTCATGCCTCATTACTTTGGCTAATGTTTTGAGTACTATATTAAACAAGAGTGTTGATAGTGGACATTTTAATAGCATCAGACATTCCCATATTTTTCTTTTTTTCTGCCCCCAAAATACCAAAAAGATCATTCTTAAAGATTCAGGAAAAACTAGCATGCTACAAAAACTGCAATAAATCAGGCAAAAGAGGAACCCCTGTGAGTTTCTAAAACACATCTTGTTATGATGTTTACTGTCGAAATCATTTTTTTCTGGGGAATATCCACCATTTTCCATCTTCCTATTGTAGTTAATATATTTTGGTGTGTTACTTTATTTTGGTTGTCTCTGTGTAATATATTTAATGGTGGATACATGCTGACCCATATAGTTTTAAAAGTTTATCTATAGAAGGCCTTTAACTTTCTAATTCCCTTGTCATGCTCTTGGAAGTCTTGATATTATTTGGGATTTAAATTCATGGAATTCCATGGCAACTCTTGAACACAGAAAATGTACCTACCCATTTTCTGATTTTCTTCCTCACTACCTTTATGTCATGAAGTAATAAATAGTTGGTTACTTTCTTTTTCTTAGTTGGTAGCTTGGATAGGAGTGAAAAGGATAACTGTGTTGCTTTTAGCTAATAAGGAAGAAGAAAAAATAAAAATCCCTCAATCAGCTGTAACTAAGATGGGTAAGTTTTAAAAAAGTAAATGTATCCTTACTCCTGTTCAGTATTAGCTAAACTATGCTTCAACATTTGAGTGTCAGAGATTATCTTGTGGGACTCTCCAGGGAATTTTCCAAATATTTCTGAATTTCTTCTCTTCCCAGTAAGATTGTGCTTCTTGGGTATTCTGCACCTGGGTGGCTTCTGGCCAATGAATCATGAGACATTGGGGTGCTATTTCTGGTCTGGAATATTAAGCTTTTTCATATCCTGCACAGAGCCCTGCAATTTTGTATATATGGCTCCTTATCTATCAGGATGAGCAAAATGAGCATGAGAAGCAGAGCTTACCTGCTTATCAGTGCTTCAATACACCATGTGAGTGAGGAAAAGTTTTTTAAGCTGCAAAAATTTCCTTACCTAAGAGAAGGGCATCTGTAGGACTAGTTATTATACTTCTGTGGTTTGATTTCATATTAAGATATGGATATTTTAATAACTAAAATTATTGAAAGCATCAGTAGCTTTTAAAAAATTTAAAGCTATGGTATAATAAAACAAAAGATACATAACTTCAGAGTGAGACTAGAGTTCAGTCAGCTTTGCTATCCCAAGGATGGTTGACTTTGGACTCAGTGTCCCCAGTGAAGAAGATAATACCTAAGTCTGCACCGCTGGGATTTTTAATGGAGACCATCTGTGAAGTGCCTGACACAAAAATAACAGCATCTCATAAGTATTTAGTAGTTAGCACATGGTGGGTACTGGTCTACTGGCTTTCTGCTATGGACTGAACTGTGTCCACATACTCCTCAGATGTTGAAGCTCTCCCTGTGAAGTGAGCTGGAGATCAGCATTTGGAAGTCAGTTAGGGTTAGATAAGATAGTGAAGGTGGGATCCTCATAATAACATTAGTGGGTGTATAAGAAGAGGAACAGTGAGGGGGACCACCTCCTTCCCACTGTGGATAGACAGAAGTCTGGAAGAGAGCTGCACCAGAAATTACATCTTGCTAGTATTTTGGAAATCTGGGATTTCCTGTCTGCAGAACTACGAGAAAATAAATTTTTCTTGTTTAATCCATCCATACTAGAAAAGCATCTATAGTACTTTTTTCTAACAGCCAGAGAAAACTAATGTACATATTACTTCATTTAACCATGAGAGTCACTCTGAGTAATTTCCGCCATTAGCTACACTCTATAGATAAAGTGAAGTAGAGAGAGGAGAAAGACGGCCTTAGATCACACGGTGATTCCAGTGTAGGCAGTCAGGTTTCCAGCACATCCTTTGGACCACTGTGCAATAGGCAAGACCACAAACTTCAGTTCTGAAACAGAAGGTGGTGTTGCCTTAGGACAGGGATCCCTGAACTATGGGTCATGGACCAGGCACAGGATGCACAGCAGGCACTTTTTCTCCATGGCAGGCATTATTGTTCAGACTCTGCCTCCTGTTAGGTCAGCAGGGGTATTAGATGCTCACAGGAGTGTGAATCCTACTGTGAAATGTAATGCAAGGGATCTAGGTGGCCCTTTCTTTTGAATCATCCAAAACCCCAACCCAGCCCCCATCCACAGGAAAAATGTCTGTCATGAAATTGGCCTCTTCTGGTGCCAAAAAGCCCAGGGAGCTTTCTTCATGTTGCAGTTCCTCGTGCCCACGGGTCTACTGCATCTAGCATAGTTTCTTACAGGCACAAAACAACAACGGATGCGTTGTTCTGAGCCCAGATAATGGGCCTCTATTTGTCATTGTGGAGTGGAGAGACAGAACATAAAAACTGCCGGTTTGGATTCCTAAATGTGTGTTCTTTCTGTTCCAACGTGGATAGCAGCAGAAGACCTGTTGGAAATAGTGTTCATGACCTTGAAGTCAAGCTTCCCAATGATGCATATTTCTGTACGCACAAGGCCCTAAGTGTATCTGGGTAGCTGTGCATTCACTTATTCTTTCATTCTGCCGCAAATGCAAAGTTTTTCTTTGTGTAGCTATGAGGCTAATGTGATTCTCTTTCCTCTGCATACAGATGGAGCGCACAGAGAACCCAGATGGGTTTGTGGTGATTTAAGGACAAAGTTTAATGGGAGATTATATTAATCATCAATTTGTAGGCCTTTTGGCTTGAACACTACGTGGGTATCTGTTCAGTATCTTTCATAAACACTAAATTAAATGCAAGCATTTTTGTATTGTCATCACTTTGAAGAGATGTGTGTTTCAAAGTAAAGAATAATCTTCACCTCATAAATATGATCCATGCTTCACTTAAAAGAGTGTTTGTTTCTCTAAACCTGATACTAAAAAATCAGCCATAAGGCTCCCAAATGTTTCAGTCTTGTTGATGATGCTTACTTTAAATTCAGATTCCTTTATCAGTATCTTGTTGAAGTAGTCAAAAAGCCCTACTAATTTACAACTATTTCTAGTGTGCTAAGAGAATTTTGAAATTATCTAATGATGAATCCTGCTCCTTTTTTCCCCTTTCTTACAGAAACTTTCCATAGAAGGAGATGGGAGAAAACTTACGTGCTTTAGATTTGGAGAAAGAGGGTGACTTGGGTAAGTTTAAGATGTTGACTCAAAACTGAAATTGAAGGTGCTTTTATTATATTAGTGCTGCCTGAAATTCAACTCCCTCAGTGTAGATATTTGATGCTTAGTCAATATGATGGTTTGAATGCCTTTGCAATTACAATGAGCACAAGAAAAATGTGTGAGAAAGTGCCCATGTACTCAGTACATTGTACTAGCACTGGGCCAAATGTATTGCACACACTTTAATATTAAATCATTGCAGTAATCTCTAAGTGTTGTGATTAGTCATTGTTTAAAGATGAGCAATAAAAGGCTTAAGCACTATCTCACTTAGGAGAGAAAAGGTTGCAAAGCTGTTTAGCGGCATAATGAAGATTGGATTCCAAGTGTGTCTGAGCCCAGCGTCTCATATATTAGCCCCATGTGACACTCCACCTCCTCCTCAGAGATTAGTGGTGGGATACCAGAGAGGACTCAGAGGAGAGCATTTTTTCCCTTTTAGTTACAAGTCAGCAAGCTGCTCTGTTTTCAGCCCTCATTCAGCAGGTATATATGAGGCCCCATCATATGTGGGTGCTCTTCTTGAGGATGTGTTATAGGCACTCTTTTAGGGGACCTGTGCTATGTGTATTGTGTTATGGGGGCACTGGCATTAGATGACATGGATTGTATCCTGACCCTATATTTTCCCACTTTTGACAAGAGTCAGAACCTACTCTCATTTACTTGGATTAGAAGTGCTAAGACAATAACTTAGAGCTCTAAATGGTTTTTCATGTCTCTCAAAGGGTCATATTTTGAAAATTTCAAAATTTTATTCGCTTCAATAGATGCTTATTAAGTGCTAAGTGGAAGTCAAACAGAATGTTTGTATTGAAGTTACAGAGACAAGTATGACATCTTCCCTGGCCTTGAAGAGCTCTGTGTCTCCAGGGGCTATTTAGATATTCCTGTTGCAAATACAGAGATTTGGGTATTTAGAAATAGATAAATATATGAATGTCTCTACTCCAAATAGAGTTTCAGAAGCAAGGTATCAATGGCTACAATAAATTACCACAGAGAGAAAAAAGTGAGGAAATAGAGAAAAAGTGTTAGGATAAGTGAAATTAAGTCTGGAGAAATTACTTATGAAGGGAATCCTATGTGCTGCATAACTACATAGTCAGAAGTTAGGCTTTGTCTTAAGCATCCCACCTGTCAAGGCAAACATGATTAATTATAAAGCTCTCACTTTCTTTTTCTTTCTTTTGTTTTTTGCAGAACCGGGGATTGAACTCAGATCCTTGCGTTTGCCAGTCAAGCGCTTATCCTACTGATAAAAAAATTCATCAGGAGTATTCCTAAAAGAGAACCATGTGAAACAGTGATCCATATCTTAAATCCTACAGCACATACCAATAGGAATCTCAAGTGATAGCGCATTAGTACACCAGTTAAGTGAATAATGCTAAAACAGAATTTTGAAAATAAACACTTACAAGGGCTAAAGTGGTAAGGGCTGCAGTCCAGGTGACTCTTGCTCTGATTTAACTGGGCTGGAAACTTACTGCTGACATAAGAGGTGCATTCTGAGATGACCTCTGTCCAAAACTGTAAGTTTAAAAAAGGAAATATGGTTTGTTTCCTCAACTTCTCGTCCTTACGGAAGCTCATTCACGTGCCTTCACTGTTGGTTTGTTTATATGAGTTGTCATGTGTGGAATGAGACAGACTGGAGTTTAGCTCTACTTTCTTACGTTGTGTCACTGCTATGGTTTAAATATGAATTGGTGTGGCTTACATATGTGAGGGCTGGAGATGGCTCAGTGGCATATGAGCCTTAAGCACAAGGACCTGAGTTTGATCCTCAGTGTCATGTGTTGTGCTGGCCCTGGAGCTCTGGATGACCCATGGTGGCCAGAGAACTGGGTATGGTGTAGCACCCCTATAATCCCAGCACTGGGGAGGCTGAGACAGGAGGATCAGTATGTATCTGAACTGTGTAGTGAGATGCTGTATCTAAATAAATAAATAAATAAATAAATAAATGAAAGGAATTGTTTCCCAAAGCCTCATTCACAGATGTTTGGAGATGTGACCTAGGGAGGCAATTGGGTAATGAGAAGCTTAACCTCTTCAAATGTATTACTCCACTAATGAAATCATGGTTTCATAGCAGTATTTGGAGATGATGGAAACAGAGTTGAGTCATAGTTAAAGAAGTGAATTTGATTTGAAACTGTCTCATTGCTATATGTTTATCAATAAAACTTTGAAAAGAAAAAAAAAAGTGAATTTTGGGGGTAAGACTTTGGGGATTGTACTGTATCTCTTGTCCTTTCCTACCAGACTCTCTTTTCCTATCTTTTTACTTCCTGGCAAGCTGGATAGAGCAGACTTTCTCAGCCACACTCTCTACAGTGAGAGCCTTGCTTCACCACAGACCTCACCCAATGGAGCAAGCTGACCATGGACTGGACCTCTACAACCATGAATCAAAGTAAGCCTTTCTTCCTTTGAATTGTTTTTCCTCAGACATTTTGTCACAGCAGTGGGAAGCCAACTAACACAGTCACCTTGGACAATGTGCTTACCCTCCCCAATTGTTTTTCTCCTGCATAATTTGGGAGAATAATACCTGCTTCAGTATTTCTGGGAAAGACAAGTGAAATAGTGCAGCACAAGCTAGGCATGATGCTGCACATCTGTAAACCCAGGACTCGGGAAGCTGAGGTAGAGGAGGATCATTGCAAGTTCGCAATCAGCCTGGGCTACAAAGTCACTCAAGGCCAGCCTGAACCACATATGGAGACCCTGTCTCTAAAAGAAAAAAAAAATACAGCACAAAGTAATGCAAACATTTAACAGTGGCTAGCAAAATGATGAAACTACTATAATGCTTGTCAAAATACTCCATATTTAAATGGCAGAGTGATGTCCTTTTTCTACTTTACAACTTTGGCATCATATAATTATTCTGTGTTAATTAAAAATAAAAAAATCTATTAAAAATCCTTTTCATCAGTTTAATATATGTTGCTGGATTTTGTTTCTACTAAAATTTCAGTGTGACATTCAGAATGCTTTATTTTTTTATATTTATTTATTTACTTCTGGTACAGTGTTGAATTTAGGACCTTGAATTTACCAGGCAAGTGCTTATCCCACTGAGCTATATCCCTGGCCCTATGATGTGTTTAATTTTTAATGTTATTATCTATTCCTACCACATTTTTTACTAATAACCAAGACAAACACTTGAGCATTTTAGGTTTATGAAGAAAAAGCAAAATAAAATAAAATAAAACTAAAGTACTTCAGGTCAGTAGAAACCTCAGTAGGCTTCCTTAAGACCCTCAGTTAACAGCTGATGGGAAAGAACATGGCTTGAAAAAATGTACTGGAGGCCTGTGTAACTCTATATCTAGTTTTAACTGAAATTAAGATCTTTCAGAAGGAGTGCTTTTCTTAATGCCCTTGGTTAATAGATGAGTACTAACTTGAATACTTGGACAATGCGTGTTCAAAGGTCTATAGTACAAAGGTCTGAAAGGAAATTTAGGGCTACCCTTGGATTGTTTGGTCAACCATATGTAAAATTCACATATCCAGGTACCTCGCAAAGTTGCCTGAGCCCTTTCATGTTAATAGATGTTTCATGAATATTTTCTAAACTTTCTTGGCTCTGGCCCTATATACTTTTTGTTCTCAGTGCAGGTCTGTTGTGCAGCTCACTTCAGGTTAGGTAACATGGGATGAATGAGCCGCTGACTCTACTCTGTCAGCCTTCAGGAAACATCTTTCCTTGGTTACATGGGGATGCAGGGGTAAGTTGCTATGTAGCTTCCATAGATTCTCTAGAAATTTGGAACAGTTTGAATCCAAACACTGTCAGAAGTCAGATCTCTGTGGACTAGAGCAAGTGGTTATGATTTGAAGGTCTCTGGGTTGGCGTGTAGCATTGCAGAAGTTCATGGTTTCTTAGTGTTATTTCGTGGCTTGATTTGGATGGTGGACCAGAGAATAGTTCATTATGTGGGCAAATTGGATCACGTACAGTGGCTTGAGTATGTGGAAGAGAAAAACCGAAATTTAAAATAATCTTATAGATCAGGTCGGATGTAAATGGAGGGAGATTAGACACACACATGCAAATGCACATATATCCATGAGCACACACATAAACAAAGGGAAAAACACAGAGCAGCACAAGAAAGGGAATAAATGACAGAGAATCTAGGATCACAATATCTACTTTGTCTAGCAATGCGTGACACAGGGTAATTACTAAAGAGACCTGAGCTCAATTAGATGATCCTAATATGGTTTCATTCACTCAAGTGATCAGGTCTCCTATTTTTTTTGTTTTAAGACTTATTTATTTGGTACAGGGTCTTGCTACACAGCTCAGACTCACATGGTTGGCCTGCACAGCATGTGGTACCAAGGTTTGAAGCCCGGTCCTTGTGCTTGCCAGGCAGGCACTCAGACTGCTGAGCTATCTCCCCAGCCCCAGGCCTTCTCTTCCACTAACTTGGTGTACAAAAGCATAAGAAGTTAAAATGTTACAAAACTTACAAAGATATTCTTTGTAGCATTCAGCTATAGGCAGTGCTAGCTGCTCTAGTTGCTTAAATGCGTGCGTGCGCACAAGCGCGCGCGCGCGCACACACACACACACACACACACACACAGAGTGTCCCCCTCTTCCCCTCCTCCCCCTCCAAAAAAAAAAAAAAAAAAAAAAAAAACTTTTGGTACTGAAAGAAGAGAAAGCAAAAGCCGATACTCTTCTTACTCTTTTTATTTCCTTTTGCCTTGCTGAAGATGCCATTGTAGCTAGAAGAGATGCTGATATAACTTTTAATTTAGATTTGGAGACTGATTATACCAGGCCCGGTTCCTATTTATTATTTCCAAAAAGTTTCCTCCATCCCTAAGAACATGGGGCACCCTTAGTCATGCTGGACTGCACCTTTTCTCTTCCCATACTGAGAACACAGCTGGGTCAGGCAGAACACTTTGAATTATTAATATTGTAAAATCTTTGGGCATGGAGAGGATGGTAAAGGGTCATTATTAATTGTCAGAAGGCTGGATTCCGTGGAAAAGCACCTACTCAGGCTAGAATTCACTAACTAGAAAGGAAATCTTACTTTCTTGAAAAGTTTTCTGTCTTTATAGGTTTTTTTCCATTATTTTAAACAAGCTGAATTTATGGGAGATTGAATACTGAGACAGTTGATCGCTCACACACGATAGACTGGGTGACCTTATGGTTTAGCTTTTTTTCTCACTCATCTTTACTGTGTATTTTCTTATCAAGTCTACATTGAAATCTGGAGCCCTGAAAAATAAACTTGCTTTGGAAAATAAAACCCAGTATTAAATACACACAGAAATTTGTCATTTCCTGCTAGTGTGCCCCTGTGCTGTTTCCCCTTATATAGAATTAATACAATGATACCTGCTATCAAGGATGGAAATAGTGACTAAATGCACTGATTTATTAAAACTCAGTTTGTGACAGCAGGGCTCAGTAAATAAAGACTTCTATTTTTCCCTCATTTCTCTTTCCCTCCTCTTTCCCCTTCTTCTTTTGCAATACCAGGGATTTATTGGCTTTTTGCCTTGGGTTCTTTTTGCACCTTTTTTTTTTTTTATTTGAGACAGGGTTTCACTAAATTGCTTAGTTGGCAGGTTAGGCTCAACATCATTGATTTGCCTCCTTTAGTCTCTCAGCATGGTTGGGTTACAGGCTTACAATCCACACCTACTTTCTTTCATAATCTGTTGATACAGCCATCAGTACTTGGAGTTGTGATCATAGCAAAAATAGTCACAGTAAAACATCAAACTTGAGAGTCACTCACTTTTGAGGGGTGACCTAGTTAGCTGTCTTGTACTTATTGCTACATACTCCCTTATGGGAAATTCAAAGTCTATATAGATAACCCCACATTTTGATTTCTAATTTTACCTAAGGAATAGGAGAAAACTAAGGCTTTTAGGATAATGGAATAAAGCAATAAATATTCGACCTCTAAGATTGTAGCCCCTTCCTGTGCTTCACAGATGCTGAGATTGCATGACTTGTTAAGCACAAAGAAGAAAGTATGCTGTTGTTAAACTCATTTAAGAAATCGTAGTGGTCCCTGGCCTGCTAGGAATTGAATGAGTCATCAGGAGATAAGCAGTAAATGAGTGAGAAAAGCTGGAGGATCCTGTGCATATATGTGTGCTCTGCATTTCTCATATTACCACCAGACTCTGCCTCCTGTCGGATAAGTGGTGGTGCTAGACTCGCAGGAGAATTCGATTCTCAGCAGCATGAACCCCACTGGGAACTGCACACTTGAGAGATCTAGGTTGCTCTTACCTTATGAGAATCTATTGCCCTATGATTCAAAGTGGGACTGAGGCTGTGATTCTAGCCCTGGAAAATGTCAGAAAGAATAGATTAACTGTAGCAGAGAGCGTTGGCTAGACAGAGACCATAATAAATCAATTGTGTGCCAACTCATAAACCAATAATGTCCATGAGAGGCAAGCAACAAGCTGCATCTGATGGCAGGCTTTCTAAGGCAAATAAGTTGATATACTTTAATTGCACTGTTTGATCTGGTAGCAGGATTTAAGTCAGAATCTGACATTTGTTGTGGTTTATACTTGCCTCACCTAGTTTACTTACCACTTCCATCCATGCCTCTTTTAACACTGCAAAATTGTCTCAATCACCGTTTTAGCAAGCCCACAAATTAACCTCATATGAAATGAATTAAAAAATACATTATTGGGGAGCTGCTATGAAAACAGGGAAAAACCCAGTGATGAGATTGCAAGAGACTGAAACTTCCAACCAGAAGAAAGCTGTATTTGAAAGGAAACACCAAGAGAGCTATTAAATAAAGGGTTTATTACAACAGGTCATTCACATTCCTCAATACTGGTTTGTGTAAACTGCCTATCCGACAAAGTCAGTAAACCTTCCAAACTGACCAAGAAGAGTGCTGGACCAAGCACTCTTCTTTTATTTATTTATTTATTCATTCATTCATTCATTCATTCATTCATTCATTCATTCATTCATTCGTGTGTTTGGTACAGATTCTCACTATGCAGATTGGACTTGCGGTGAACCTTCTGTTTTTAGCGCCCCCATCCTGGGATTATAGGCATGCCCCACCATGCCTGAACTCCCAAGAACTCTTCTTTATATGAGAAACCTTTGGAATTTTAAAAATGTGATAATGAAAACCAAACAATTATTGAAAGCTACCACTTAATTTGTCTGCACTGAGAACATCATTCTAGAAAGCTAATCATGTTGCTAAAGCCAAAAAGTCCTTTCCTACTAGTGAAGAGTTGATCCTACCCACTGCTAAGAACATTTGTCATGAACTTTGAGGAAAGACTTCAGTTCAAAAGGAAGCATAAAGTCATAACTAGATGTATATCTAGATGAGGACACAACAGGAGATACTGAGGTACAATTGGTAGATATGATTACTTAGTTACAATGGTGTGTAGTCCAGGTTAGTGAGTTTATTGATGCTGATAAGGCAAAAGCACTTGTTTTGTAGGATTCTCTTTAGAGGAGGATGCACATGGTGATGTGTTATGTGCACTTTTGTGGTCAACTAAGCAAACAACTATGAAACTGTGCAGGTCTTTGAATGATTACAGTGAACTGGTCATTTTTTGTCAGTGTATACAAGGATGGAATGGTGGTTATGACTGGATGGCTTTATGGTGCTACTACTGTGTCAAAGAAATTGCTCTGAGAGTGAGTCTACTCACTTGTCATTCGCACTGAAATGCCAGCTAACCAAATATGTCACCTGAACTGAACAATATTTTCCAGAATATGATTAACATTATTCAGCACATAAAAGTACATGCTCCTAACTCATGTCCCTTTTCACAGCTCTCTTAAAGGTTGGGTACAGAGCACACGTGTCCTCTCTTACACACAGACATGAGATAGTTTTCTAAAGATAGTTTGAGAGCTATGGTAGCCACACTAGAATTTCTTTTAGAAAAACAATCTACCCTACCTGCACACTTCAGTGCCACCAGATGTGTTATGAAATTTACTTATTTCTGTGACATATTCAGCCTGATTAATGAATTTCATCTATAACTTTAAGGGAAAGATGACTGTATTCAAGTTGGCATTTAAAGTGGCTTTATTCAGAGCTGAAGTGAAATTACAGGGGAGATGAGTGAACGCTGGGAATTTTGGCATGCTTCTAACATTAGCAGTAATTTCAAAAGAGACTAAGCCAGGGCCTTCTTGCTCCCAGCTGGTGTACGGTTGTCGTTCTCAGCTTTGAACAGAATTTGAACATGACTGCTCAGCCACAGAAGGCCCCTAAACCAAGGAGGAGTGGATCCATGACTCATGTTTGAATGACAGGCAGACAATAAATCTTGCCTGTGCTAGAAGAGGATCAATTTCTTGAAACCACAAATGACAGTGGCCTTAAGGACACAATTGGGTAAAACACGTTGTGTTTACTGAACATTGCTGATTTAAAAAGAGAATGTTGAGATCATTTTTACACATTAGGATTCATGGTGTATGGAATCCAAAGTGTAGGAAAAGAACAAATGAAAGAAGGGAAAAAAGATATATTTAGGTATATATGCAGAATGGTTTGGATAATTGTCTTGTTGATTTCTGCTGGGCTTTTGAAAGAAGCAGTTACTACTTAATTTTTTTTTTTCCTTTTTACTCTGATTTTTTTCTCCTGTCTTGAATTTCTTATAACTTCTTTGTTACTGTTTTGTTTTTTCTTTAAATGAATCTTGCACATTTATATTTGTTAATCTGAACAACTAATTTGAAGATGGCATCATGTAATACAGCAGCTATTGTTGAATTCATATTACTTTGTTTAGTGAAATCTTGTATTGTTTCTAATGTTTTTTTTTTTTTCCTTTTTTTTTTTTCTTTAAATTTTTTTTTTAAAAAAACTTTCTTTTTTGAAACGCATGTTGTTACACATTTTTCAGCTAAGGTATCAGTGCCTCTCATTGCAATGAAGATGTACTGTTTGAAGTAAAGCCACTCGGAACCTTTACGGGTCAGGCAGGCATCTTGGCATGAATCAGGTCCCATAGCTGGGCACATAGCAGAAGACCATCTCTAAGCATGGAGACGTTGGGGAATGCGCAGTGATGACTGAGAGGGATGTGGAATAAGCGTGGACTGAACAGAGGTGGGCAGGAGTCTGCAAGAGAAGATTGTTGGGCTGCAGGAGTTCCTCTAGGGGGACAACTGGGGAGGTGAGTGGAGGGAAGGCTGTGGAGGCATTCTTTTTTTTTTTTAACATTATTAGTAATGGGTCAACTGAATTTTGTGATGTAACTATGGAAAACTATTAGGTTCCCTTATGCTTCCTGTTACCTACTCTAAGGAACGTGTCCTCACCCTTTGTTCAAGGCTGTTTAGTAACCAGTACCTGAGGAACTGTCTCTCTCCCCTCCCTAATCTAATTCCTGTAAACGTAGTGAGTTTAAGATGTATCTTTTAAAAATGGCTTGCTCAACAAGCCCCCACACAGGCAAGTTTGCGCATATCACTAAACCATGAAAGACCCCTTAGCCATATTACTTTTATTTTAAAAGCTCCTTGCTTCGCAGGCTAGGCAGCATCGGTCTTCCACGTGAGAAATGATTGGCGGTCCTGAGCTCAGAAATAAAGGCTCTTATAAATTCCAATCTGGCTTCTGATCTGGTTCTTATTCTGAGCGACCCATAACTATTATTATTATT
>NW_004524577.1:30495514-30499576 GCF_000260255.1 Octodon degus | reverse complement strand
CAGTGTCATTTTGCGTTTCACCACCCCCCTGGGGTGGGGCGGTGGAGGTATTCTAAAGACCAGTTTGATCTGCCACTGTTCCTTCAGTGCTGTAAAGATTTGAAGCTAATATTTAATTTTTCTATTAAGAGTTTATTTAGCTCAATGGAAACTTTCACCTGTTTGACCATTTCATAACCAAGGCGTGTGGAGGGCCAGCTTCCGTTTGTGAACTAAGGGTATGTTGAATAGTAGCTGTTGAAGTTTGTGCCCTAAACTCTAGTTTGTAAGCAACAGGAACAATAAAAAGCAAAGCAACATTATCAAATACTAGGTTTTTGTAAAAAAAAAATATATGCCCTTTAGCCATAAAATAAATCATCATTTTGTTTTTTGTGTAATGACAATCTAAGGTAAAACTTGCAAAATTAAAACTTGCTGACATGTGCTTGGGGGAAAATTTGAAATTTTAAGTAAGGAAGATTATTTCGGCCACTAACACTGTAACACTAGATTTGAACAGTTCTTAAAAAAAAAAAAAGGCTGGTGGGGGGGAAGCTGTTCAAAGAAAAGGAACAACTGGGACAAGGGACAGGAGAAAAAAGGGGGGAAAATAAGGAAGGGAAAAATATGTGTATACTCAGGATAGTTTGGATAATTGTACTGCTGATTACTACTGGTCTATTGAAAGGAATAGTTAATGTTTAAATTGTTTTTCTTCTTTTTAGTATTTTTTGTCAATTTTGCATGCTATATCTAGTAATCTGAACAACTAATATGAAGACAATAATATGTAATATAACAATTGTTGTTGAATTTCTATCATGTTGTTTACTGAAATTCTGTATTATTTCTAATTTTTTAAAACTATTTTTTATTTTCTCTAAAAAGTCTAAATGTTTATTTAAATGTTTCTCTTGGGGCTAGAGAGATAGCTCAGCAGTCTAAACACCTACCTGGTAAGCACAAGGATCTGGGTTCAGTCCCCCGTATGGCATGCCTTGCTGGCCTGGAACCCTGGATGCATCATGCTAGCCACTGAAACGGGGCATGGTGGGGCATACCTGTAATCCCAGTGCTCGGGAGGCTGAAAGAGGAAGATCACTATGAGTCCAAGCTATGTAGTGAGGCCCTGTACCAAATAAATAAAAGCTTAAAAACAATGTTCTGTATGCATTTCATATTTTTACCTTTAAAATGTTTGTTACTTATATTTTCAATAGATTCCAGTTACTTTAATTTTGGGAAATTGGTACAAGAATATGGCATATTATGACAATTTTCAATGCCTGTATCCCCCACTTTTCCTCCCTTTCCTCCTCACTCATCAGCTGACAATATCCCCATCTCCTTCTCCAACAAGTCTGCCTGTCTGTTCCCTACCACTTCTCTTTTACTTTGCTCTTTTATTTACTTATGTCTTAGGTTTCTCACATAAGAGAAACTGTATGATATTTAATCTTTTCTATTTGACTTATTTTACTACAGATATGGTTTCATGACCCATCTATTTTCCTTCAGAGACATGATTCCATTCTTCTTTATGGCTGAATGGCTTTATATTGTGTATAAATAGCACATATTCTATTTTTGCTCATCTGTTGATGGGTGTTGAAGCTGCTTCTAGCACTTAGCTGCTGCAAATTGTGCTGCTGTAAATGTGAGTGTATGTGTTTCTATAGCGTGGTATCTTTAACTCTCTCAGGTTTATACCCAAGAGATAAGGCCCATGTAAAATTAAACTTGTATTTTAAGTTTTTTAAGGAATCTCTATACTGATTTCCATGGTGTTACTATTAGTTTAAATTCCTATCAGCAACATGCAAGTGTTCCTTTTTCTCCATATACTTACCAGCATTTCTTTTTGTTCTTATTCTTGATAATAGCTGTTCTGATTATAGTAATATGGAATCCAAGAGTTATTTGTATTTGAACATTTTTATGACTAAAGATGCTGAATATTTTCATGTACTTGTTGGGCATTTGCACCTTTTCTTTGAAAATCATCTATTCAGTTCATTTGTGTATTTTTTGATTGAATCATTTGCTTTTGGTGCTTAATATTTTTGTGTTCTTAATCTATGCTAGATTTTAATCCTCCATCAGAAGAGTAGCTGGCAGTTTTTTCCCTGTTCTGTGGGTTGTCCCTTTACTCTGTTGATGGTTTCTTTATCTATAAAGAATCTTTTTAATTCGGTGTACTTTCATTTATTGATTTTTGGTATTTTTTACCCTATTAGTAAAGCTTTTGCCTATTTGTATGGCTTCAAGTCTTTTCCCTAGGATGTTTTTCAGAAGTTTCAATGTTTTTGTTTTTATATCTTGGTCTTTGATCCATTTTGATTTGATTTTAATACAATGTGATAGATACAGTTTTAGTATTCTGCAAGTGAATAACAAGTTGAAAGTCAAGAATATACTATTCAATATCTATGTGTTTGTATAGTTTATCTGATTTCTCTGGTTGTTGATATTCTCTCTGTCTCTGTCTTTCTGTCTCTCTCTCTGTCTTGTTCTGTCTCTCTATATCTCTCAGTATCTCTCTTTTTGTCTCTCTGTCTCTCTGTTTCTGTCTCTCTCTCTCTCTCTCTCTCTCTCTCTCTCTCTCTATTCACTCACTTGTTTGTTCACTCTTTGTCCTTCTTGTAGTACTGTGATTGAATCCTGGGCCTTTGCACTAAGCCATGCCCCCTGTTTCCACATCCCCTTTTCAAAATAAAAATGTTAACACAAGATCTTGCTAAGTACATATGTTGTCCATGCTTTGCTCAATCTTTTTTTTTTTGGCACTGGGGATCAAATTCTGGACCTTGTGCTTGTGTTTGCCAGGAGTGCTGAGCTATCTTGGTGGCTCTGGGCTCCATCTTGTGATCTTTCTTTCTCAGTCTCCCAGACTATTGCGATTGTAGTCATACACCACTGCACCTGGCTTTACTGTTTGCTTTTAGTTTCATTACATTATTATTTAACAGAATGAAAAATATTTCATTTATTTTACATTTATTGAGACATTTTTTATGGTCTCAAATATAGTCTATTTTGCAAGAAGTTTGTTGTTGCTGAATGAAATATGCTGTAGACATTTCTTAAATCTATTTGTTCTATAGTGTCATTTAGTTTTGATATTTTTTGTTGAATTTTCATCTGTTGACCCATTGATATCTGTCTTTTTATTTCAAAGTGTTTGCTTTATGAAATTGAGTCTTCAGATGTTCAGTGAATATATAATTACTAATTGCTATCTCTTCTTGGTGAATTATTTTCTTTACCAATATGTAGTGACCTTCTTTGTCTCTTCTGCCCAGTTTTTGTCTGAAATCAGATTTATCAGAATTAGCATAGCTGTTCCTGCTTGCTTTCAACCTCTGGTTGCATGGTGTACAGATTTCTACTTTCTTACTTTCAGTATGTGTGCATTTTGTGGGCTTGGCATGTGTTTTAGTTGCTTTCTTTCCTCTCGTTGCTGCCACCCACAGTTGGAGGATGAAAAGTTTATTTGGCTCCCAGTTTGTAAAGGCTTCAGTTGGTAAGCAGCGGGCTCCAAGGCAGGAGGCATGGTGGGGGAGAAACACTTCTTTGAAGTCAGAAGGGAGCACATGACAAGCAATTGATTTGTGACATTGTTTCTGCCCCTTTTGTATTCTATCTAGGATTCCTGGCTTAGAGTGAGTACTAAATGAATCAGTGGATCAATTTAGAAATCACATTCTTTTAATCCCAGTGTCACACATTCTAGATCCAGTCATCTCTGAGGAAGCTTCACCTAGAGCTACATGAGGCTTTGGGGGACATCTAGACCTATGCCGTAATAGTGTATCTCTTGCAAGCAATATATAATTGAATTTTGATCCAATATGCTGACTCATTTCTTTTGTTTGGAGAGTTAAGACTATTTACATTGAATGTTATTATTCAAACTTATATAGTGGTTGTTGCTATTAAATTATGAGTTTCTTCGAGGTTGAATTATGTCTGTTTTCTGTTGTTTATGAACTCTTCCAGTGAGGTTACTTTTTTTTTTCTTTCAAGAGTACTGCTATTCTACTTTTTTTTTTTTTTTTTTTTTTTGGCGGAACCAGGGAT
>NW_004524577.1:30475513-30495124 GCF_000260255.1 Octodon degus | reverse complement strand
CTTCTTCTTCTTCTTCTCTTCTTCTTCTTCTTCTTCTTCTTCTTCTTCTTCTTCTTCTTCTTCTTCTTCTTCTTCTTCTTCTTCTTCTTCTTCCTCTTCCTCTTCTTTCTTCTTCTTCCTCTTCCTCCTCCTCCTTTTTCTTCTTTCTTCTTTCCTCCTCCTCCTCCTTCTTCTTTCTTCTTTCCTCCTCCTCCTCTTCCTCCTCCTCCTCCTCCTTCTTCTTTCTTCTTCTTCTCTCTCTTTTTTTTTTTCTAAATGTATTTGGCACAGGATCTCACTACAAAGCTCCAAAGCTTGGACTTGTAGTGATCCTCCTGCTTTCAGCCTTCCCAGTGCTGGGATTACAGGCATGTGACACCTCACCTGGACTTGGTGGCTAGCTCAGGGCACCCAGGGGTGGGGTTGGCATGGCATGTGATGCGGGAGATCAAACACATCCCTGTGCTTGCCTAAGCAGTTGCTTAGTCCGCTGAGTTACCTCTCCGGCCTTGGTCATGGGTTTCTTAATTTATCTTTATTGCTCCATAAATTTTGCCAGATATAGTTCTGAGTTAACAGTTATTTTCTTTTAAGGCTGGAAAAGTTTACTCAAAGATCTCCTGTCCTTCAAGGCTCATGTGGGAAATCTGGTTATTCTGATGAGTTTGTTCTTGTAGGTAATTTGGTGCTTTTCTCTAACAGCTTTTAGTAGTCTCTCTTTGGTCTGAGTTTGGGGTATTTTGACTATGCTTTGTCATGGAGAGATTGTTTTCTGGTTGTATCTATTTAGGGTTCTAAATACCTCCTTTACCTCGGTATTCATTTCATTTCCTAGCTTTAGAAAATTTTCTGCAAGAATTCTGGTGAATTATTTTTCGTTGCTGAACACATAACTCTGGATATATTTTCCTTGTTATTTAGGGCTCAGTTTAGCTGGAAGAAAATATCAACACATGGAACTGACATGACTACAATCAGAAGGGAAGACAAGAGATGTTTTGTCTTGTGCATCTCAGTTTCATTTCAATGTATGCTGTACAAAGAGAATTTTGATACTAAATATCTTCTAGGACTCCAGGAGTGTGATATGTCCCAGGTTAGGGAAAGCCTTGAAAGTAAACACTGTAATGGTGAAAGTTTCAGGAGATGATATTATCTCAGGCTTGTAGGGAGATTTTGAATGTAAGTAGGGATTGAGCTACCCTTGATTTGTACTTGATTAGTAGCTGCAAATAGCCATTAGCACACACCTTCCCCCACTGGTGTACATGTTTACACACCTTCTGTGTGAAAATCTCCTTCTGTAGAAGAATAATTTAAGGAAATTCTTGAAAGACAACACTGTGTCTAATATGCACTTAATGGTTATTGTCCTCCAAAGTTAGCTAATAATTGAGGGTAATCTCAATTTAGTCCCATAGGACTTCCAAAAACGTGCTAAATGTCAGGGATTGAGTGATTAAGAAAAGACAAATGCCAGGTTTTCCCTTCTCATCATTTTCAGCCAAAGATGCTTTTATCAGCTGCTTTTCCTAGCAGGGGAAATCCTTAATTACACAAGGCATGTTTATTGCTGAGAACTGACCTTTCTATTCATGGAGATTGGAAGAAATAAATGACCTCTGTTGCTTTCAGTGTTTAAGGATAGCCAGGAGAGAGATTCTGGGTTACTATAGTAGACAAAAGCTAGTAAATCAATCAGAAGGTGAAGCAGGAATAAATGCTATTAGAAACACCTCAGAGTTAATGTTGAAAGAGAGAAATGAAAACACTGCCAATCGATACTTGTTGCTAGATTTTACAAATGGAGCCACATTAATGCCAGAGAAAATTGTGTGGCTTCTCAGATTTTAACAAGAGAAAGGGCAAAAATGTTGAGACCTAAAGAAAAATAATGTTATAGAATCAATTGCACAAGGGAGAAAAAGAATTTTGCTGCAAATATCAGGAATAAATTTCAGGTACTAACTAGGCTAGAAGATAAAAAGAGGTCATTGTCAAAGAAGAAAAATAAGTTTTATATATTTTTGTTTTTTAAAATAAATTAAATAAGGGAGTTTTTATTTTAATAAGGTCTAATTTTTTTTGAATTTAGTACAGGGTCTACAGGGTGTATAGGGACTCACTATGGAGATTGGACTCACAGTGATCCTCCTGTGTTCAGCCTCCCAAGTGCTGGGATTACAGGCATGTGTCACCACACCAAGTCTCAATCACCTTCTCAGTGTGCCCTGGGCACACTGAGGATCGAACCCCAGCCACTGTGCTCTGCCTAAGCAGGAGCTTTAGTCCGTGGAGCTATCAGGCCAGCCAATGCAATTTTAATTTTATAGTAAATTTGGATATACAGAAAAGCTATAAAGATAGTGCAGACTTATCATGTGTTGTATACCAAGTGTACTAGTTAGCTTTCTATTGCTGTGACAATATACCAGAGAAAAATAACTTAAAGAAAGGAAGGTTTATTTTCACTCATGTTACCAGTGGTTTCAGTCCTGGATAACTTGGCCTCGCTGCTGTGGACCTGAGGCAAAACTGAATCTCACAGCATGTAGAACTTTGTATAGCCAAGTTGATCACCACATAATGGTCAAGAAGCAGCCAACAAACCTATGCTGGTGGGTTTCCTGCTTCTACTTTTATTCCAGTTGACCTTCCAGCCTACTGGGTGGTGCCCCCTATGTGTGAGGTCTCTTCCTCAGTTCACTGTTCAACTCTTATGGTTTGTATCCAGCTGTTCCCCCAAAGCCTCATGCAGTCATGGGGCGGACTTCTAGAGTTTGTGATTAAATCATGATCCACTGGGATTAGGGGTGTGTGTGCTACTGGGATTATGGGTGAGTACTACTCCCAGCCTGAGGCCATTTAAGGGAGAGAGACTTGCCCTCTGCTTCAATTGTTGCTGCCATTTCCTTCTCTCTTGGTCTTTGCCACCACCATGAAAGGTTGGTCTCTGCCATGTGCCGCTCTGCCTTGGAGCCAGCTGAGTATGAACTGATGCCTCCACTAACTGTGAGCTAAATAAACCTTTCTTTTCTTCATTTTGGGTGTTGGGTATTTGTCCCAGCAAAGAGAGAAGAGTAACTGACACACCCACATTCCAATCATTTCTGGGAACACTCATCACCAAACCCTGAAGTGTGTTTGGGTAATTTCCTGAGCATTTCTCAATCCAATTAAGACAACAATTAAGATTAACTATCACATGCAATTTTCTCTTGTCATTAACATTATAATTAGAAGAATGCATTTATCACAGTTAATATTCAGCCAATCTGTTAGTCAGTTAATCAGTCAATACTGAGCCAATACTGGCACATTATTGCTAATTAAATCTTTATTCATATTTCCCAGTTTCTCTCTGCTGTCCCTTTTCTATTTCAAGATCCCACTGAGGATATTAGAGGACATACAGTTGTCATATCTACCTTCAAATCCTCTTGTGATAGCTTCTCAGACTGTCCTTGCCTTTATGATTTTGACAGTCTTGAGGAATAATACGTATTGGGAAGATTTTTTGTAGAATATCTCAACTGGGATTTATGTACTGTCTTTCCCATGAGTACCCTGGGTTTTGGATTTCTGGGAGGAAGACCCCAGATGTAAAGTACCATTTTTAGCATTTCATATGTAGGGCACATAATGTCACTGTAATTTGTCATTGTTGCTGTGCACCACCATCTTCTGGCCAAGTTAGTGTTTGTTAGATTCTCTAAATAAAACTCTTTTTTCTCTCTCCTCTAGTGTTTGAAAAGAGCTCCTATGACACTTACCAGCCAGTCACCATAGCCTTTCTAGACTTAAGGCCTGGTGAGTTATAGCAGATCTCCTTGATTGTGGTGTATTTATGTAAATGATTTAGAACTCTTCCACATAGATTTATTTTTTTTCTTTGTACCTCTCTTGTTTATGTTAATATAGATTCATAGGTATTTATTTTATATTCTGGGTTATAAATCAAAACTATTTTATTGTTCAGGTTTGGCCATTAATAATACATTCAATTTGATCCATTTCCCTTTAACAAGCTCACATTATTGTGGCTTTCAAAAATATTTTTAGTACTTCTTTGTTTCTGGCATGACAAGATACTCAAAGCTAATCTTGTGTGCTTCCTACCTTATTCCTCGAATTTGCTATATTTTGCCAAGAGCTCTGGTTCCCTTCATGGGAGAATGGTATTATAAATTCAGGTCTCTAGATGCAAGAAAATTGTTAAAGGCTGTGGGAAAGTTATAATGAAACCTGATAATTTTATTCTGGAGCAAAATAATTTGTCTGTTTTTAGACACATAGGAGTTTTTAAAACTTAAAATTTTGGCTAAGACTGAAAAGTTTAAAACTATTAATTCTGAAATAATGAGAAAAAAAATAACACTCCAAGGGTTGGCAAATTTTTCTGGTAAAGAATCAGGGAGTAAATACTTCAGACTTGTGGGTAACTCTTTCTTTACTCTGTTAGGGTGGTGCAAAAGCATTCACACACACACACACACACACACACACACACACACACGCACGCACACCCCCAAATGTAAATCAGTAGAAATGTTTTTCTTCTCATAAAACTTTATTTACAAATAAGGACAGTGTGAGTTTTGCCTATGGGGTAATAGTTCTCCATTTTTCAATTAGACCAATGAAACCCAAATGAGAAATAATAGTTGTTATGTAGTCACAAGGTCTAAGGGATATGTTAAAAGTGAGTGCGAGAAACTCAGAAATTTATTGGAAGTGAACGTGAAATACGGCAAGATTTAGATGTTGAATGATCTTAAATGACTTGAAGTTCTTTGTCTCTTTTTCATAAGAAGACCAAATGAGTATATCTCAGCAGTTTATCAACTTGAAATCTTGTGATCAAATTTTTTTCATTGCTTATCATTAAAACAGAATATGTATAAAATAAGAGATTTATATTTTTTTCTCTTCCCATATTCAGACTACTAACGACTTTTGGAGTACTACATGCCTAAAATAATTTCATTTGGCTCTAGCATATATCGATTGAATATTCTGCTGGTTAGTAGGGCAAGTTTTTCTTTTTTCTTTTAAATTTTCCCATAAGTATCTTATTCTCAGTAAAATTAATTTGTAGATGTTTTGTTTTTGCGATGCTGGGGATTGAACTCAGGACTTTGTGCTTGCAAGGCAAGCAAGTGCTTATTTTACTGAGCTCTCTCTCTGGCCCTTATAGGTGTTAATCTAAGAGATCTGTACTTAGAACTCAGAGAATTGGCAAATTAAAAAAAAAATTCTTTTCACCAATCTGTACCTGAAATGTAGCACTTCCCCTAATTATATATAAATATAAGTAACAGTGAATATTCTGGTAGCAGTATATTTGCAAACAATAGAAATACCAAATTAAAGGCATTGCTGAGATGTCAAAATGTCCATTCCAGCAATAATTACATTGAAATTTTGGTAATTTTATTATTAACTTATTTTCAACAGCTCTATTGAAATGTAACTCACATACCAAACAATCTACGGATTTAAAGTGTTTAATTCAGTATTTTTTATTACAAAATTAAATTTTAAAATTTGCAGTTTTATGTTTATATATATATCATAAAACTTTTCAACCATTTTATATGTGCTGTGCATGGCATGAATTACATTCACAATGTTCATAACCATCAAGTGTTTTCCAGAGTTTTCACTGGCACATAAAGAAGTTCCGTGACCATTAGTGATTACGGCGTCGCTCCAGACTTCACTTCACATTCACATCCCCTTCTCTGCAGTGCCGGAAAACTTGGTTAGCATAAGTGGAGTCCTGGGGTTGGCTCCTAGTACAACAGCAATAGCAGTAATTACAACAGCAACATTAAAATTATAATCTCTACTTTTATGCTTCTATAAAATTTCCTTTCTAGATATTTCACATAAATAGTCTGATTACAATATTTGTCCTCTTTTTTCTGACTTCGACTGCTTTCACTTAGACATCTCTTCAAAATTCTCTACTTTGTAGTATGTATCATCAGAATTGCGCTGATGTTTATGTTTGAACAATATTCTATCGTACGTATACACTGCATTTTATCAACTCTTTTATTGATGGATTCTTGTGATGTTTACATCTTTGTGGCTGTTGTGTACAAATTTTCTTTTCTTTTCTTTTTAATAGTAGTTAATTTAATTGTATTTTTTCCCTGTATTTTAGGGAAGGGTCTATAGGAGGTTCAGGGTCTTACTACTAAATTGGACCTGTAGTGATCTGCCTGTTAACAGCCTCCCAAATGCTGGGATTATAGGTGTGCACCACCACGCCAAATCTCAGTTGCCCTCTCAGTACACTCTGGGTATGGGGCTGGCCTGGGGATGGAACCCCCGGCCCCTGCACCTGCTTTCAGGAGCTTTAATCCACTGAGCTATTTGGCTGGCCCTTGTGTGCAAATTTTCAATGAACATTAGGGTATGTATAAATATTTTCAAGTACTTGCTTTCAATTTCTTTGTTTATAGACTGATGAGTGGAATTGCTAGATTTAATTTGGTAATTCTTTGTGCAGCGATTTTGTTGAGTATTGAGTGGTATGGCATCATTGTTTTCTTTCCAATATTCCCACCTTTTTATTGGGATGGGTTGGTTATGCAGATGGATGGGCTTTATTTTGTAGAGGTTGATGTTCCTCTCTAACAGGGAGAGAGCTCTGTAGTGTGAGGTGGCTCTGCAATGTCTTCATGGAGTGAAACTTCAGTCATCCTGTGGACAGCTCTTCTACTCAAAGTCCCACTGTGATGGATGGAAGCTCTCATTCATTGAACTGTCATGGCTGAAAGGCTGTATCTCCCAGTGGTATGGACTCTCTTTAAGGAGATATCCCATAAAGACCTTCACATGAACGTCCTTGACAAATACTGACTCTAAAGAAGCCTGCGAAGTGCATTTTTAACCTGTGCACATTATTGCACTGAATAATTAAAGGGATAAGCTATTTGAGGAGTGAATAATATTAGAGTTCTTGAGCAGGGGGACAGGAAATCCATTCCGCTGAGCTCAACTCAAGATGTCAGCAGGGCTGCCCGCACCTGGAGGCTTGGCAGGCAGGGTCTGTGGGCAGCCCTTTCAGCTTCTAGCGCTCACACGCATCCCTTAGCTCGTGGACGTCTCCTCCATCCGCAAAGTGCATCACTGCAGACCTCGCTTCACACTCACGTTCCCGTCTCTGACCTCTGTCTCCTTTGTGTGAGCACTTGCAGTTACACTGGGGGGCCTGAGTGGAAGGAGGAGCTCTCCTTTTCTTAAGCACCTTAGCTCAATAACAGCCGCAAAATCCTGTTTTTCGTAGAACTTTTGTTGATGGGATAAAATATTTCCCCCAAGAGTTCCAGTTCTGGTTCCCCCCAAATTCCAGGTTGAGGGCAATAGACTACAGGCTTATGTGGGAAACATTATGTCCCAGAAGCCATCCTATGGGAATACCACAGCTATGACAAGTCTGTAGGCCTTGCCAGACTAGGAATGGGCATGAAGCAGGCAGGTTTACCTTTCAGAGAAAATTAAATTCATCCATTTGTACTTGCGACAAATGTTCATTCAGCAGCTGCTGTCTGTCAGACGTTCTTTTGGTTTCTCCTCTTCTTCAAACTTTCTTCTTCACTAATAAACGGACCCACAGTTGATTAAATTTTCTGTGATTCAAACCTGAGAGTTATTTTTAAAACCATTCTATAAAAGTCAATTGGTCCCCCAGATTGTGTTCATTTAGTTCCTAAAATAATACTAGCACTTAACTTTTTTTTTTCCCCAAGATTGAAGTCGAAGCTACCATTTTTCCTCTTTTATATGTAGCAACATCGTGCTGTGCTTTCTCCGCGTCTGTCCTCAGCTCTCCTCCACATCACGCTCCACCACGCTGGGTGATATTTTAAAAATCTGTATCATTTTTCTGCTCCAAACATTTCCACAGGACTCTGTTACTTTCAGGAAAAAAACAAAAGGTTTATTTTAGGACCTTCTTAAGAGGGCCTCTGCCTACGTCTGTAGCCTCATCTAACTGCGCTTCCATTTCTATTTTATTTTTCGTTTGTGTATTTGGCACAGGATCTCACTATGCAGACTGGACTGGTGGTGAGCCTCCTGTTTTCAGCCTCCCCAGCGCTGGGAGTGCAGACCTGTGCCACCACACCTGGACTCTGTAGCTCCCTGGGGGTGAGGCTGGTGAGACTTTTGGGTACTGGGGATAAAATCCTGGTCCCTGAGCTTGCCAAAGCAGGCTCTTTGTCAGCTGAGCCATCTCAGTGGCCCTAACTGTGCTTCTTCTTCAGGCTTTTGAGCGTACTCATGACATCTCCCAGCCTCCACAGCTTTCCATGTGCTGTCTCCCTGCACAGAGAGCTCATTCCTGGGATAACGTCTAAAACTACCCGAAACCTGCATTGTAAAGGATGGATAGTTATTTTGCCTCACGGTGTGTGGAAGTTTCTGTCCATAGTCTGCTGATTCTAAGGCAGGGTGATGTGGCAGGAGAAAGCTTCCCATGGCATAGCAGGCAGGAAGCAGAGGGCAAAGGGAGAAGGTCAGGAGGGACACCACCCTTTCAGCCATGTGCCCAGTTACCCAGCTCTTCTGACCAGACCTCACCTCCTAAAAGCACATCCCCTGTCAGCCCACAATTCATTCACCTTCAAAAACCCCCAACTCTGCATGCATGAGACTTTTGGGACACATCTAGGTATTACCCATAATGAATTCCCTGCTTATTTTCCTTTGTTCAGGAAGTCCTTCCATACAGGCCAGACCCTTTCAGATTTAGGGACCTGTGGGAACATTATGCTTTCATCCCATATCTTTTCTTTTTATCATACAATTTAGAACTGTATTCAAATAACTGAAGATATGATTTGGGGCTTAACATCTATATTTCCTGCTATATTATAAGTTGTGCGAGGAAGGAAACATTACCTGTGTTTTCTAGCATCTTATCCCACATGTCTCACAATGTGCTTGCTGCATCCTGGGAAGTTAGCAAGTAGTCGTTGGAATAGCAGTGGGAATAATTCTACAAAAGCCTGTGTGGGTCATTTAAAATCAGTACTCAGCTATCTCGCAGCCCAGTGGATTTGCTTTTCCAGGAAGATCTTGTGCCTGTTGTCTTTTGTTTATTGTCTACAGAGTGTGGGCACCTGTTCACGGAGGATAAGAACCTATTTTTCTTTTTGTAGATAGCATCACTATTGGGCAGATGTTTCTCAAACTTCCACATGCATCGGAGTCAATTGGATGGTTTGTTAAAATACAGTTGCTTGATTCAACTCTTCATTTCTGATTATTCCTCATGGATTGGTGTGTGGGAATTTATATTTACCCAAAGTTTTCAGCTGATGCTTCTGCTTCTGGTCCTAAGATTACACTGTGAAAACCACTGGCCTGGACTATTAGCCATCAGGCAGTTTGGCAGGCAGTCCTACATTTTTGCTTGGGTGAGGTACTTTTCTAAGCTCAGTGTTATGCACAGGCCTGGCTCAGGGTCAGTTTGAGGTGTCCAGGGAGTGACTTGTTTCTAGCTATTTTCTCCTGAACCCCATCCTCTCTTCTCACAGGGTGCCTGGCAAATGGCAGAAGGGGATCAATGGCAATAATAAACAACTGGTATATTTGTCTGTTAAAATGGTGGTACCGAGAAATTCAATGTAAGGGGCTTAACTTTAAATTCCAGTTGTGGCAAGATCCATTCAAACAGGTATATGTTGGTGAAAACATTGACAAGCTGACGTTGAAAATTTTTACTTCTCTCTCCTCTGAAAATCTCGACTGAGAAGTTGCTCAGTCTACATGTGTAGGGGTAGATGGCTTACAGTTTGAGTTTTACTTCACACAATTTGGTTTTGTGGAGCCACATTTCACTTCATAACTGAACACCTGAACAAATGTATTTTTTCATTAAACTAAACAAGCAAACAAAAGCACCTCTGAGCTAAAAGAAATTGAATGCCTGTTATCCTTCAGTGCCTTGAGCCCAATAAATTGCCACTTGCTATTGCACGTATCCAAACAGCAAGGTGCAAATCAACCATCACACGTTTCTCTGTCTGGGGAGCAGTGTGGATCAGAAATGTACTGCAAGTGAAACTTAGCCAGCTGTTGTTTCAGAGCAATAAGTCTCTTAGGAAAGTGAGAGGAAAAAGCAGCATTTAAAACAGAACTTACAGAAAAGAAACAGGTGCACATATAATCACAGATTATTAGCAATGAAAAAATGAGTTAGGGCTAAATGATCCCATCTCCCATGCTAGAGAGGAAAGAACCTTGACGAGGCCAAGGCCCCTGCCAAAGTCATTGACTGAACTGACTCAGATTTAGAAATCAGGGATTCTGTCTCTTAGGCCTGAACTATTTTCATGTTGCCTCATATTTAGTGATTAAATTCTTGTACCTGGTTTATCTTTGGTGATCTTGGGTGAGCAAATGGATTATATTTCTCTAAAATTTCATCTTTTCTTCCAGGACAGAAGCATATTCAGGTTATTATAACAGTGGAAAGCAGGGAGACCTAAGGCAATCACATTTTTAACTCTGCAGATAGGATTTAAAGTCAGTTTTAAAAAAATTTATATTGGTATTTATTTATTTTTTATTTTTTTAATTCATTTTAATAAGAAAATAAAATAACACTGAGATAGTTTCAGAACAGTAGAATAGTTACAACAATTAATACATTGCATGTTGTTGTCTTTGTAGTGGTTATTTGGAGGACAAGATGCAGATAGGATATCTTGTCTAAACAATATTAGTAGAAACTTTTCTTCTCATTGAACTAAGAGAAAGTAGCTGTATGTCTATCCTAACTATTTTGTGTATATATATGTATTTTTTGTTGTTTGTTTTTCCCACTACAAAATGGTCCTTTATTTATATCCTCCTTTTTTGTTTTGCTTTGTCAGAGATGGATCTACAAAGTGATGTATATTGTTTCAGGGTAAACCCTGAGGGGATTTGACTGACCTTGTTGATACAAAAGTTACATTTTTAGTTATATAGGTCTCGCTTTAACTTGGTCTTAACCATCCAGCAGAAAAGTATAATCATGAGGTATAAAAAGTAATGCCACATTAATATGTTGAGCTGTAAAAGGCTCAAGCCAACAATTTCTGATAACTGAGAGTTCTGCTGATAACCTGCTACTTATATGCACTTTTGGACTATATTGTGTTATTTTGCTGAATTCAAGTACCTACAATAATTTAAGTGGCATAAAGTCAGTTTTTAAGCCTGCATCAGGAAAACCAAGGTCGGGGTAGGTAAACAGGGCACTGGCATGGAAATTGTTTTTCATATTTACCTTGAATTTCATCGTCTTGTTTAATGTTCAAATTCAAGATTAGCATCACTTAAACAATTATATCAAGGCTTTCTGGCAGCAAAGAGTATAAACTCAAGACTGAGACAAGTTCAAGGAAATTATTAAAATATAAAATTTAGCATCATATATTCAAGGACAAGGAATGATGTACCACTAAGCCTAAAAGGAATTGAAATACAAGATTTTTCAGAGGGCCTATAGTCAATAACTCAATAAATATTTACAAAGCTAATAGGAATTAGATTAATTCCTATTAGGAAATTACAGGCCCTATTACAAATCACCTATTAGGAAATGAAAAAAACCTCAAAGTCATGGCCTCCAAGAACTGACGCTGCAGGGGCAGATTTCAGACAATAAATATGAAAATGAATTTATGGAATAATTTTAAAGACCAACAAGTGCTATGAAGGAAATAAAAAAAGGAAATGTGATGGGGTGGGGCAAGGGTTTTCCTTTGACTGAGGAAATCAAGAAGGGTTTCTTTAAAGGGGTGGAATTTAAGCGTGCGAAGAAATCGGACGATGAAGATATGGGGAAAACACTTCCCATTAGAAGAAGGAGTAAGAGTGATGGTGGGACACAAAACTGAACTTAAAATGACATGTACAAAAGATGGAAAATAGGGCTGTTGTGGTTTAAGTGAAAGAAGTGTGCTGAGCAAGGGGAGAGAATGACAAAGCCCTAAGTACCGATCATGAAAGGACTTCCAAGATCTTTCGAAGACATTAGTTATTTTAATTTGGAAATTTCATTAAAAGGTAGTAACAAGATGTATAGTAACTGCTCTGTTTAGAATGCACTCTTGGCTGAAGACTATGACAGCAACTTAGTGAGAGAGGGTGAAGTCATGAAGGGTGGTCAGATTTAAGATCAGTATAGAAAGTAGAATTCATGGCACTTGCTGATGGATTAGCCATGGAATCTGAAGGGTAGCTAATAAAAAAGGATGGGCTGTAGGATTTTAGATCTGAGTAGTTATTGGCATGATTTGTTCAACAGAAGTAGACTAGAAAGTGTGGGTTGGAGGATCAAAGCTTTTCTTTGGCTAGGATAAAGTCGAAATAAATATTAAATAGCCATGGGAAGATGTTGAACAGGGAGTTTTGTATTTGAATGTGGAATTCTGGGACAAATTAAAAATGAGGCTTCCTGATTGAGTTACAAGAATGTGTTTACATTTTCCAAAGCCAGGGGATCAGAAGACACTGTAGGAAGAAGACATGTAGAAATCAGAAGAGTCCAAGGCTGAATGCTGTAGAAGGAAAAGCAGCAAAGAGGATAGGAGCACTTATAAAAGGAGTAGGGAGCCTGTCATTATAAAGCTACAACAGCACTGTTTCAAGCAGTAGTATCAACCCTATCACATGCTACTTGCAGGTCAAATAAGGTGAGGACATTTTTGATCATTTGAGATTTTAATTAGAGCTGTTTCAGCGAAGCACTGGGGGAAATGGAGAACAAAGACACAGTCAACCCCTTTGAAGAACTGAGAAGGGAGGAAGGCTGATTGGCAGAACTGACTTTGAGGAAGGACAACATGAAGGTGTATTTGACACTGTGTGAATGATCCAGTAGAAAGCACACAGGGAAGATCGAAGGAAGAAGCTAATTGCAAGAGAGAAGTTCTTGAGAAACTAAGGTGTTGGGATCAGTGACCCACAGGGCAGTTTTCCTTAGAGAGGGGAAGGATAATTTTTCCTTTGTAATTAGAAGAAGGACCTCCTGAACAGATGCAGTTAGGGCAGTGGGTCTGCTATTGGAAAATTAGATCATTTTTACGTGATTGTATTCATTTTATCTGTGAAGCAAAGTGAGATCTCTCCTATTTGGTTTTTTTTTTCTGCTCAGCTGTTCCTTTCTCTGCATTCCACAGGTTACAAAGACAGTTCTTAACTGTCCTGGAACTTTGCAAATAGCTTATGCTTGCCATGGAATCATCTGCAGCTGCAAGTCTACTTGACCCTATAGCTCCAGGGACTACTACTGATTGGTAGTGTTCTTATCTTTGAGCATAAGTTCTTGAGAGGTGGAATCTGATTGTCTGAGCCTACTTTATGGACTTCTTGTCAACGTCTGTTCCTGATCCCAGTAGTTAAGGAATCTTAGTTACTTAGTATAAACATGAAGTTTGGGTCTAGTCCTAAATTTATCATGAGCAATTCTAAAGAATACAATGGGGATTGGACAGTGTACTAATTTTCTGTGGGTTATGTAAATAGAAAAATGGATATAACTAGAGACCATACTCATAAGTGGAATAAATCAGACTCACATGTGCATACATCATATTGTCTCCCTAGTATAAGAAACTGAAAGAGTAATAAGATCCAGAAGGGAGACTGGGCGTGGTGGCATGTGCCTATAACCCCAGCTCTTGGAAGCCTGTAAACAGACAGATCACTACGAGTCTGATCTAGTAAAGAGACCCTGAACGCCCTGTAGACCCTTCCCTAAAATTAAAAAAAAAATCCAGAAGGTACAACAGATTTTGTGAAAGGGAAAGAAACTACTCAGATGGAAATAACAACTGGGATGCAGAAAGGAGAAAAACAACAGCAACAGCACACACAAGATAGCTAAAATAATTGCACTACTAATTTCCATTAGTTAATTGAAAGGAACAGTTAGTGTTTATATTGTTCAATCAGTTTTGCATCGTCATCTGAGTAGCTGCCTTGAAGATAACAATATGCAGTACAATAGCCATTATTAATTTCCTACAATTTTAGTTTGAAATTCTGTATCATATTTATTGTGTCTTTAATTTAATTTTTTTAAAAAGGAATGATCTCTGACTTTGTGTTTTGAACTAATAGGATTTTATGCTATTATATTTCTGGAGGTCAGGAATTCAAAATTAAGCTGTTGGCAGAGCCACTCTCCTGAAGATGTCATGGAGAATTTGTTGCTTGCCTCTTCTAGCTTTGGGTGGATGCCAGCAGGCCCTGATGTTGCTTGGGTTGTGGCGCATCATTCCATCTTCCTCTTCTTTCTTCTTTCTTCTTTCCTCCTCCTTCTGTATTTTAGGAAAGGGTCTACAGGGTTTTCAGGGTCACACTACTAGATCAGATTTGTAGTGATTCTCCTGTTTATAGCCTCCTAAGTGCTGGGATTGCAGGCACATGCCACCACGCCCAGTCTCAATTGCAATCTCAACGTGCCGTGGGAGCAGGGCCAGCATGGCAGGCCGGGAGATCATTCTCTGCTTCTGTCTTTACATCACCTTGCTTCCTGTGTGGGTCTCTGCCATGTGTCTGACCCAAAGTGCTCTCTACTGACTTGCATATATGGTGGTAGCAGGAATCCACTCATATAATCTTGAGAGATCCTCAAGATCTTTAACTTAAGCAAATATTTTGTAACATAAATTATTATTTGTTCTTTTCTTATTTAGGGTAATCATCACATGTTTTAGGGATTAAGATGTGAGCATCTCTGTTTTGGGGGCAGAGTACCATTTGGCTCTCTAGGTACTTGACAACATAAAAGTATTTTCCAAGACTTTCCCTTATTATAGGTTTTCTAAAGGCTAAGCACTGGGGAAAAGGGTACAACTATTAGCCTTAAGATTTATTGGCTTAGTCTCTGAATAACCATCTCATCAAAAGGATTTGTGACTGGTAGTGGTGGCACATGCCTGCAAGTCCAGCACTTGGGAGGCTGAGGGAGGAGGTTTGTTACAAGTTTGAGGCCAGCCTGGGCTGCAAAATGAGTTCATGGCCATCCTGAACTGCATAGCAAAACCTTGTCTCAAAAAAGAAAGAAGAATTTGTAGTAACACAACTGTGTTACCTGATAGTCCTACTGAGAAATAGCATCAGTTAGTACCATTTTGGTGTTATGCTGAAAGAATACACTTGAACAAAATCTCTTTTCATTTTGTTGAGCATCTATACATACAGCATAGCAGCAGTAGACAACCAAAGGACATAAATTGGCTGT
This sequence comes from Octodon degus, assembly GCF_000260255.1. NCBI lineage: Eukaryota > Metazoa > Chordata > Mammalia > Rodentia > Octodontidae > Octodon > Octodon degus. The sequence continues at coordinate 30,479,886 of NW_004524577.1, read as the reverse complement.
ATAGGTATTTCCTTATCTAATCTAGCCTTTGTGAAGTGTCTTCAGGCAATTTATTAAAGAAACAGTTTAATTTTCTCTGCTGTCTTTTCTTGTCAATCAAAAAGGAAAAAAATAGCATAAAAATGGAAAATAGTTCCTCAGCTTAGACAAGGAAAAGAAAAAAATATGCTTCTAGCTTTATTAGGACTTTTGGAATTATTTCCTGTGTTGCCTTGTGTGCTCTTAGAGAAATCCCCTAACGTGCCCTCTTGACTTGCAACAGTAGTTACCCTGCTGTCCTCAGGCAACCTCTTAAGGAAATCCATAGTTATTCTTGTCATGCTTTTTCTGCCGGTCTTTCAAACCCCAGTCACAACTTCTAAACTGAGAGAAATTATTCTAAGTGTTTGTTAATAACTTGCTGTCATGGAATGACAACACGCCCAGCATTGTCTCCTTTGAGAAACACTATCCTCATGTTGATATCTAGTGTGTCTGCTTTGACTTTATGTTCTACTGAGCTTTGTTTCTTCTGCAACGTGAAGAGTTTTCTGCAGTATCCACCATAACTCAATCTGTCAGCATGTAAATGTCTACAGCAGTGGTATGAAGGGGCTTCAGCTCGCTGGAGGAAGAGTATAAGGAGATTTTCTTTCAAAATTTTAGCTCATTTTGAATATATTTTTTAAGCTTAGGGGCTTCTTCTGGCCAAAGACAGGAATATGTGAGCATCAAAAAGACTGCTGTAGGGACTGGGGACATAGCTCAGTAGAATAAGCACTTCCTTGGCAAGCGCAAAGTCTTGAGTTCAATCCCCAGTACTGAAAAAACAAAAACAAAAAAACCCCAAAAAACCCCAAAACACTGCTGTAAACTGAAATAAAAAAAAATCCATGAAGTACGATAATTTAGAATTATATTTCAGAAGGATGCAAAGTATACCATGTTGGTATACGGTGTAGGTTGCCAGAGCCTAAAACTCATTCTTCTGGAAACTGATAGTTCAAAGGAGAGAATCAATTCTTGCATGTACAATATAACCATATAAATGTAAATGTGCCTCCTTCCTACCACTGTGCCTCAAGTCATAGATCACCAAGAACGCAGTTATAACTCAGAAAATTGAGTGTACCATCTGCTTAGCAAGAAAAATTGCACACTATTGGAGCTACAGGGCATCTCAATAAAGGTACAGGAGGATATAGGATTTGGGCTGATGTTATGATGTTGGGGAGAGTTCAAGAGAGAGGAGCTTTGCTCTGGAATGCACATTAGTAGGAAGAGAGGATAAGACTATGATTGGGCATTTGAGAACTCTTATGGGGTCAATCAACTGCTAGAACAAGATTTAAATTATCTGTACTGTAACCATTACAAACATATCAGTTGCTCAGTTATCTGGAAAAGGATGATATTTGATATATTTGTGATCCGCACAGTGACCTTATGATTTAAACATTACAAAGTGTTGGGTTTTTATCTTATTTCTTCAAAGTGGTAAGATGACTTGGCGTTCTGTGAGACCCTGTATGTCCAACAAGAAGACTGTGAAGCTTTTAGCTGATAGTCATGCCAGTTCCCAGAGGCTAGAGGATGCTTCTTTGTTTCTCAGAGGTGATAAAGGAAAGTTTGTTTTTTTTTTTTGCGGAACCAGGGATTGAACTCAGGCCCTTGCACTTGCCACGGAAGCACTTATTCCACTGAGCCATCTCTCTGGTCCCTAAAGGAAAGTTTTGTTTTTGAGTAAATAGGAGTAGAAACCACAAGTAGAAGAAAGAAAACATTCCAGCAACTCAAGTTTGACCCCTATTGTCACAGTAGATCTAGTCAAGTTAGATACTAACATTATGGGTAAAATACTAAAGGGTACTTGTTATGGCTGGTTCAGGTGGATGTCAATGGTCTGTCTTAATAGCACTAGAAGTTGGACAGATGGTATGGTGACTTGTAGCATTTTGGAATACTTATGCCAGGAGATTTGAAACTGTAGCTACTAAAGTTCTAGCTGATAGTTCCTGGGGACTATACGGGTATGTATGGTTACATTTCAGTGAAGGTGACAAAGGTGCCATCAGCCAAATCTAGAATCTTCTGAAAACAAATAGCACAGAAAGAGAGGGGAGAGTGGCTGTAGATTCAAAGGGGTTTTGAGAACATGCTACACACACCATGGGTATTTTCTCAAGATTTTAATTGAAAGAAATCACAGCAAAAGACATATGTGACATCAGAGAAAACGGAAGTGGAGTTAGAGGTTAGAACTTTTAAGGAGAAATTATAAATTGTTGTAGTTACGAAAATGGTGCAGAGGTTATTTACAAATGCTCTCACTTAATAAAACAATATTCTGAAGTATTTAGGGATAGGACGGTATTATGTATGGTGTTTCCTTAAAAGGCAGAATGAAAGTTAACAGATGACACAAACAAATGATAGAAGTTTGCTGATTATTAAAGTTGGGCACTGAATCTATGGCAGGTGGTCCTTTTGTTCTACTTTTGGTATATTTGAGAAGTCCCTGAATGAATAATTTTTTTTTAAAAAGCAACTTACTTTTGTTTCATGTCATGCCTTTGAATTTCTTTTCCCCTCCTCAGCAGGGAACCATTGCTAACTATTTCAAGGAAAAGAGGGAAAGATAGTTGATCATCTCACTTCCCAAACTGTCATGCAGAATTAAGGGCGTTCCTATTCCATAATTCCAGACACTGTTTATCCTCAGCCAATGTTTAATATATATTTATAATATAAAGAGACCTAGAAGTGACGAAGGTCTCCTGCAGTTAAAAATATAAGATTTGACATATTTCTGCCTCATTTGTTTAATCCTCAAGGTTATGTGTCCATCAAAATAAAAGCCCCCTGGTTGAAATAATTAAATATATTAGAACATGGAATATAATTAGCTCTTCACTGGTGCCTGTCATAGTCAGTACTTCAGGGATGAACTGACAGCTGGATGACAATAATATTATTTTTTGTAAATTTTCCCCTTGGAAGCACATATTCTACAAATGTTCAAATTTTTAAAATCCCTGAGGAACTAGGGTAGTAGTCTCTGCTAAAAGGAGTGAGGATGAAAAGCCAGTCCTAAGCCAACATTAATGCTGTTCCCTTTTAGGCTATTTCTAGCCTCAGTTTTGCTCCCAAAGTTAGAGGTGGATAGGTTTGTTCTCCATTTCTCCCCACAAAATGTGCATGTGACCTTCTCTCTTATTCATCAGATCGACATCTTTGGTCTCTAATCTCTTTCTTTCTTTTTTTCTTTTTCTTTTCTTTCTTTCTTTTTTTTTTTTTTGCGGAACTGGGGATTGAACTCAGGCCCTTGCACTTGCCAGGCAAGTGCTTATTCGACTGAGCAATTTCCCTGGCCCCTCTAATCTCTTTCAACTGATCTGACCGTCTTAAAAATTCTTAATAATTCAAGGCCACTTCCACTATGAAATCCTATGCTTGCCTCCTACACACAGAATACCCAGGGAATAGAACTTGGTGTTATAGAATTCATGCTGAATAGGATAAAGAACAGTGTTTAGTAGCTATTTTCTAGATTTTTCTCATTTGCAATTCTGTGAGAACTCTTGTTAAATAGACTGGGTATTTCTATGGACACCAAGCCTCTATGACATGGCTTTATTTACCTGCCAAACAGAATTTTGTTTAATAAGTTCCATGCTGTGATTTGAAGTTCTTAGTTTGGCTTCATTTCAAAGCAATGTTGATGGCAGGAAATGGGAAATAATTTACTCTGAATAAGAACAAAATCAATACACTGTCACTGAAAAATTCTCAAACTTGTCCTTCATTGTGAAGGGGCTATCATATTTTTTTTTTCTTATTCTTTCCATATCTGTGACAAGCTTTTTGCTTTAGGAGGTTCTGGCAGAAGAATGATCAATCAAGTTAATTTGTTCCCAGTCAAGCAGGGGGAGAAAACAAAATGAATGAATGGTTCATGTGGCCTCTGAGTGCTCCAATGAGAGAAGAGCAGTCTATTCAGAGGGAGGGAGTAAGGAAGAGTTTCACAGGAGTAACAATGGTGGAATTGGGTCTTACAAGAGAGCCAAGCACAAGATAGGGAGAGGATTATGAGCAATATTAGGGAGATCTGAACCAGCGCCATATGTTTAGGCAACTGCAACTGAGCACGGTGTGTGTGTGTGTGTGTGTGTGTGTGTGTGTGCATGCACATATGTGGTAGAAAGGCAATAGGGATGGTTATGATTTTAAAAAGTATAATAAGAAATAATTATGAATATGCAAATAAATATAGGGTCATATAAGGCTTTGTATATCTGCAAAGAAAATGAAACATTATTCTGGAGGTATTAAGGAACCTTTGGGGTTTTGTCTTCTTAATACTACCCTATCTTGGGGGCTGGGGAGATGGGTCA
>NW_004524577.1:30462008-30474553 GCF_000260255.1 Octodon degus | reverse complement strand
GCAGAACTGGGGATTGAACTCAGACCCTTGCGCTTGCCAGGGAAACACTTATTCTACTGAGCCATCTCCCTGGCCCCAGGCCTTTAACTTTGAAGCAAACAATGACCTCATTATCCTTCAGAGATCATGTTGATTCCAGTTTGTCTGCTAACAGAAGATATTGCTCTAAATATCTCGAGGGGTTAGAAGAGAAAGGTGTCATGGTGATCCACAGATCTTTCATTTAATAAAGCAATTGACATTTTTTCTTGGAGGGTCTAGGCATAATGGAAAAAAGTCTGTCTGAAGAAAAATCAAGCGGGTAAATTTTTGACAGTTTGGAATAAGGACTACCTGAAATCAGCTGCATTCTTTTCTAAAAGGAACCCATTTGTTCTTCTTGATGAGGCTCCGAAGCTCACATTGAGAAGCTACTTTGAAATGCTCTCTCCTTTGTTCCGGTAAATCCTGAACCTATGCTGGGTTGGTAAAATTGCATTGTGTTACTAGTCCTGTTTACTGAATGAATGGTTGTTTAAGGCCACTTAGCATACTATTTTCTAGGGTGGTGGGTTAAATAGCTTTCATGTCTTTTTTATTATGTACTGGCAATCAAACTCAGGGCCTTATGCTTGCTGGGCAGGCACTGTACCACTGAGCTGTATCCCCAGCCCCTACAGCTTTTATTTTAGTTTTAAGGGTCAGGAATTCAGAAAGGGTACAGGAGAAAAGACCTGCCTCTATTCTAGGTCTGTGGCCTTGGAAGAGCAAGTCCAATGGTGAGAGATTAGAACAACCCAAACTGGTGGGTCTCTATTGCTGTTTCTGTCTGTTTCTTCTCTCTCCTCTCTCCTGTCTCCTCTCTCCTATCCACCCCTGTATTTCTCAGTGGCCTTGGGGCTTTTCTACTTGGGATTTTCATTTTTGTAGCATCATGATCTCAAAGTAGCAGGACATGTTCCATCACAACTCAGGGTTCTAAGATTGAGGGTTTCAAACTACTAAGACCTTTAATATCCCAGTCCTGCAAGTCATGCAGCATCTCTCTGTCACATTTCTGTGGTCTCTTTGAGCCAGCCCCTGCTTGGTATGAGACGGGTATTGTTCAGTGATATAAATACTAGATAGGGTAGACCACTGAATAGAGAAGGTCAGGGCAACTTAGGAGCTGGCTACCGCTGAGTCATTAGCAGAGCTATTGTTAAGGTTTGCATCTAGTTGTCCCCCCAAAGCTTCATGTAATTCATGGGGCAGATGTAGCTCAAGGAACAGCTGGTGGCTCAAGGGTCAGGGCCAGAAGACTAAGGCAGGGCTTGAGGAGCAGGTCCAGAGAGGTGTGAACCATTAAACTGGCAGCACGAGCTTCTCCAGGCCTGTAGCCTCTCAGAGGTGTGGAGCTGGTCATCCCGGCCCCTGGCAGTGCCCCAGCCTCTTCTCCACACCCTATAGCATGGGACAATGGCATCTGCAATTGAGGCCACCTTTGCAGAGAGAAGATGTTTGGGGAAGATGGTACTCTCAAAATAGTCTGCCTTGGAGCCAGCTGAGTATGGACTAAAACCTCCAATAACTGTGAGCTAAATAAACCTTTCCTTCCCTCATTTTGAGTGCTGGGTATTTATTCCAGGAATAAAAGAAGAGTAACTGAGACAGTTACTCTTGCAGTATTCTTTGCCTGAGTAGCTAGACAGACCTTAAGGGTTTTCTATTGATGGATGACTCTTCAGTTACAATGCTTTAGTAACTTTTGATTGATCTTAAGAAGATTAACAAATTCTTTTCAAGGGCTCACTATGGCCCAAGCAGAACAGCAGGTCCAGGAATTGCACAGCAACTAAACCTGACAATGATTTCAGTCCTTATGAAGCTTGTATTCCTGTGTGTGTAGGTATAACAAAATGACCAAGGGAATATATTTATGGTGAAATTGTAGTTATAGGAACAAACCAGGTAAAGGAAGTAGGGAGGGAAGGTAACTTGAAAAGGATAATTGGGGAAAACCTCTTTGAGCGAACTTGCTGTCCAACTCTTTCAGAGCCAGGGTGCCCGTCTTTTCCCACTCTGTACATCAGACCAGGTTCTCCCTCTTTAGCCTCTGACTCTCACCAGTGTGCTTGCCTCTCTTCCTGTTCTTAGGCCTTGGGACTTGCACTGAACCATACCATCAGGTTTGTTGGTTTTCCACTTTCCAAATGGCATTTCAGAGGATTTGTTAGCAACTATAATTATGTAAGCCAATTTGTCTAACCCCTATTATCTATCATCTATCTATCTATCTATCTATCTATCTATCTATCTATCTATCTATCTATCTATTATCTATCTATCTATCTATCATCTATCTATCTATCTATCTATCTATCTATCTATCTATCTATCTATCATCTATCATCTATCTATCTATCATCTCCCTATCATTTTTCTGTTTCTTATTGGTTCAGATCTCTGAAATCCCTGACTAATATGAAACTCATGTTTACCCACCTTACCATAAATCATTGTCTCCAGGTCCACATTTTATCACACTTGTTTCTCTCATGTTTTTGAATGTCTGTTATCTCTTCTCATTTATATAGCTACAAACATAACTACTTTTCCTTCTATCTAGAAAGCCAACTCTGTACCTTGCCCTACAAATAGTTGATCCCTAGTCCTTCAAGATTCAGTGCACTCTTTCATGAAGAATTCCTGGTGATTTTAACTTCATGATCCATTCAGATTGTATGGGTTGTTTAATGTTTGAAAGTTACCTTCTGGATTTCCCATTCCAGTGCCTTCAATGTCTGCTTCCTAAATTATTTTAACCATCCTCTATATTTATAATTACCCTCCTTTAAAAAGGAACCACACTGATTCAGACTAGTTCTATAATTTGTAATTTTCAATAGCATAGAGACTTGGAGACTAGTAAGCTCTGAAAATTCCTTCAGCTATATATACCCAGGGAATATTATATTGTATTCAGGCATGGCCCCACTACCACAGCCTAGTGAGACTAGAGGGACGGAGATGCCATGCTGTAGAAGCTACTGCCCTACTTAGCCCCAACACTGAGAATCTCCCCCTCACAGCTTCCATCCCAGACCCCTGGAAGGGGAGGGCCTTAGGATCCCTGGCTCACTGCCCTTGCACACTATCAATAAAGCCCACTGTACCCAGAAAAAAAAAAGAATTCTATCCACCTGAAAATTTAAATGTTAAGTAGCAGGTCAGTCAGCCCAGGGAAGGTGTCATGTGTCTCCTACAGTGGAGACTGCTGTTTCCTGACACACATTTTTTTTTCAGAGGTGACAGTGTTTATGTCATATTTCTGAAGAGCTTAAGCCCTTTCCATGACAGTAGATGGTGATTCACTTCTAGCACAATTTTATTTCCATTCCTTGGTATCTTCCATGGAGAATATTTGTAGAACAGACTTTTCAATAAGCAAGGTTAAAAGGGAAATGGAAGTCTCAGAGGTAAAAGGTAGTTTATTATCAGCATATATTCAGGAGCTCATTCACTGGCTATGCTGTTGAAAGATGCACATGAAGATATGCAGAATCACAGGTAACATGTTAAGGTATAATAGACTCACCACCAGGTGAGATTCCACTTACATGGGAAACTGCTTTCAGTTATCCTTAGTTTAGGATTAATTATTGCCAATGGAGCAAATTTATTTTTTAAAAATAGTATAATGAAATTTTCTAGGGCTAGTAAGGAAAATATTTGAGGGTATGACTTTTTTATTTTAAAGACAATAAAAAACAATAAAAATGGTACAGAATTTCAAAAAAAGATGATAGGAAATTAATAATAGTTATTATATTGTATATTGTTATATTCAAAGTAGTTGCTCAGATTACCAAATATAGGCTTGTAAGGTTGATCAAGCAATATAAATACTAACTGTTCCTTTGAATTAACTGCTAGAAATTAGTAGTACAATAATCAGCATAGATATATTTCTTTTGTCCTTTCCCCCATCCCAGTGGCTCTTTTCATTTGAGCAGTTTCATTCACTTTCACATTGCCTACTCTACCTTTTGTATCTTAATTACACTTTCAGTTTCCTACACTAAAGAAACAATATAGTGTTCATACATGTGAGTCTGATTAATTTCACTTATACGGTCTCTAGTTGCATCTGTTCACTTCTAACATAGCCTCAAGTTTATCTTTCTTTATACATAGTAATACTTCATTGTATAAATATACTACATCTTTTAATCCATTCTTTGGTTGATGGGCATTTGGGTTGTTTCCAATATTTAACTATGACAAATTGTGCTGGTAAAAATATGAGTGCACATACATTGCTGTGGTAAAATATTTTTACTTCTTTTGGGAAGATACTCAGGAGAGGAATAACTGCTCAAATGGGACTTCTGATCCTAGGTTTTTCAGGAATCTTCTCACTGATTTTCACAGTGGTTGGAACAGTTTACACTTCCATCTATAGTGGAGAAGTGTCCCTTTTTCTTCACATTGCCATTAGCATTGGTTATTGGTTGGCTATTTCATGACAACCATTCTTTCTGAAGTGAGATGGAATCTCTGTGTTTTTAAATATGCATTTCTCAAATGACAAATGATGTTGAACATTTTTATGTATTTCTTTTCCATTTATATTTCTTCATCTGAGAGGTATATATTCATCTCAGATACTCAATTTTTATTTGGATCTTTGAATCTTGGGGACATGATTGTTAAAATTTGTTTATATGTTATGGATAGAAATCCTTTCTCTGAGGGACAGTCTGTTAATTTTCTTACAGTTTGTGGGTTTTCTTTTTACTCTGTTGGTAACTTAGTTTGTAAAACATTTTAGTGTAATGGTATCTCAGTTGTACATTCTTTGAAGTGTTTCTGGAGTAGTTTGGTTTTTAATCATGAACTCTGTCTACTGCTATATCTTCAAGATTTCTACCTACTTTTTCTTTCAGTAAATGTAGTGTTTTTGTTTTTATATTTAGATCTTTGATCCATTTTAACTTTAGTTTAGTGCATGGTGATAGATGTGGGTCTAGTTTTGGTCTTTGGCATGTAGAAAGTGAGTTTATCTGACACCTTTTTTGAAAGTCTATCTTTCTTCCAGTGAACTATTTGGCCCCTTTGTCAAAGATAAGGTGGCTGAGTGTGTTGATAATTGTGTGTTCATCTTTTAATCTTTTCCATATATCCTTACATCTGTTTTCTGATTTTTTTTGCCAGTACCATGCTGATTTTATCACAATATCTTTGTATTATAATATCAAATCAGGTATTATGATGCCTCCAATTTTGCATTTGTTGCCCTGGATTGCCTTTGCTGTTTTAGGTCTGTTCTGGTTCTAGATGAATTTTAGGAATTTTTTTCTAAATCTGTAAGGTATGATAATGATATGTTAATTGGGGTTGCATTAAATCTATATAACAGTTTTGGGAATGTGGCCATTTTCTTTCTTTCTTCTTTCTTTCTTTCTTTCTTTCTTTCTTTCTTTCTTTCTTTCTTTTTCTTTCTTTCTTCTTTTTTTTTTTTCAGAACTGGGGATTGAACTCAGGCCCTTGCGCTTGCCAGGGAAGCACTTATTCCACTGAGCCATCTCCTGTGCCCCTGTGGCTATTTTCAATATGTTAGTTCTTCCTATCCATGAGCAAGGAATATGTTTTCATATTCTGAAATATCTTTCAATTTCTATCTTCAGAAATCTATAATTTGCAATGCATATATCTTTTACTTCATTTGTTAAATTGATCATTAAGTATTTCATTTTTTGGATGCTATAGTGAAGGGTGTTGTTTTCTTATTTCTGTCTCAGTGAGTTTGTTGTTTGTATACAGGAATGTTATTGATTTTTGAATGTTGACTTTGAGCCCAGCAGGATGATTTAAACTGTGAGTTTGGCCAGAAAAGAAGCACCAATAAAGTTGTGGCCTGCAAAGATAGAGCTGAGAGGACCTGCATTTCTAGGAAGGAACATGAAAATGGGAAGGATGGTTTGAGGGCATCACAAGAGGGAGCAGGTCTCCTCCCTTTGAAACCTCAGGACTGCAAGGATGAGGGACTTTGCCTTGGAGAGAAAGCCACAGAGTGCCTTGTTCTGGAATGGCAGTGGCCGTCACTTAGGTTCCAGAATGGTGCCAGCATAGAAAATTTGTTCCTGGGAATCATCATTTGATTGCTCAGCAATTCAGGCACTTGACCCTTATAGCCAAGAAGGAAGAAAGAAGAAGCTACTGCTCCAACTGGCAGCAGACTTTGGGAATGGCTTATGGGAAGCCTAAAACCATGTGACATTCGTTTTCGGTGCAGGCATAATGCAGGAGTTCTGAAGTTAAGAAGTCTTACATCTCAATTTCAGAAGTCATGGAGTGGACTTCTGGAGTTTGTGATTAACTCATGATCCACTAGGATTATGGGTGTTAGTGTTACACCCAGCCTGGGGTGGATAGCCTGAATGCAACGTAAGGGAGACAGACTTGCTGTCTGCTGCCATTGTTGCTGCTACTCCTCCTATTTACTCTTGTTGTTTTACTGTTTTCTGCCACCATGAACTGCTGCCATCTGCCACATGTCACTTTGCCTTGGAGCCAGCTGAGTATGGACTGAAACCTCCTCTATCTGTGAGCTAAATAAACCTTTCCTTCCTTAATTTTGGGTGTCAGGTATTTTCTCCCATCAATGAGTAAAAATAACTAAGATAGTAAATTGATAACTATGTTTTCAATTTCATTGATTGATAGTGGGTAACTCAGAATTTTTATGTCTTCTTGATTCAGCCTTGATAATTTACATGTATCTAGAGATCTTTTCATTTCTTCTACGTTTTCCATCTTGTAAGAGTAAAGAGTTTTCAAGTAGTTCTTGATGGTCCTCTGAATTTCACAGGATCTGTAGTGATTTTACCCTTTTTCCTCTGTATTGCATATATTTGAGTCTTTTCTTTCTTTTTTTGATTGGCTAAAGGTTTATCAATTTTATTTATTCTTTCAAAGAGCCAAATCTTTAATTCTTTGATTTTTTCTATTTTTTTTTTAGTATCAATTGAATTCATTTCTGTTCTGATCTTTATAATTTTTTCCTTCTTTTTTGGCTTTGTGCTTGACTTCCTTTTCTTTTTCTAGAAGCTTCAAGTGCAAGTGATCGATTATTGTGCTCATTCTGTTTTCCTGAAGCAAGAATTCACTAATGTTTTTATTGTATCCCTCATTTTCTGGTAAGCTGTATTTTCATTATTGATTGATTTTTGATATTATTTATTTTCTTCTTTCATTTTATCTGTGATTCATTGATTGTTTAGGAAGGTGTTATTTAATTTTCATGTATTTATGTAGTTTTTGCATTTTAGTTTGTCAATAATTTAAAATTTCATTGTACTATGTTCTGATAATGTGAATAAGATAATTTAGATTCTTTTGCATTTACTTAAGTATGTTCTATGTTCTAGTACATGGTTTAGTTTAGAGAACATTCTGTGTGCAGCTAAGGATGTGTATTCTGATATTGTTGGGTAGAACACTCTGTAAAGGTCTCCTAAGTATATTTCTTCACAAGTTTGGTTCAGTTCTATTACATTTTTTTTTTTTGTCTAGTTGATCTATCTTTTTGTGACAATGGGCTGCTAAGTTCTCTGTCACAGTTGTGTTATTGCCTATTTGATTTTCATGTCTATTAGTATTTGTCTTATATAGTTATGTGTTTCCATATTTGGTGCATATATATTTATGTTTGTTACCTCTTGCTCTTGAAGTTTTCCCCTGACAAGCATGTAGGGGCCTTCTTCATCTCTTTTGATCCTCTTGGTTTGAAGTTCACATTATCTGCAAAAAAATAGTTACTCCTACTTTTTTTCTTGGTTCCTGTCACATGGAGTAGTGTTTCCCATGCTTTGATTTTTCAGTCTATGGGTTTCTTTTTGAATTAAATGTGTTTCTTGTATACAGAATATTGTTCGACTTTTGTTTCTTGATCTACTCTGTCAGTGTGTTTGTTTTTATATTTAGTGCAGGTTCTACAGGGTCTACATGGTCTCACTATGTAGATCGGACTTACAGTGATCCTCTTGTTTACAGCCTCCCATGTGCTGGGATTATGGGTGTGCATCACTAAGCACAGTCTTAATTGCTGTCTTAGCGTGCCCTGGGGGCGGGGCCAGCACAGCACACTTGGGATGGAACTCTCAGCCCCTGCATCTGCCTAAGCAGGCACTTTGATCTGCTGAGCTATTTGGCCAGTCCTGTGGATGTCTATATTAATGGTTACAACTGATATATATTGGCTTATCTTTGTAATATTTTTTCTGTTGATTTTCTGTTTTCTCCTTTGTTTAATTGCTTGTCCCTCCTGGTGGTTTCTTTTTGTTATGTTCTTAGAATTATGGTCATTTTTATCTCTTTGTAATATATGATTCAGCACTGTTTGTAGTGTTGGCTTGGTAGTCATGAATTTCTTCAGTTGTTCTTTGTCACAGAAGTATCTTATTTCTCCATTAATTGTGTAAGATTACTTCAGTCTGGGTTTAAAGTTGTTTTCTTTCATTTACTCCAAGCTGTTTTTGACTTGATGGTTTTTGTTGAGAAGTCTGCCAGCGTTATGATGGGCTTTCCCTTATAAGTGATATTTTTCTTTCCTTTAATAGCTTCTAATAGTCTGTATGGAAAGTGCTTCTCCTTGCTTGAATAGATTTATATGGGACTTCTCCAGACAAGTGGGTTGCATTGTCCAAGCACTTCCCATGATGGCTTCCCATCCTATGGTGTAGGGAAATGGACTAGGCATTTGGGTTTTTTTCTGGATGGAGGATCCTATGATTGCGGAAGGGTGGTGAGCAGGGTCTTGCCCCTCTTGTACACCTCTGTATGGTTCATCATGGCTCTTTCAATGGTGGGGGGGCAGTGGGCATGGCTTAACTCCTCCCATAGGGCTTAGCACAGTTCACCAAGGTTCCCTTGGTGGCAGGAGTGGGGTGGTACTGGGTGGTGATGGCTGGGGTCTTTCTGGGAACATGACTTATGTTCTGAAAACTTTTCTAGAAATCTTGGCAGACATTTCTAATTAAATTTCATGATATTATCCAGAAATAAATTCTTTTGTGGAGATAAGCTACAGCCAGTGGCCTTGTTTTCCTACTCTAGAGAGTAGGACTGTGACAGCAGAGATGATTTACTTGTTAAAATCATCAAGAAGACAATGTTTGCCACCAGAGTTTCCTTTAATGCTGAGGTATATGGATGACAACCCCCTTCCTGGTATTTTCGTTAGTCCTACCTTTCTTCCACCTGATATCACAAAAAATGTTAATATCTTCTTTCTAGTTTTTCATGAAAGCCTTTTTTCTTCCAAAAACAGCTGAATGTCATAGTTACTATTGTGGGATCACTTTTCTTTCTTTCTTTCTTTCTTTCTTTCTTTCTTTCTTTCTTTCTTTCTTTCTTTCTTTCTCTTTCTTTCTTTCTTTCTTTCTTTCTTTCTTTCTTTCTTCTTTCTTTTGAATTTTGGGGAAGGGTCTACAGGGTGTTCAGGCTCTCACTACTAGATTGGACTCACAGTGATTTGCCTGTTTACAGCCTCCCAAGAGCTGGGGTTACAAGTGCACGCCACCATGCCCGCCCAGTCTCAATTGCTGTCTCTGTTGCCCCGGGGACAAGGCAGGCATGACAGGCCCAGGGATCAACCCCCCCCCCCACTTGCAGGTGCTTTAATCCGCTGAGCTATTTGGCTGCCCCCCCCTTTTTTCTTTTAAATGGGAATGGCCCTTATTAACATTCTGGAAAACCTATTATGCTGGAAATTTATGGTCCAGGATTTCTTTACTTCTTACCTTTCTAATTGGTACTCTTACACCAATCATTTAATTTGTAATTTCTCTATTTATGTCTTACTCCACTCACCAACCTTTTCCATTATCTTTTCTCTTCCAGTTAGAGTCAGTAAAGAAGATAAAACTTTTCCCTTTTGGACAAATTCACCACAATTATTTTGGTTGTATGCAATTGAAACTAGTAGCTTAAATGAATTTAGAAAGTGAATTTTATTAGTTCATTTAACTAGAAAACCCCATGGGTGGTATATTGAATTATTGGTGTCAGATTCTTGCTATACTGGTTCATCTGTGGGTTCTGCACACCATTCTCACACAGAATTTCTACTTTTAGAATGGTGATAGTTCCCTCTGTCCCTCCCAGCACTGGTATCAAAGAACTTGAGTTCCAGAAGAGAGAATTTTGGATTTCTTGCTTACTTTTTGGTATGAGTTAAGGTTTTAATGTTATTTCTACCTAAGTCACATGGGATGGAGCAGTGCTTAGAAGATCAAATATAGAGGTAAATTGTAATGATAAGGCCTGCCACACTGCCCTCACTACATGTTGGGAATGGTCCACCCTGCTGTGGAGGGAATTTCATTTATTACTGTCTCTTTCTGTTCCTCACCACAGGGTGGATCCTTTCTACCTAGCAGCCTAACTCTGATGCTCTCAAGGGCAGAACAAAGAGATAGGTAGGTATTTTAGGGAAGTGTCTTTTTAGCTAAATAAAAGGAATAAATTTTAAAGGTCTTTTAGAAATCAGAAGGTAAAGCTTCCTGGAAACAGTGACTTCCAGATTCCTGGCGCTCACACAGACATGTAGGCTTTGTCCCACAGTTTTAAAAAAATTAATTGTTGTGTCTTAAAAGATTCTCTAATGGTCTTTCATAAATTTTTATTATACACATCAAAGACTAAGATTTACAAGTTTTATACTTTATATTTATCTTTGAAATAGATTTTCATTCCAATCTTTACATTTTCATTAGCTTAACTCATCTTTAGTAAAATGAAATATATAACCATCTAATCCATATGTTGTTTGATCTCTAATATTTTTTATCAATGCATTCTTACCTTAATTTAAATGTCACCAAAAAGTTACTTCCTATGATTTAACACAGATAAATTTGTTATGTAGATTTTTTTGCATTATATAATTCATTTACCAAATGAGATGCTTTATGTAAATTATCATAGAGCATGTATAAACTTATAATGTCAAAACTGTATTTCAAAAACTTGAAGTTCTATTTAGAAAACAGGACAAAAGTAGTGATTTTTTTCATAAAAATAAAGCCCCTACAGATTTGTGATATTAAGCCATAGAAATGTAAAGCCTAAGGAATTAAGTGTTTTTCTTAGCTGTGTCACTTAGGAAGGCTAACAATTTAATGCCTCGGTTCCCAATTCTATAAATTTTTTTAAAGAAAAATTATTAGTATTATATGCTTATAGTATATAATGATTAAATTTGCTGTGGGTTGTTACATGCACATAACTCATAGTAATTCTTTTTACTTCTCTTTCTTCTTCCCATACCCCTTTCATCTCTTGGGCCCTATGATTGATAATTGTGATATGTCTGTCAACTTCCACTGAGCCAGAACTGCCAAGCAGATGAGTAATGCTCTGGGTCTGTCTGTGGAGGATTGATGGAGACCATAAACAGAGGATGAACGGTCCATTCTACATGGGGGTAGCATCAACCAACAGTTGTATAGCCCGGGTAGAAGGGAAATAAGAACAAAGAAATTTTCTTTTTTCTTTTTTGGAGAATCTCTGGTCTTTACTATTGTCTTTGGGCATTCATCTCCACTTCTTTCAACCTCCCACTACAGACTCTTCATCCTTCTAGTGCAGGCTTTCAGCTTTCCCTCATAAACTTCTACTGGGCTCTACAGTGAGCTTCTGGTCTTCCATTTTTGACTGGAACCTTCCCTATGGTGTATAGTCAACCATTGTGTATTTTTCCATCTCTGTTTCCCTGGGCTCTCATTGTAAGTGGACCTTGTAAATCCTTTGAAGATAAATCTTTTCCTCTAGTGAACCTTAATATATATTTTTGTATTTGAAGTCATTCTAGAGAAACAGAATTTTAAGGATAAACTTCTATTAATTGGTTTAGTGGCCCTAGGAGTTGGCTCTGTAAGTTCCTGAGATGTCAAGTTGTCATAGTCTAGCCTTCTGAAGATGTAGAGAGTACTGGTAACTTGTGATGTGAGCTATTTAAAATAATATGCACTGTAAATCCTTTTGATTATCTTAATTTGCCACTTGTAAGATGAAAGAAATTTTATGACTCATTATACAGTACTTCTCAAAAGTTTTTAAAAAATGGATGATACTAATGATGCTGGATGGTTGCTCTTAGCATCTCTGAGTAAAGTACTAGAAGACAAATCACGAGTTCTAGACATGCATAAAATCTAAAATCTAAGTGTGAAGACAAATTAATAAAGGAAAATAAAAAAAAGAGCTCAAAGATTCAAACTTCCTACTTTAGACACACATAAATAATCTAAAAGTTTCTAATTGTGCCTTAAAGGAGAATGGTCTCTCTGTTATATTTAGGACTAAAATTGCAACCTAAACATAAGCCCTCAGAACACAATTGGCTGAAATATAGTCTAAGTATAATACTTGTCCTGGAAAGACCTTTAAAGTGAAAATGAGGGAGTAAATTAGAAAAGAATGGGATCTAGTGGCCAGGGATATATCTTGGTGGTACAAGTGCCTGCTTGTCAAGTGTAAGATCCTGAGTTCAATATCCAGTACCCTTCCCCTCAAATAAA
>NW_004524577.1:30399207-30461686 GCF_000260255.1 Octodon degus | reverse complement strand
GAGAAAATGGGATTTTTTACATTGGGATGGAGATGTTTAGAGAAGAAACTGATCACACTTAATGCAGGTACCAAGCAAAACATGGCTGGCATTTCTCAGGACCCAACTTCACCACCTACTTTTGTCTTTAGGGATATAACTGGCTCAAATCTTGGAAGATTCCAGATTGTGAGTGACAGAGTGTTACCCACTAGGAAGTCCACTATGCTTCCAAAGAACTTCTTGAGTTTTCCAATTCTTATAAGCAGAGATTGAGTAATAAGTATGCAAGTGGATTTTAAAGATGTGGCATAGTGGTGGAAGAAATATAAAATTGTTTTGGGCTGAGTTTCTTGGTATGAGTCCGTTAATGACATATTATGAGTATTGCAGTCTATAAAGTTAAATATATATTAATAGTTTATTTGGTTGGTTGTCTTAAATATGGCACAAAAGAGGCCAATTGTGAATGATACAGATGCTAATCTTCCTTGGTTTACTGTTTTTAAGTGGACTCAAAGATGAACTCGATGCTGGACTGAATTTAGATTTCACTAGGAGGATTCAGAAATGGTATTCTTTGCTAACACCTTAAGAAATAGGTTCATGAGGGGAGCATGAGAACCCTTAAAGTGTCCTATCATTGCTCTTTTCTATGTGTCAGACCTTAGTGGGAAGTAGTCACTCAACTGAGGAAGTTAAAAGCAATGGGTTTAATTGATTTCCAGAGTGGCAGGGGTCCATGTGCAGCATACAATAGCCAACTCATGTTGGCTCATGAGTCATGGTGTTCTAAAAAGGAGACAAGAATTTGGCTGCATTCTTACTGTATTTTTATGAACCAAAAAATTTTAGAGCAAATGAATAAAAGTCTATCCCAAATAATAGCAATAGGGAATCATGGCTCCTTTACTAATTCCAAGGTGTGAGCCAGTTTATGGACCCAGAATCCCTTGAATGAAAGGAAGGCTGGCCTCTGTCAATGAAGGACACTGGTGCACTATCCGAAAACACTGCCATTATTTCTCCCCTCCTTCTTCAAAGGGACCTTAGACCTTTTACCAGGGCAACTATACACTGGGGAAAGGGAAGTGATCAGACATTTCAGGGATGTTTTATGACCTAACACTGATCCATCCCAAGAGATCCAAAATATCTTTGTGGTTCTCCAGTAAGTGTAGAGAGGATTTGGAGGAAGTGATCAGACATTTCAGAGATGTTTTATGACCTAACACTGATCCATCCCAAGAGATCCAAAATATCTTTTGGTTCTCCAGTAAGTGTAGAGAGGATTTGGAGGAAGTGATAAGACATTTCAGGGATGTTTTATGACCTAACACTGATCCATTCCAAGAGATCCAAAATATCTTTGTGGTTCTCCAGTAAGTGTAGAGAGGATTTGGAGGTCAGATGAGCAATGGACTTCTCACCAGGGTCTGGCTCACAGGGATTTCCAAAGGTCCCCAAATCCACCCTGTAGTTCCAGAATACACAATTGAGATAGATGTACTTAGTACTCAGAACAATCACTTTGGTCCCATAAGCTGTAGTGGGGGCTATTGTAGTAGGAAGAACCAAACAAAATGCAGTAGAGGTGACTGTACCTGGAAATTAAATAAATTAAAAAGAATGTTACATCCCTAAAGAGATTGTGGAGAATACTGCCATGATTAAGACTTGAAAGATGTCAGGGTGGCTTCTGTCATATTCCCACAACATTAACTCTTCTGCCATAGTCTCATCTCATATTAACTGTTCTATTTGGCTTGTGAGTAAGATAGATAGCTCTTGGGAAATCATGGTGAATTATTGCAAGCTTAATTAAATGGTGGCTGCAGTTGCAGCTGGTCTTGCAGATATGTTTATTTTTCTTGAGCAAATTAATACTTCTTCTGGTCCTGGCATGAAGATATTGATTTGGAAAACACTTTTTTTTCCTCCATACCTATCTATAAGGCTCATCAGAAGCAATTTGCTTTCAGCTGGCAAGGCTAACAATATACATTTACCATCCTACCTCAGGAGTACAATATACTAGTAAATCTCCAGCCCTGTGCCACAATTTAGCTTCAAGACTTTTAATTTTCATTCTCTTCTACAAGGAATTATACTGGTTCATTATACTGATGACATTGTGCTAACTGGACCAAGTGAGTAGGAGGAATCAAGAACTCTGGCCATGTTGGTAAAGTATTTATGTGCCAGAGGATGGGAAATAATCCAACTAAAATTTAAGGTACTTCCAGTGCCGTGAGATTTCTATGAGTTCACTTCTATGAGGTGTGCAGAAATGTCCCTTCTAAGGTTAAGGGTAAATTGTATCCTGACTTCTCCTAGGTCTTCTCCAAACAAACAAGTAAACAAAAGAGGCACAATGCCTAATGGACCTGCTTGGATTTTGGAGGCAATGCATTTTTAACTTCAGTGTGACACTGAAGCCATATGACTTAGCAGATTCTATGGTACTTGAGGTGACAGTGACAGATAGAGATGCTCTTTGGAGTCTCTGAAAGGCCCCAATAGGTGAATCACAGTGGAGTCCCTTAGACTTTTGGAGCAAAGCTCTGCCAGTATCTGCAGACAACTGTTTTCTCTTTGCTAAAAAGCTTTTGGCCTGCCCCGGGCCTTCTTGAAAATTGGACACCTGACCATGGGACATGAGGCTACCATGTGACCCAAGGTCCTCAACATAAACTGCATGCTCTCTGACCCGCCAAGTCATAAAGTTGGAAGTGCCACAGCAACAGCCCCATCATGGAATGGAAACAGTATATACATGCTTGGCAATGTTCCCTTCAGTTATCCCTTTTCTTGAAAGTGTTTTTTATTTCAAGGTATATATAATTATTTTGCAAATTTTTAAGATATTGACAGCAGAAGTGCCTGGCTTGCAAAATTGGTGAGTTTCAAAAGATAATACAGGTAAATTCAGGGCACACCTGTAATGTAATAACAACTTGGTAAAGTCTAAGCTGTTCTAATGGAGCATTCTGTGATGAGTGATTTCTAGAGATATGAGTATAGCTCTGTTTTAGGAGAAAAGTTCTCTAACCTTACGAGTAATCAACAAATAGAGATTTTACTGTTCATGGTCACTGCAGCTATTTATTTACTGACAGCAATCAGTTACTTTGCATGAGCTTTGTTCTGATGCGAGTTGAATTCTCTCAGGTCCCATAAAGGCATCAGTTTTTAGTGGCAAATTCTGGTCTGAGGTTTAAGGTCAGGGTCAAAATTAGAGAAAAATGTGCACCTTGCAGGTATGCATAGGGTCAAGTCTTCAATGGCAGGAATTGAAGAATTGAGAAGCGCAAAGAAGAGCAAAGGCAGACTCATGCCATTTGGAAAATGTGTGTCATCCTTTACACACAATGGCAAATGTATGTTCATGTGGCTGGATTACAGAGAGAGAAAAACAAACAAACAAAAAACCCCTGAATTTTGCTGGGCCAGCAGGGCCTGCTCATTCCCTCTAGCTGGCGGGTCCCAGGCCCTGCAAGGTGACTACACAGTTCTGTTGCCTGTCTGCTCAGGTCAGTTTCTGAGCTAGCACTGGAGAGAGTTGCTGATACAAAGTTGTTTTGTGTGCAGCAAGCCTTCTTAGGTTAAAATCCTGTACATTCTGTTCTGTACCACCTAAAAGTAATTGGAGTTAATTAGTAAATCCATGTAAGACACCTAGGGATTCGCTCCAACAAAACCCCAAAGACTGTTAAAATAGATGAAATTGATCAATGGAAAGAGAGGGCAGATAACAGATTGTGTGTCATGGAGGATATGATGGGCTTTAGTTTTTCAAAGGATGGATTTACACTCTTTGAGGACTTGCATCTGGGAACTACAAACTTAAACCCCTTTCAACTTGAAGTCATAAACCTATAGAGTTAATTATAACAACATTTCAGAATCTATCCAGTTTTGATAAAGAAAAGCTTAAATGCGATTGGAACTGTCTTCCTTAGGCAATATCCTTTGGAATTATTTCCAGATAATTGGAAATGACAAGGAAGTATACTTTTTGAAATTAACTTGCAACATGATAGAGCTTAAATTTTCTTTCATGGTTATAGAATGTAAACAGAAAAATTTCATGCGAGCATTAATTTGACACAAAATAATAAAAGTAAATACCACATATTTTGCGCCATTTTATTTACTTTTTCCATTTGTTTTTATGGTGTGTATTACGAAATAATAAAAAGGCTCCTTTTTATTTTATTGTATTTTGTTATTTTAGGGAAGGGTCTACAGGTTGTTCAATCTCACTACTAGATCAGACTCGTAGTGATCTGCCTGTTTACAGCTTCCCAAGAGCTGGGATTACAGGGGTGTGCCAGCACGCCCAGTCTCAAATGCTGTCTCAACGTGCCCAGGGGGGGTGGGGTAGGGTGGGGTGGGGGCAGGGCTGGCACAGCCAGCCCTGCAGGCCCCGGGATTGAAGCCCAAGCCCCTGTACCTGCTTGCATGTGCTTTAATCTGCTGAGTTATTTGGCCGGCCCTCCAAAAAAGTCCGACAACTTTTTTAGTGGGTTTTCTAGGTATTAAGTATTTATAAATTAATATGTTTTCTATATTTTAAATGATTTGTGTAGGATAAGGTTTTATAACACATGGACATACTCTCTGAATAATTCATGGTAGGGAAAGGCAAGTGAGTAATTGAAAAATATCTCAAATTTCATTTTTCCTCTCTTAGAAAATATAGCTTAGAACATTTAAGAATAGGCTATCTTATAGTGTAGGTATGAAACCAGGTTGACAAGTAGATGAGTCAAAGGGTAACACCATACCTCATGTGTCATAAAATTCAACAATTAGTCACTAATCTCAAAGTCAGAAGTCACCATTATAGTCACTTTTTGAAATAATTTAAAACAAGTTTCTTTAAGAAGGCTATCACATAAACTTTACAGAAGTGGAAAGTTGGGTATGAATATATAACTTGAAGTTGCCCGAGTTGTAGTTTTTTTCTTGCTAACTCAGAGATTTTGAACCTATTGAATCCCTGCCCTCCATTTCCACGCATAACTCCTCTGGGAGTCACCAGATTAGCTCATTTCTCCAGAGGAACCAATTCAGTCACAGAGCTCAGGCGTGGCTTCTGCCATTTCTGTCCTCCTTGGTTCTCTCCTTGGTCCTCTCCGCAGGGCCTGCTGGCTCAGGTATGTGCTGCTTCCGGAGCTGCCTGAATCAGCCCCCAGAGGACCGCTCTCTTCAGTGAACCGAATTGGCTCTGTCAGCTGCCCACACAGCTCACCCCTGTGCAGCAGACTGGAAGTGTGTCGCTAAGGAAGCGTCCCTGGAAACCTCGTGGTCTGGTGGTTTCTCCCGAACCTTCCTCATCCTTGCCTGATCCTGATTTCTAATATGACTTCCTTTGACAAGAATATGTGTGACCTAAGCTGAATGGCAGACAATTCATGCATTTTTATTTTATTTTTATTCTTTTAGTACCAAAGGCGCATAGAGAAGAATTTCTATTTGGGAGATCCTGGGTATGCAAAATGAAATTGATTTTTAGATTAGATTCTCTTGCATATGAGTGGGAGTCTAAAACTTTAGAAATGGAAATATTTCACATTCATTAAATACTGGATATAGCATAATTAACATATGAATTCTATATTGACAAAGTCCAGATTAGCAAGATTTAACTTGTTTTTATTCATTTGGTAAGTTTGGCCATTCTGGAGGGTTCAATTAGGATAGCTAAAATTTCTTCCTGTTGTAGTTGCAGGTTTCCCTATGTAGGTTTTGGTGGAAATTAAGAGGTGGGCAGCTACTCACAGGCCACACACTAGTGAAGACGAGAGCCACCTCTGGAGTAGGTATCTGAGCTTAAGTCCTGCTTGTCTATGTTTACCTGTGTGTCCTTACGCAACCTTACCTCTTCACTTTAACGTTCCAAGTGTAGATGGGAATAGGAGTGACAGTACTTACCTCATATGGCTCTTAGAAGGACTGAATGAAAAACATAAAGAACTTAAAACAGGGGCTGGTGAGATAGCTCAGCGGTCTAACGCGCCTGCTTAGGCAAGCTTGGCAAGCGCGCAGGGACCACGGTTCCATACCCCACACCACATGCCTTGCCATCCAAGCCCCCAGGGTAGGCTGAGCTGGTCACAGGAAAAAAAAAAATTAAAACAGTACCTGCCAACTAGCAATCCCTCAGTAAGTGTTGCTTACCATTGCTAGTCTATATCGATTTATTTATTTCACAGAAAGATTTCTCATCTGCTGGCAAAACTCTGATAAACAGTGAAATGATTTATACTAGTGCTTTCAAATGTAACATTCATTAATGTTACCTGTTGCCCTGGGATTGCGGGCCAGAACTTCAGAGTTCTTAATTTCATGGGTCTGGGATTTTGTTGAAGAGACTGTGATAAAAAGCATTTTTGTAGGTTCTTGACAAATGTAGTCACATCTGTAAGGCTGTTGCCTGCAGTTGAGAAGACACAAGCATGTGGGAAGGCTACAGGGGGAACATTATTAGTGGATTTCAACTGAGTTAGAATTTAGGGCAGGTCTGTTTGATACTCTGAGGAATAGTAGGGCATAGTTGGAGAGGCCACATGAACTGGGAGAAAGGCATTCACAGTTCAATGGGCACACAAATGTTGGGGTAAGGACTTGAGATTCTAATAGCTACCGAGGCAGCAAACAGCTGACAGAGCAGGTGGGATGCACCAGTGCCTGAAATTGAGCACAGCTCACAAGATAGAGCCTGACAAGTAGCATTTCTTCCTACTTATGTTTGCTTCTGCCTCACAACCTCTCCCCTTGCCTCAAAACACTGTGTCTAATAAGTAAATGTAGCGGTTTCTACCTCCCCTGAAAATGATATCATATTGTAAATGATGTCTTAAGATTGTTCTTCTCTTAAAATCAAAGAAATAATCAAGAGAAAGTCTCAGGACAAATTTAATACTTTATTTTTTAATAATTTTATTGAGAAAGAAGTAGCAATGAGACAATGAGACAGTTGTAAAAAAAGTAAGTAAGGTAATTACAATAATTAATGCATTGCACATTGCTGTCTTTGTAGTAGTTATTCATAGTACAAGATGCAGACATGATATCTTGTCTAAACACTATTAGTGAAAAATTTTCTTCTCATTGAACTAAGAGAAAGTAGCTGTATATCTATGCTATTTTGTATATACAGATATATATATATATTTTATATATATCTTTTTCACTACAAAATTGTCCTTCATATGTATTCCCCCCTTTTTTATTTAGTTTTGTCAGATATGGGTATTCCACTGCTATTCATATTGTAGGTACATGAATTCAGCAAAGTAATCCAATGTAGTCCAGTAGTCTATAAAAGAAGTGGGTTATCCGCATGACTGGAAAGGGAATTATGGGGCCACAGAGAAAATAGATCAATAATGTAGAGTGTGCCTAAGGAGAGTCACATGGAGAGAAAACATTCTCTCAGGCTTTCACAGAAAGCTAATTGGTCAAGCAATGGCTGTGACTCATCCACGTGGCTGACACTGACAAAAGAGCTACAAACTGCTGTACAGGGTTTCAGGATAAATCCTGAGGGGATTTGACTGACATTGTCAGATACAAAAGTTACGTTTCTTGTTATATTGATCTTGCTTTATCTTGGTCTTAACCATCCAGCAGAAAAGTATAAAAATGAGGTATAAAAAGTAAAGCCATATTAATATGCTGAGCTGTAAAAGACTCAAGCCAACAACTTCTGAAATTTAATACTTTAGACTTGATTTTCTGTACCAATTTTTTTAAAAAAATTTGCTTCATTTTCTTCTTTCTCTTTACTTTGATTGCCACTTGTTTGTGCTTTAGGGATGATCACTGTTTATTAGGGACTTCTCTTCAGTTAGGGGTAGCAGAGCTTTCTAACAGGTATAAGGTTGAGCTGTTGTTGTCATTCCATCTAAACTCACAAAAGTGACAAGACAAAGTTTGTACCATTGTGGAAATATTTCTTGAAACTGAATCATGAAGCAGAAACATCATCATGTCTTTGTGTGTTAATATTAATGTTGCAAGATTGAAAAGAATACAGGCTTGTTGAGACTTCCAAATTGAATAGATATTGGAGGCAGAGAGGAAATGTTTATGTCACTCTGCATGTCATTTATACAAATGCACATGAGGCTGCACTTAGATCAACAGCATATGTACATAGATATATGTCTCAACCTCCTGGCAGACAATATATCTAATATTACAGAGCTTCAGATACTTGCTTTGGTTGGCATGAGGCCCATTTGCTCATTTTTTATTCCTCTTTCTGTGCACAGACTATATCTTAATCCCTTCTTCATCCCCTTTCGCTCACCTCTATCCTCCTTATTCCTTCTCTCAATCCTTTGACTATTTGAGAACGATCTCTCTCCCTACTTCCGATTATCAATCTGTTATTTTGCTCCTTATGTATAATTAAGGTTTCTTATATAAAAGAAACCATGTTATCTTTAAGCTGTGTGTCTGATTTATTTCACATTTTGCATTATGGTCTGGATGTACATCCATTTGCCTACAAATAACTCAAATTTGTCCTTTATGGTAGAGTAGTTCTCCATTGTTTGTAAATGTTATATCGTTGGGCATGCTGGCTGCTGCAGAGTTGTGCTGCTATAACCATTGATAATTGTCTTTAAGTCTTTGGGAAAAGTACAGTACTTAGAAGAGGAATAGCTGAGTCAAAAGGAATTTAATTTTATAACATTAATGCAGCAAACTGGTTACTTGACTAAGTCATACTAAACTAAAATTTTTGCATTAAGGATATGTCTTAGTAACTGTCTGTCTGTCTGTCTGTCTGTCTGTCTGTCTGTCTGTCTCTATCTATCTATCTATCTATCTATCTATCTATCTATCTATCTGTCTATCCATCCATCTCTCTTATCTATCATCTATCTAGTATAAATTGTGTCACTTCTGACAGTAATGGTAGTACTATGATGTGGTAGAAATCTTTTTCTTCTTGGGGCCAGCCAAATAGCTCAGTGGATTAAAACACCTGCTTAGGCAGACGCAGGGGCCAGGAGTTCGATCCCTGGGCCTGCTGTGCCAGCTCTTGTCTGGGGGTGATTGAGACTGAGTATAGTGGCACCTGTAATCCCAGCACTAGGGAGGCTGTAAACAGGAGGGTCACTATGGGTCCAATCTGCACAGTGTGACCCTGTACACCCTGTGCCCCCTGTCGTAAGTACAAAAAAGGAGAAAAAAAAACCTTTTTCTTCTTTATTAGAAAACAGGGTAACACTTGTTAAATTTTTAGAACAGTAATAAAGATGGTATTACTTTGCTTTTTATTGAAGTTTTCTTTTTATTTATATTTTATCTTATTTTATTTTATTTTATTTTATTTCTTTTGCAGACCAAGGATCAAACTCAGGACCTTGCGCTCCAAGTAGGCTCTTATGTCGCTGAGCTATATCCCTGGCCCTGTAGAGGATATCTTTACAGTACAATTAAGAATATTAAAAGTTGGCATAAATAAGAGTTTTCACTGATATTGAAATTACACTTGTGTTTTGGTATTGTAAAGCAGCACAGCAAATACCAAACCCCACTCCTTTGTGTCTCATGAATAGCCTAGAAATGAACGTGAAACCTCAAAAGTTTCCATAGAAGTAAATATAAATGAAAATATAAAGTTAGCATGTTCATTTATTTAATAATTAAAATGCAGAAGGCTTTTTTTGATGTCCTTGCAGTGTGTCCTGAGATTTACTGACACATTTCCTGTTTCTAAACTGCTTCCTGTGATTTCATGGTAGTATTTTGCAAGTTGCATAGCGTATGTGGATCACTCTTTCCATTTTTGCTGCTTCAGAGAAGTGGAAAAAGAAATCAAGATCTGAGGTCCTTTTCCAGATCTGTGACTTGATCATTTAAGATTTGAGCTTGACTACTAGTATGAGAAACATATCCTATTTCAGAAACTTGAAAGGCTTTTTTTTTTTTTTTTCATTTTGGTAATCCACCTGAACTGGACAGTTATTGATATTGGAGTACTGGCTCAAGACTACCCTGGCCAAAGTCTCTGCAGTTCTTTTGATCTCTTCCTTATGGTCAAGCTAGCTGGTGGAGATTTAACTGTCACATTACTTTCCCTTGAGCAAGAAAGGAGTGCAGAGGGGCAAAAGGGCTTTCTAGTTACTCCACTAAGAGCGTTTTCTTTTCTTTAATAATTCACCATGATTTTAAGGAAGATTGGGGATTGAAATTTTTAAGCTGAACACATAATCCAGTTATAGTTATGCTAATAAGGAGTAAATTGGCAGACACTCTGCCACGCTGAAGGATTTCCAAAAGGGCTTGGAAACTTGCACATTTTTATGCTCTGGCTGAGTCTCTTCCCCTGCACACCACTTCTCAGTGTCTTCAGTTCAGGCCTCTCTGCTTTTGTGCATGTTATCCACTGTTTAATTTGAGTTGTTCTAAAAGCAGACCTGAGGCTAAAAGTTATGAGTGGAAGTGGTTATGTGGGAGGCTCACTGGAGTAGTAGTGGATGCAACAGAGAAGCTAAGGTAGCTAAGTAATAGGGGTCCTGCGATCAAAGCAGATGCTACTATGGGAAGCAGTTTAGTCATGTGAGGGACAACTTGGGGACATCCCATTCAAATTAAAGGACTGGAGGCATTTGTACACTCACCAGCTAAGGCACTCCCTGGTTGAGCCTGTTTTGGCCCTTTGCGTCTGGTACGCACAGATTTAGCATTGCTGTTCTGCTGAGAATCTTCAAGCAGAGTGATGTTCTGACAGCTGGAAGTCATTGAGGTGCCCCAAGAGGTATGTGGGGGGATCTGCTCCACTGACTTCAGTTGTAAGTGTCTGTTTCTTATTTCTGCTGGTCTGAGGAGAACCCAGTGATTTCCATGATTCTGTGAGAGGAGGAGGAGTTGCTTTCTTATGTGTTAGTTTTCTAGTGCTTTATGACAAATGGACATGAGCTTTATAGCTCAAAACTGCAACCATTCACTAGCTTATACATCTATGGAAGTTTGAGTGGGTACAGTTAAAGTCTGTGTTCAGGGTATCAAGAGGCAAAGGCTGAAATCAAGACATCCAGACTGTCTTTCTTGAAAGCTGTGGGAAATATCTTTTGGAGGCTTAAAAAATTTTGTTGAAAGAATTTTGCTCCTTATGCTTATAGGACTGAAGTCCATGTCTTTCTTCTGACTATTGGAGAAGAGCTGCCTGCATATTCTAGAAGCCTTTTTGTATAGTTCTTTTCCATCTCTAAATCATCAGAAATGTGTTGCCTCCTTTACATGTTTGAACACCTCTGACCTCCTCTTCTTACCAGCCAGAAGCAGCTCTCTATGTTGCAGGACTGGAATCATTAGGGCTGATCCATCCATATAGTCTCTCCATCTGAGCTGATCCATATAATATAGTCTAGTGAGGGAAGTGACATTTATCACTGTATTTATTGGTTCTAGGGAGTAGGATATAGAATTTAGGGCACAGGGCATTTTTAAGAATTCTATCTACCACACTAAGGGAAATTATTTTTTTATAAAACCTTTCTTCCTAACTTTTTCTGCTCACTTCTCCACCCTGCCGCAAGTATAATTGATACTTCTTACTTCAAGCTCCCATTGTACTCTGTTCTTTTATGAGAGCATACTGAATTCATTATTCCAGTAATTATAATTCTGAAAGGAAGGATTTGGAATCATGCAGTGAGGGTTCAAATATAATCCTGAGCTCTAAGACTTGGAGCTAATTGCCAACCTCCCCTAATTTGTTTTTCCTTGCTGGGTGGCTATGAAATTTAAAGGCAATAGTGTGTTTATCCCACATGACACAGGATTTGAGACACAATATGAAAGTAGTCCTTTAATGGCAGCTTTTCTTATTGTGTATGCTTATCTGCTTGCTTGTTCTTCATTACAAACCCATAGACAGGATGGATTATGTTTCATGAATATTTGTGTTTCCAAAGTTCAGCACAGTCCCTATATCCCTTTGTGGATTTTAGTATTTGCTGAATGAATGAATACATTATCTCTTTGCCTATTTTCTTATTTAACAAATGATCTTATGAATATACTTTATCTAATTTCCAAGCTAGCTGTGAAGACTATTGTGGAATAATTAGTAAGAACAGGCTTGCTAAATATAAGGCAGAAAGTGAGTTTGATATACTTAATTGGTGATAAAGGACAAGAATAGGACAAGGAAAATGTAAGTTGGAGGACAGCAAGGCATTTTTGGTTTGTCCATGATTATGTATTTAGTGAAGGGTCTAGAGGGTCTTACTACATAGATTGGACTCATAGTGATCCTGTTTTCAGCCTTCCAAGCATATCCATGATTTTCATAAGCTGTTAATATTAGTGACATTTCCATTTATGAGGAGTTAGTTTTAGGCAACCAGCTTGCTACCACAAATTTTGTCAATAACTTTATATTCTTTGAAAGCCAGGAATATGGAGATCAAACCACACAATGCCAAAATCTACGTATTTTTTCACTGATTAAACCCTTAAGAGGATAAGATGCAACACAGGACATGACATGAGATAGACCTTATCTGTGTGAAGAATAAAGGCATTTCATAAGAAGCGAGGGATTAAAAAGGAAATAAGATAGGGCCTAATTTAATGCTAGGATACAGAGGATTGTACATTAGAATTTGACTTAGAGGAACTTATTCAGTGTTAGGACAGCCTTTAGTTTGAAAGGGATTTAAGTAAAGATGCCACTAGTTGGAAAAGTAGATGCTAGTTACATAAATCAGGATCCATAGGCCTAACAGATTCAGTGGTTTTATGTAGATTCTTGGATTAATTTAAACAGACATCTGATCGAGTATTCATTCATTTTAATGAATTACATCCATCATTTATGAGGTTCTGTCTCAGTGTTGTTATTAATAACTTTAACTGGGTTGAGTGGGACCCCTATACCTAGGTTTTTGAGGAATCCCCACACTGATTTTCGTAGTGGTTGTACCAGTCTACCCTCCCACCAACAGTGGAGAAGTGTTCCTTTCCCCCCACAGCCCTGCCAGCATTTGTTATTTAGTTGACTTCTTGATGATAGTCATTCTTTCTGGGGTGACATGGAATCTCAGTGTTGTTTTAATTTTAGCTGGTCTCAAATGACCAGTGATGTTGAACACTTTTTAATATATTTATTTGCTGTTTTTATTTCTTCATCTGTGAAGTATGTATTCATCTCAGATACCCATTTTTTATTTGGCTCTTTGAATCTTAGGAGCATGATGTTTTAAAATTCTTTATGCATTCTAGTCTGAAGTGCTTTGTCTGCAGGTCAGTTGGTTAAAATTTTTTCCCAATATATGAATTTTCTTTTTATGCTGCTGGTGATTTCTTTTAATGTGCAGAAACTTCAAAAAGATGAAATTCCAATCATTCATTCTCTGAAGTATTTCCCATGTAGTTTGGTTTTTGTTCATGAACTTTCTACTTACCCCTATGTCTTTAAGATTTCTATCTACTTTTTCTTCCAGTAGATTTAGTGTTTCTGTTTTCATCTTTAATTCTTTTATCCATTTTGATGTTAGTTTAGTGCATGATTAGAGAGAAACATAGGTCTAATTTTAGCCTTCAGCATGTAGAAACCCAGTTTATCCAACACCTATCTTTCTTCCAGTGAACATACTTGGCTCCTTTGTCAGAGATAAGGTGGCTGAATGTGTTTGTAATTATGTCTTCATCTTATAATCTGTTTTATTGATTCTAAGGTCTGTTTTATTCCCACTGCCATGCTCATTTTATCACAGTATGTTTGTAGAATAATTCCTTTCTTTTTTAAATTCAAAAATATCTATTTAGTAATATATATTTTCAGTTCACTTCTGACTCTTTAAGTTCAAGACAGCATTATTTATTTAATTGCTTACTTCTTTGGTTTATTGTTATTTTATATTTGACATGAAATATTCTGATTTCTTATTATAATATAGATTATTAAAATTATAAGCAATAGATAATTGCCTTCCATTTTAATAATACCCTTATTCTTGATGATGCATCTCCTGTTTCTGCTATCATTTGATTCTATGAACTTAGATATTTCTGTGATGTTTTATGATATGAATTATTCAGCACACAAAACTTCACCAATCAATCTCCATATAATTCTGCAAGTTTCATCAGTTGTTCATTTGTGCAATTCTCTTATTACATTGCCATAAATGTCCTTTTCAGGGAAACAGATACAAGGCACTTTATGCAGTGTATTTGTTTCATTTTCTTACTTGCATGTTAATTGCTTTTGTGATTACTACAGAAAGAAAAAGAGCACAGATGAAGGGGGAATTATAACCACTCAACCATTCCTCATGAGTAGGAATAAAACACACATTATCAAGCCCATGGTAAATTTTATACACATACATACTAGCAGAGAAATGAAGCTACTTTCAATGATAAGTGTTAATAATTGAGTACAGTGGCATTTGCTAAGACAAGACTGCTCACTTTCTTAATCATATGCTCTGGATACAGTGACACCATGGGCATATTCTCAGCAAGCTTTTTCAGTGATTTGTGTGATTACTTTGAAACAGAAATTCTGAAAGACATCAAATTTTAGCATAGTGCTAAGTGCCTTTCTTCCATGAGAGCTTTAGATATTCATGTTGTAGGCTGCCAGAGGGTCATGCAATAGATTCAGTTCTGCAGAAAATGTCATTTTGAGCTAAATAATCATGAAATATATTTCAGAATTAAAAGCACTCACCTATACAGGGATACCATTTTTACTGTTTTAAGTGAACCAATGATTGAAAACCACAGGATGAATATAATATGTTTTAGAGAGTTTATCAGAGAGTAAATGTTGGTCTCCTTACATAGAGTAAGACAAATTTCCTATTTTTGTCATGTTAAATAAAGCCTTACTTTTCTAACTCTTATTGGGATTTTCAGCCATTTGGAGTTATTTTTTAAAGATCTTTTAAAGTGATGTTTCCCCTTTCACTAATAGAGAATTGGGATAACCCGACAAACACAGTGAAAACAATTATTTATTTCGCCAGGGTATTTATTCTATGTTCAGTCATTGAATCAGAATTTATTTTCCAAGTGAAGATGTTGTCAAAGGCATGTGTCTAATTTATTCTCAGATGAAATGTTACAGAACAAGAGAGAGGTTGTAGTAGTAAATTATGACTGACTGATTTATAGTGTTTTTCTATTTCAAGTGCCTCAGATGGGTGAGGTCAGCTGATTGCATTTTGTTAACACAATTACCAATTATGCAAATCTCATCATCAGTTTTTAACTTTTTAAATATTCATTTTCATTCTAAAATGTGTCATTCTTATAAATCTCCATCATATTGCATTTAGTTAGATTTTTTTGTATAGTTTTGAAAGTGTAGCATTGGTTTGTGTGTTTAATGTTCATAATTACATATTATCTACAACTTTGTGGCAGTTGAAGTTTCATTACATTTTAGCCAATATTATTGCTGAGCTCCATCCATATTGCTATATGTTATTTCTGACCACCAGCTTTCAACTGTATACCATGCATATACACATCAGTGTTTTACTACAAATTAATGGATACTTGCCTTTCTTTCAACTCCTTCTGCAAATAATGCTGCAAAAATCATTCTCACCCATGAATGGACCTTTACATTCATCACAGAATAATCAACATAAAAATCCTTCAATATCAAGTTTAGACTGCACACTTTTTCATTTGATTTGCTTGGAATAAATTCATTTTCCCCATTATTGATGTTTTTCTCAGTCCACTAGGATTATTTAGTTCTCAGCTTCAACTTGCATGCCCCCTCTCAAATATTTTTAGAGATTTTTGAGTTACTTCCAGGTATTACATTGAACTTTTAACCCTCTGGCAATCACTTCACTGAACCTTTGAGCACAGATCTCAGGTCTTGGTTG
This sequence comes from Octodon degus, assembly GCF_000260255.1. Taxonomy (NCBI): domain Eukaryota; kingdom Metazoa; phylum Chordata; class Mammalia; order Rodentia; family Octodontidae; genus Octodon; species Octodon degus. The sequence goes on along the minus strand of NW_004524577.1, from coordinate 30,445,820 downwards.
GGAAGCTGTTTGTACTCATTTCTGTATACTGAGGGTGCAGACATCTTTAGACATTAGTCATAACTTATATCTTCTAACTTTTTTTTTTTTTAAAGAAGGGTGACCATCTCCAGTCCAGTTCACATATGAGCTGGTTTAGTATTCTTTCTCCTAAGTATACTGTAGGTTTCTTCCAATAATCTGGTCCTTCCTGGGTCCTTATTAGTCTTGATACACAATGTTTTTCTCAGAAGCTCACAGTTGTGAAAATTTAAACCTTTTTTTCTCCATCTAACTCAGTTTTCTTAAGTACTTGATATGCCATTAAAATGTACACATATTGCTTGCTCTTGATATTCTGGTTCTTCAAGGGTTTTTTTTCCAGTTGATTTTTAAAGTAGTTCTTGTTTCAAATGACCTGGAGTTCAGAACTGTATTGAAAGGTCCTGAAAATATCTGTTTAATTCATGTGCTCTGCTACTGTAAAAATATGGCTTTTATTCTTTGCACAAGTCTTCAGAGAACAATAGCCCATCTTTCAGGCATCCTAGTGTCAAATCTATTCAATGGTTTAGACTGACAAAATGTACCTTGAAATTCTAATTGATTGACTTTTTGAATTTGTAAAATAAAAGGGGATAAGAGGTGAAAAGATCAAAATATGTACATGTATGGATCTGTCAAGACTAAGCCCATTAATTTGTTATTTTCTTTCTTTTCTTTTTTTTTTTTTTTTTCTTTTGGTGGAACCAGGGATTGAACTCAGGCTCCTGTGCTTGCCAGGCAAGCACTTATTCCACTGAGCCATCTCCCCAGCCCCCCATTAATTTGTAATACTACTAAATAGAATTAAAAGGAAAAATTCATCAATTTTTAAACTGAGTTGTTAAGCATGCTTCGCGTAGTAATGTTACCCATCGTGACATATTGAATATGATTCCTCAGCTCTCTCTGATCAGCAAATTCTTAGGCTCTCCTCTCTGATTCTTTAAGCAGTAGACAATTTTCTTCCCAAGGAAAATAATTAAATAGAGGCTGTTTTTACATATTTCCAGGGAAAGCTCTTATTAGCTAGTTACAAATATCTGCTCTTTTTCTTCTCTTTCCTCTAAGATTTAAACTGCATGCTTCTCAATCGTTGGAAACCATTTTGAGGCAAGGTGAGTAGGGGCTCCAGGAATGATATTTAAAAGTATAGTATTTGATATTTGAAAGTCATTAGAATCTAAAACACTTTTATAAAAAAATTTAAAGTGCAATGTTAATATTTATTCCAGCATACTTTAGCATATTTGTAATGGTTAATATTCATTGTCAACTTAATTGGATTGACAGACATCTAGGAAATTAGTAACACACACTTTTTTTTTTTTGGTTTGTTGTTTTAAAATAATTTTATTGAGAAACAAATAGCAATGAGACAGTTTCAAAATAGATTACTAGCACAGTTTCAATAATTAATACATTGCATATTGTTCTCTTAGTGGTTATTCATTGTACAAGATGTGACTCAGTTGTGTCCCAAATTTTCTGATCAAGGAGATTATGGGGCCACAAAGGAAAGTGATCAATGATGTAGAGTGTGCCTAAGGAGAGTCACATGGAGAAAAAACATTCTCTCAGGCTTTCACAGAGAGCAAATTGGTCAAGCTATGGTCGTGACTCATCCACATGGCTGACACTGACAAAGGTTCTGCAATCTGTGGTACAGGGTTACAGGGTAAATCCTGAGGGTACTTGACTGACCTTATCAGATACAAAAGTTACATTTCTTGTTGTATAGGTCTTGCTCTATTTTGGTCTTGACCATAGAGCAGAAAAATATAAAAATGAAGTGTAAAAGCAGCACAGACTTTGGCTCTGCCTGGTAGGTCTGCGAGGGTGTTGCCATATACAGTTTCCACATTAAGTCAATCAATTGAATGGGAGGAGACTTATCTTCAATGTGGACAGCTCTTTCTCCATGCTCTGGATGGAGCAAAAGCAGAACACAGAAGCAGCCAGCTATTGTGTGCCTTTTCCCCTTCCCTTCCATTTCCTTCCCTTCTCTTTCCTTTCCGTCCCTAACCTACCCTTCCCTTCCCTTCCCTTCCCTTCCCTTCCCTTCCCTTCCCTTCCCTTCGCTGCCGTGTCCTGACCAGCCCTGCCCTTCCCTGCCCTGCCTTTCCCTGTCCCTCCGTTCTCTGTCCTGCCCTTACCTCTCCTTCCATCTCCTTCTCTTCCCTCTCCTTCCTTTCCTTTCCCTTCTCTTCCCATCCCATAGAGCACCCCACTTGATGCTACATGTGGCAGACACTGTTCAGTTAAAATAATGACCTAAAAAATTATAAGGCATAGTACTAAAATACTACTTGCCTTACTTAGTATTCTTGTTGCTGAAGCAAAATACCTGACATCCAAATTTAAAGGTGGAAAGTTTTACTTCAGCTTGTGGTTTTCAGAGGTTTCAGTCCATATTTGGCTTTGTTCCAGGTAGGGGGGCATAGCAGATGACCATGGCAGAGGAGAAATAGTCCATGATGGAGCAGGGAGAAGGCAGCAATCATTAAGCAGGAAGCACCAGGTCTCCATTTCCCTCTTATCCCATCCAGGCTACAAGCCTGGGTAGTGTCATGCACTTACAGGGTGAGCCTTCCCATTATCCACACCTAGAATTATGCTAATTTAGTTATTACATGCTTAATTTGTATTCACATAGCCTTTTTTTCAGAACCAGGGATTGAACTCAGACCTTGCCCTTGCCAAGGAAGCGCTTATTCTACTAAGCCATCTCCCTAGTCCCTCACATACCCTTAATCTACAATCATACATTCTAGATCTATGTACCTCCCCAAACTCCCACCTATTAGAGCATGAGGCTTTGGGGGCATCGCTATATAGTGGCACATGCCTATCTAAGGCAGAAGGTAGAAGCCCACCCCATGACTACTTGAAGCTTTGGAGGGATATCTAAAGTTTATGATTGATTCATGGTCCAATGCTGGACTTATGGGTGTGAGTGGTACCAAATTCTGTCTTGGTTACTTTTCTCTCCTTGCTAAGACAAGGGGCAGGTAGCCTGGGGTCAGTATAAGGAAAAGAAAGAAGCTTGTTCTCTGCCCCTCCTCCTTGTTGCTCTTGCTGTTTTCTTTCTTTCTTTTTTTTTTGCTTTTGCTGTTTTCTGCTGCCATAAACTGTTGCCCTTTGCCATGTGCCACCCTACCGTGGAGCCAGCTGAGTATGGACTAAAACCTCCACCCACTGTGAGCTAAATAAACTTTTCCTTACTGAATTTTAGGTATCAGTTATTTTGTCTTAGCAAGGAGAGAAAAGTAACCAGGACAGAATTTGGTACCAGGAGTGCATGACTGCATGAGGCTTTGGGGGGATTTATCAACAAAAACCATAACACTCTGCCAACCTTGAGAATATACACTTCTATGCTATTTTTATAAATCGCAATTCAAACATGTCTTTCTCAGGGAAACCAACTTCCCTTATAATCTTTTCTTATGAAACCATTCCTCTCTTGCAGTATTGCTTGTACTTGTGATTTTGCATTAGTTTGGAGACAAATTGATTGATACTCAGTTCTAAGACAAGGATAGGGATGCATCTTTTTTGTTCTTTACTGTCATAGTCTCAATATCTAACTTGTTTCAGGCACAATTTTGTTCAATAATATTGTCAAAGTAGTAAATCAATGAATTAATCCAATGGGAGTAGCAAAGTTAGTTCAGAGCAAGAAAGTTTACACTTTTTTTTGTAGAACAGAAAGCATATGGAAATTGTAATTTCCACATTCCCTTGAGAAGATAGATACTGAAAATTCAGTTCATATATGTGTTTTCTTCAGTCAAGTAGAACACAAATTTCTCCACAATTGCTTAAAGTAGTAAAGGTACTCTGGAGCAACATAGGGAAACATGCACCCCTTAAAATCATTGGCTGGGTTTGTAATAAATTCACTGAAAAATTTAGTCAGACATTCAGTTAATGCTAAATAAAGTTGCCACGTGATTTGTTCTGTTTCCCAAAAATGTGAATCAAAACGGTTCTCTGATTTGGTGAAAATGAAAAAAAAAAAGAAGAGAAATTGCATATATCTTTACAACATTTCCATTTTATATTAGAAAAAAATGCTTTCTGTATCATGAACAACATCAGGAACTTGGCATCTGAAGTGCTTCCTTTCTTAGAAATGTTGGGAATTATGAGAAAATCATAATCATATGAGTAAAGTTTTTGACAATTCATACAGCATTTAATGATGGAATGACTTCTGAGGTCTATGCCTGGAATATTTAAAAAATTTTCCTTCTATGATCACAAATCAACCATATTCACTAATGACTCTTTGTGATGATATCTATACCAGATTCCCTAACATGTTAGCCATAGCATTACCAAATCAGTTGTTGGAGAATGATTTGCCTCACAGTAGCCGTACCAGCCCCAGTCGCAAAACATGAGGCTAAATAGGACCTTGCTTATTTAGCAATCTGACCCCAACACGTTAGCATACTGGCTCCTTAGTAATGACTAAAACTTCAGTTTTTATTTCAGATTCGTGAAAAGTGAAATTAGTCAGAGGGTGCACAGAGCTGTGCTGTGAGGAAAATTGTGCCAAACATGGAAGAGAATGTGGGAAACTCATCATATCCATAAGATGGGGAGAATTGTAAAATGTCATCTCAGAGCTGTGGAGAGCTTTGGGTAGCAGGCTTGTCAACTCAGGGAATCCTGGGAATTCTAGCCTAGAGAGGTGTTGATTTGTGATCTGCACATTCTCAGATGAATTTATTTTATTCCTGTAAAGATAAATGAAAATATTACAAGCTAAAACTTTGTTTCCTTTTTTAAGTGAGGTACCATATCTGTGTGTTTAAAGTAGTATGAATATATGTTGGTGTTCTACATTGGTGTTAAGAATTAGTGTTGATTAGTGTTGCTCTTGCATCTTGTCTATGAATGGCGTCCATTTAGAAAGAACGTCAGCATGACCTTAGAAAGAAATGCAAATTTCTGTTTCGATGTATTTCAAGGCAACCTTCCACAGACCGCTTACGAGCAGTGCAGTCTTGGTTCCTACTTGTGAACAAAATGTTCCTTAGTTTTATTTTACTGTTCATTCCCTTATGCGCTTTAGAAGTGACACGTGATTTTATTATAGGCAGCTAAGTTAGATAAAAGTTGATATCCAGTGAGAGGCACTGGGGTCTTGAGGAAGTCAGTGAAAAACAGACATCACTGTTTTGACTGGAGCTGCTGCTGAGGCAGGCAAGGCCTCAAGATAAAGTCACAATAGCTAGACTTGCACACTGAACTTCTCTAAGGGATAAGCAAAGCTTACAACTATACTGTATTAGTACCACCCAGTCCATTAAGTCCAGATATGCATCAACCACTAGGTAGGTGACCAGAACACCAGGATCCATGGTTCCTTCCCGAATTGTTTGTGCTTTAGAATTCATAAGTAAGCCATGGTTAAGGATGTCAGCCATTTGCCCTTACTGCATGCCCTGCCTCCTAGTTGGACCAATATTAACTACACCGCTACACTGTATTGTACTGATAATCTTATTACTTGATTGTGTTTTGGTCTACATTGTGCCCACATTATGATTTTGCTGTATAAATTACCCCCTTGACAAGTCCTGAGTGAGACTTGTCAACCCACTTTTGGGACTTGTTGTCTTTTAGGAGCTAGCTCTCAATAAACGTTTCCTAATTTTCACCTCCTTTGTTCTTTGGAATTCATTCTTCTATTTCAGGGGACATGAGCTTAGAACATCTGATATCTAGCAGGTCCGGAGTTTTATTTCTTCTATGTCAATTTTATTAAAATTCTATGTACTGTTCATAATAGAGAACTGATGACATAATAATCCAGTATTCCCATGTACCAACAACTGAAACTTCATGCAGCGGCATAGCCTTTCTGGAAATAACAAGCTGAACAATCCTGACACATAGGACTGTCTACTGAACTATTTAACCAGGGCATTAAACATCCATGCTATCTATAAACAATGGGTGAACCTGAGGCAAGCAAGGTATTTTAGGGAGAAATTTATTTCAATCAAAAAATTCCCTCCTGGAATTCACTAGCTTGTTATATGCAAATAAAAGATTTTATAAGAAGAGTTCTCAGGTTCTGGCTCTCCATCAGCAGCATTAGTATTTGCTCAGAATAAGGTATAAATTAAAATTCTTGAACTTTATCTCAGACTTACTGAATAGGAAACACTTGAGATGAGCAATTTATATTTTAACAAACCCTCTTAGCGGTTCTAACACCCACTTAAATTTGAAAAGCTCTGCTTTTTAGGGTTTCCTTGTGTAGTAAATTTATGGGGCAGGCTGGTGGATCTTAAAATGAGAAACCCTATTAAAGAACTATGTAGATAAATACAACTGAATTTTTGTAGACATTTCATTGTTGCTATTGTGCAGTAATACATTATTATTTATATTTTTATGAATAATAAGCTGAACAATCCTAACACACAGGATTGTTCCAATTAATTAAAACTCCATCCCAATTATTTTATGAAAAAATGATGTCCCTATCAGTCATGCAATAAAGACAGCCTATTCTATAATTTAAAATTGTGCTATGTTATCCTAATTAAATAGAACCAAACTCAGTACTTCAAATTTCCCAGTTATTGGACATAGAACCAAACGGGCTCAGTAAATTTCCTAAATGTTCCTTCTGGACAGTTCATTAGCAGATCTTTACCAGCTTTTGGGTTCTAAAGATTATTTCCAGACTCTTGGTGTTCTGATCAAAGAGGTCGATGAGACACAAAGAAAAAAATAATGATGACGCACATTTATTGATGGTGAAAAGCAACTGTATTCTGCAGAGTAAAAGTGGGTTGATGGAAGGGTCACAATAGCCACCACTAATGACGAGGCTGTTTTGTATCTCCCACTTGAAGAATGCTTCTCTCCAAAGCAAACAAGGTATTTGGCTCACTTGTCCTATCAGAAATTCACTTGGGCCCACCTCACATCTCAACTGTCCGGTCAAAGGCCTGCTTAGTTTCATGTTGTATGTAAATGAAAAATTCATGACAGGGGCCAGTGAGACAGCTCAGTTAACTAAGTGCCTGCTTAGGCAAGCACGGGGACCAGGCTTGGATCTCTGGCCCCACATGCCATGCTGGTCCCGTCCCCAGGGCACACTGAACTGGCTGCGGAGTTGTGGATGTAATCCAAGTACTGGGGATGCTGAAAACAAGAGGATCACTATGAGTCTAAGCTGTGTAGTGAGACCCTGTACCAAATACATAAATAGAAAAAAAATTAATGACTGCTCCAGGATTACAATCCACAGTGGAAGAAGAAAAAAGAATTGACAGAACTTTTTTTTTGTTTATTATTATTATTTATTTATTTATTTATTTTTATTTTTCAACAAATAATACACTGCATATATTCTTCTTAGTGGTTAATTGCTGTACAAGATGTGGACTTGTGATCCTATTTACAAACTCCATTAGAACAAATCATTCTATTCATTAACAGAATGTAACTATATATCTATCCCAACCACTTTCTTTTTTTAAAAAATGTATCTAGTACAGAGTCTGCAGGCTGTCACTACACAGATCATACTTCACCTTCACTATGTCCCTTGGCACATAAAAGTTTAAATGTAGTTCCATTTCTTTATTTTTGCTTTCATCAATTGTGTTCTTAGTGTCATATTCAAGAAATCACTGGCAAATGCAGTGCCATGAGGGTTTTCCCCGTGTTTCCTTTTAACCACATATAGTGTTTTTAACTGAAGGAGCTAAGTAGTCACTCTCAACGATATTTTGTGGAATGTATGTATGTAATTTAAGCTGCAAATTGAGTCTGTATACCCTGGATCAAATAAAAGAAAGGATTTATTTGAGGCAGCGGTTTGGAAACACAGTTCTACAATTTGCCCAAAACTGAGAGATTTACAGAATGAATGAACTTTTCAGATTCTTTTTAAAAATGAATCCATTATCTTTTTTCAATATAAATTTATCATTTGTTCGAAAACCTCTTTTAAAATTAGGAATAAACTTTCAAGTAGTATGTGTTTCAAATGTGGAAGACAGACTTTATTTCTTGTTAAAGTATAAAATATCTCCTACTTATAAAATGCCTGGCTTAGAGACTTTCTGTTTCATTCTGGCCAAGTTACAATTGCAAACATTTCATATTGGGAATATGATGTAGCTGGGAAGATACAATCAGCGAGCACAAAACTAGTAATTTTCTGGGGAAAGGATTGGGTATTTGGCACTGAAGAGATAATATTTCAAAGTTTCAACATTCGTGTATAATTCTAGAAAAAAAAACAAGCCACCTATTGGACAACTTCAGATTTAACAAATATGGCTTTATATTCATCCTCTCTGGAGGCAAAATGTAAGTTTCAAAATCTAAAGAACTGCCTTGTGACGAGCTATTTGCAGAATAAAATGAAACATAAGTAATTTAATTCAGAAGATGTGATGGGAAGAGACTGCAGTGATTTTCTCAAATGAGCTCTCTTGAATCCTGTGAAATCTGCCTAAAATAAATAGCCAAGCATTTCCTACACCCGAAACACAAGCACTGGAGAAGTGATTCCCATTTGTTGCTCTAAAATGGTATCAATATATAATGTTGCAAAAAGAAAGTTTGTGATAATGATTTCAGCCTCACTGATAATAAACAATAGGCAGCTGGAACAGCATTTAGTAATTTTTATAACATAAAAGTAACTTCCAGTACATATTAATATAAAATAGATAATATACAACATTAATATATTAATGTTATTAATATATATGTTAGTCTGTCTCTTGCCATACATATATGTCTCTTTTGTCTTTTTCATTTAAGTAGGGGAAAGCAAATTGTGATTTTCTCCATAATTCACTGGTGGCAGAAGTGGGGCTGAAGGGATATTGGTGACCTGCCTTATAAGGGAAAAGGGAAGGACCTAAGAAGTGGCGAATGTCAGCTTTAATTTTCCAAATAGCATGATAAAAGTAATTGCACTCTATATATTGAATCAACTATGATTTCAGTGCCTGTCATGTACTAGGCACTATTCTAGATGTTGGGAATTTGTGAATTCCTGCCCCTGCCAATGCCTATTTTCAGATTGAGATAAGAATTCTGTTGACATCAGTGCTACAATGCAATATAAGGAGGCTCTATTCCTTAGACAAAGTTGCTCCGGAAGAACTTTGTAGAGAAGAGACATTTAAATAGAGAACTGGTTGAAGCTACTCAGCACCTTCTGTGGTATGTGGAGGAAGGGAGAGCCAGGAGAGGCTGTAAGGAATATGAATGACCCTGGGGAAGAGGGAGGATTCCTCTTTGAGGAACGGCTGGGAGGTCAGTGGGGCTGGAGTGAAGGAGCAAGCCAGAGACAGGTGAATGAGATTGAGGGCAGCGGGCTGGGTGTGGGCAGGGTAATGGGGGCACAGTAGACTGATGCTGTTCTCAGATGGCTATGGATGTTCCATGCTGTGCTATCACAATCAACTGTGCATTTTCAATGGATCACCGTGCACTGTAAATAGAAGCCTAGTGAGTCAAGAGTGGGTGTTTTTATGGCTTATTTCTATTTTTGTTTAGGCAAATAAAGTTGTTGACATTGTTGTAGAGTATGAGCATTTGAGAAAGAATACAGGTTAGTAACTTTCAACACATGAATTACTTTACAGAACCACCACCACAATTAGGGTGAACTATCAGGATAAATGTGTCCCTTTATAGCTGCAATGGGGAGCCTTTTAGAGCTTTCAGTGATAACAAACAGCCTGGTGCAACATGTATGCCCTAAGTTTGCCACCACAGCTTTATTGTCATCTCTTTTAGATTTCCTGGAAATTCACTGGGAATAAAACTCAGGACCTTGTGCTTGCAAGGCAGGTGCTTGTGTCACTGAGCTATGTCACCCACCTGTTTCTCTAGGGTATATATGCAGGAGTAGAGCTGTGTGGTCATAAGATACATTCATCTTGAACTGTTTAGAAATTGCTTGTTTTACAGAGTGTGGGCTTTTAACCAATGAATAAAAGGATCAGGTGTAGCATATCTTTACCAGCAGCTAGGGTTTTCAGTATTTTTATTTTACATGGAGGGGTGTATCACCACACTTTTATTAAGAAACAGTTAATGAACACACTTTGAGTGCTTCTGTGACATGTGTATATAGTCTGGTGGATTGTCTATTCAAGTCTCTTGTCTATTATTTAATCGGATAATTTCTTGCACTGAACTTGTAAATTCTTTATATATTTTCAAAGAAGGAAGTTGAGTCTCATATGGTTCTGGGCAACTGTGAACATAGTACAAAAATGTGGAAGGATCAGTCCACTTATCACAAACCTGCTCTCTGCTTCTTTGCTCTTTAAGGGAACAGAGACTGGGGAGGGCTCAAGAAAGAAGGTGTTGGTGCTGACCTAGGTGGAGGTGACTTGTAGTGAACACTTCTCACTCTTGCCTGTCTTCCCGTGTGTGGTGTGCTTAAAGAGTCAAAGTAGTCCCATGGGTGTCTTTCATAAAATTTGAGGGTGCTGTGGAAGGGCGCTTTGGGTCCTGTTTTTCTGTTGAGCATCTTCTTGGGCAATGGCCTTCCTGTCTGTTTTCCTTGCTCTTCATCATGGAAGATATAGTATAGCGGGGTGGGGGAGAGAGAGAAAGAGAGAGAGAGAGAGAGAGAGAGAGAGAGAGAGAGAGAGAGAGAGAGAGAGAGAGAGAGAGAGACAGACAGAAGATGAAGAGGTCTGTCAACCTCCTGGTGATGGACAGTGACAGCAGACATACAGGTTCCTGAAAGGCAGAGAACAAAGCTCACTTTGGGATATACTTTGTGTATTCACCCAACAGTGTTGCACCAGGTAGAGTATGAGCCAAAAGAAGAATGGGTGTTTCACCAGACCATGAATAGGCTGAGCTGGAGCCAAAATTCCCACCCCTGGAAATTGTGCATTTGAGAGGCCCCTCAAAACTTTGTGGCTATCCTCACACATGTCCTACCAGAGGGGCAACCATATTGTACCAGCATCCTCATCTGAAGACAGTCACAGCTGAGAACAGTGACAGCCCAGGAACATAGCAATAGTGATGATTAAAACTCATGTTTTTAAGGCTGACCAGATAGCTCAGTGGATTAAAGTGCCTGCAAGCAGGCGCAGGGGCCAGGGCTTGATCCCTGAGCCTGCTGTGCTGGCCTCACCCCCGGGGGCGCTGAGATGGCAATTGGGACTGGGCATGGTGGCGCACACCTGTAATCTCAGCTCTTGGGAGGTTGTGAAGAGGCAGATCACTATAAGTCCATCTAGTAGTGAAACCTTGAACACCCTGTAGACCCTGCCCTAAAATACAAAATAAACAAACAACCCCCTAAAAACCCTTCATGTTTTGCTCCTCTTTTATCTGTGTAGTTTGCAAAAAAAAGATTTGAAAGAGGCAAAAGGTGTTGGTGCTGAACTAGGTGGAGGCGACTTGTAGTGAACACTGAAAATGGATGAACTACAAGCCTGGAAAGCTCCAGGAACATGAAAAATTTCTGGAGAGCGGTTATACAAAAATATGAAGGTACTTAACATTACTGAACTACACATTAAAATGTTCAAGATGGCAAATTTTATATATTTTGTTACATTTGTTAAAAATATGTAACATGGAGTTTGGGACACAGATAAGTCACAGATAAGCCAAAAGTACAAGTCTCAGAAAAATAAGACTCCCTGCACTATCATTGAAAAACAGGAAAATAGAACATATCAAGGATATAGCTCAATGTGGCTGCACCATAAGTGAAGTCAGAAAAGACATTACCTTTGGTGTGGAGAAAGGTGATGTGGAGGAGAGAATGTTCAGGTAGCTTCTGAGACAACTATAATATTCTAACCTTGAAAGGGTGCTGGGTATATGGTTGTTTATAAACATATTATTAATGGGCCAAGGAGATAGCTCAGTAGAATAAGCTCTTGCCTGGCAAGCGCAAGGGCCTGAGTTCAATCCCCAATTCTGCCATATATATATACATGTGTATATATATTTATGTATATATATATATGTATATATATATAATTTCTCAGTTGACATGAGGCTTTATATATTTTTTGCCAACGTGAAAGATTTCTTTTTATTTTTTATCTTTTATTCATTTTAATGAGAAAAAAAGATAAAATAACAATGCAACAGTTTCAAAATAGGTTAGTATGACAGTTACAATAATCAATATATTACATGTTGTTGTCTTCATAGTAGCTATTCAGAGGACAAGATGTAGACATGATATCCCACCAGATTCTACTCCAAAAAGTTTCTTTTTAATATAAATAAAAATATAGACACAATTATCTGTGTCCCAAACTCCATGTTACACATTTTTAACAAATGTAACAAAATATATAAAATTTGCCATCTTGAACATTTTAATGGGTCGTTCAGTAATGTTAAGTACCTTCATATTTTTGTATAACCACTCTCCAGAAATGTTTCACCTTGAAATATCTAAATCCTACTACTTCTGTTCCCCCTTTTCAGGTCCTGACAATCATCATTCTACTTTCTTTCCATCTGTTTTGCTATTCTAGATACCATATAAAAGTGAAAGCTCACACAGTTTATCGTTTTGTGACTGGCCTATTCAAGATTACATTGTTAAGAACTGAAAATAGGAGGAGGCTGAAACAAGCCTATATGTCTCTCAATTTTCAACATGTTCTATTTTAAAACTTGAATCTCAAATCTCAATCACAACTTTTATCACTTGCTGTCACACATCACTCATTTGGACTGGAGGGAAGGTGACTATAACATAGTGTATCAATATTATGTTAATATTAATTGTATTAATATAATATAAATATATTTACTAACTGTATTACTGTTATTTTCTTACAAAATTTTATCTTATTTTTCCATAAAATTAAAGTATTAGAATTGCTACACAATAGGTATGTACTCAATTTGAGAAATGGTGGTAAGTTTCAAAGAACTTTATCCTATTCTAGCAAATAAAGCATCATCTAGCTGCCAGCAACAGTATTTCTAAATGCCAGTCATGGCACATGAAAGCAAAGTATGTGGCATTTTCCTGAGACTCATAATGATGACTTAAAGTGTCTCATTAATATTCATAAAGGATGAAAGTGAGGCAGTTGTAAATAAGACAAGTGCTCAGAATAACAAGCTCTGCTTCTGATCTAACTTTTTGAAGTTCATGCAGAACATAAGAAGGTGGGAGAAAACTTGGGAAAATTACAATTTGAAAGTTTTAAAAATTTAATTAGTATGTATTTGTGATACATAATCATATGTATATGATTTTGATCATTTTCAATATCTTTTCCACTCTCCTTTTTTTTCATGTCCATCTCTACTTTCCTCCCCTCCCTGTTCAGAACCCTGTTAGTGAGTTTTTCCATTGCTGGGACAAAATATCAGCATCCACAATTTAAATCAGGAGTGGTTTGTCTCTACCTACACTTTCTGGGGTTTAGTCCATGGTTGGGAGTATCCAAGGCAGATATGGCAGAGTGGAAAGCTGGAGGAAGAAAGCTGGCCACATCAGGGTGGCTAGGAAGGGGGGGGGGAGAGAGAGAAGAGAGAGAGAGAGAGAGAGAGAGAGAGAGAGAGAGAGAGAGAGAGAGAGAGAGAGAGAGAGAGAGAGAGAGAGAGAGAGACAGATAGAGAAAATGTGTAATGGTACAACTTTCTATACATCTAGTGACCCACCTCTTCTGACCAGGTTCCAGCTCCAAAGAGCACAGTCAGTTATAACTTCATGGGCAAATTCACCCCAGTGAGTATAAAGCCCACTTGCTGCAAATACTGCTAAAAGCTGAGCCTCGGAACATGAGACTTAGGGGAACATTTTAGATCTAAAATCAGTTCCAGAGTTTTTGTGAGAAGTTGGTTTTTATTCTAGGCTTTCTATTTCCCGGATTTCATGAGACCACTGTTCTGTTTAGCATGGAATACAGTGGTTGGTATTTCTGTAACCTCTTTTAGCTGCAGTCTCACTATGGTGCATAGCACTGGGATTTCTTTTTTCTTTCTGTATTTTAGGAAATGGTCTACAGGGTGTTCAGGGTCTCACTATTAGATCGAACTTGTAGAGATCCACCTGTTCACAGCCTCCCAAGAGCTGGGACTACAGGCACGTGCCACCATGCCGAGTCTCAATTGCTGTCTCATCGCACCCTGGGGGTGGGGCTGGCATGGCAGGCCTGGGAATCGAACTGTTGGCCCCTGCACCTGCTTGCAGGTGCTTTAATCCGCTGAGCTATTTGGCCAGCCCTAAGAGATTTCTGTGCATGTTGCTTTCTCTCAAAGTCAAGATAAGTGAGAATTTGTAAGTTTTTAACAAGGCAACGTTCCATTATGAAATGAAAGCTCAAAGATCATGGTTTGATCTAGTTTGAAGAAAGTAAGATCCAAAATTCGGAGAGATCTGATTATCAGTATCTGTTTTTTATTCTTTTTTACTTTTTCCTCATACTTTTTGAAACTCCCCTTACCAAAAAAATTATCTGCATTAAATCTGATCACTAAGCAAGAAGAGTGTCATGTTTCATGCATTCACGTTCAGTACTGATGGCTTTTGACTGAACATTGTTACTAGAATTTACATGTGCTTTTATAACCTTTTGACATCATCAACTAATAATATTAATAATTATATAAGCTTAATCTGTGTAAGGCAGAGGGGTAAGCATGTTACATATGTGACTTAACTTACTAACACAGCTATATTACTGATAGGGAAATTGAATTAACGGAGGAGTCATGTTATTGCCTATACTTCAGTACCAAATGTAGGATTTGGGCTAAACGATTTGGCATCAAAAGATCAAGCTCTTAAAGTAAGCCTTCATAGAAGGGGTCAAATTATCTTTAAGAGCTTTGTGACATTTAAATGTCTACCACTCTAAAGTATTACACAAGCTCAAACCAGCATGCCATTGCTCCATGCTGCACTGAGTTTTGTCTTGCCTTAACCCTAACCCTAACCCTAACCCTAACCCTAACCCTAACCCTAACCCTAACCCTAACCCTAACCTTAACCCTAACCCTAACCCTAACCCTAACCCTAACCCTAACCCTAACCCTTTGTCTTTTTATTTCTTGTAGGAGCCGCATCTTGGTGTAGATAAGTAGATAAGTAGGTGAACAATAATTGGAGATTAAAAATAGAAAGATTATTTGAATCCCTAGGGGAGAAATAGTCAATCTAGAATGAGAGAATATGAATGAGGAACTAAAGAACCTTTTATTCTATTTTTTTTTCAAAGTTTTATTGATAAACAGCAATGAGACAGTTTCAAATCAAATCAAGAACCTTTTATTCTAGACACACTTTGCATTCAGTAAGTTCTAGTGGAACAGAATGTATGTGAATACTATTTGTATTTTTGTATAATATGGGCTTGTTTTCTCATTTAAAGTATAAGTATTTGGAAATTCAAGACTACAGTTTATATTTTTACACTGTCACTAATCACAAACACAATCATATTGTCTAGGAATACTTGTAGGTAAGTAGGTGAACAATAATTGTAGACTAAAAATTGAAAGATTATTTGAATCCCTAGGGGAGAAATAGTCAATCTAGAAAGAGAGAATATGAATGAGGAACTAAAGAAAAACAGACACAAGTAGCTTGTAAGTAAAAATATTCCAGATCAAGAAAATGACGGTATGATTTGACTTGATAGAATTATTTCTAATACTTCTGAGGGAAGGGAAACCTGGAATTGGATTTTTTTTTGTGACTGTATTTTCTTTTATGTATGTTATACCAAATATGTACTCATTACTTTATTAAAGTTATTTTTCTGTATGCCAGAAGAGCAGTCCAATAATGGATTGCTGTCATAAAATACCACCATGAATATGAACAGAAGGATCCATGAATTGACGACTATGTCTAAGGTCAAAGTCACAATGGAAAGGAGGACATTCAGAAAAGACACTTCAGTTGGGAGAATTGTTGTGTGCATTCAATCACTTTCATCCCAGGAAATGATGAAACTAGAAGTTATTTCACATAGTGTGTTTCTTGGGAACATTAGCAGATAAGAGAACTTACCATCTTATGTCTTTTAATCATTGTGCCATAGTGGATAAGGCAAAATCTTATTAATAAGAAAGATAAAAATTTAAAAAAACATCTATAATACCCAAGCCATGTTTGGAAGAATGAAAAAAATAGCTGCCTAATCATAAAATTATGAGATATTTCATAGATGATGTAAGATTTTAGTTTGATATCTATGTTGGGACCATGGATAATATACCTGAAATGAGTCAAGAAAATAAAACATGTTTTTTTCTATATAATCTAATATTCCTCTGCAAATCACAATTATAAGCAGTATTAAATAATTTGCTTTTGCTCTGATAATGTGGTATATTTCTTTCTCTAGACTTTCAATTTTAATTTTGCTCTTTTATTCTTTGAACTGTTGAAACAACATTTGAGGAAGTTTCCTGCTCACCTCATTTTCCTGGAGGCGTGTTGTTCCAAGATAGCCACAATTAATTCGCTAATTTTCTTCATAGTATAATTAGGAGCTGCTATCATACTAATCTGAAATTACTCGGAAGAGTTCAGAGAGCAGCTTTCACAAACATGAACTTTCAGCAAGTATAATTTTACTTTGAATTATTTTTAGCTCTCGTATTATGTGAAGATTTTAATTGCAGCACCTACAAAGTTGCTTTATAATTGCTCAAAAATCTAATTCAAGGTTGTTTTCTCTTCCAAAACACTTCATGAAAATATTTCCTTAAAAACATCATATTGCAGCCCTGACCCGTGAATAATTGGACCTCTGCCTGTTTCATAGACCTATATTGATTTGCATTGGGAGACTGATTACTTTATGACAAGGGCTCTAAAGTCTTTCAGATAGCTCCTTTCTTTTGCTCCCTTGCACCCTGCACAATTTTCTGATTGTGCTTTGGCTTCTAAGTAGATTTTTAAATAAATTGTGTGCATTCATGAGTGATCTTGTATACTGTGGTCCAATTTTTCTTATTGGCATTTTTAAGGACACAGTAGCTTTTCTGGAGTTCAATAAATGTGAGAGAATGACGTAAGTTCCTTTTCTTTTTCTGTCTGGCTTAGTCCACCCTGAGGGTGGGGCTGGCACGGCATGTGGTGCTGGGAATCAAACCAAGGTCGCCTGCACCAGCCTAAGCTTGCCTAAGCAGGTGCTTTAGGCTGCTGAGCTATCTCACCAGCCCCTGTAAGTTCCTCTAGAAGTGATGAACTCTGGGGACACAGACAAAACAGTTTTAGCCTTTAGGGCATAAAATATACTAAAATTATGTATAAATAGTTTAACTTCCGTGCTAAGGTGGTGGAGTTCTTTAATCTACTAAACCCATATAAACTGATTTGCAATTATATCAAAGCACATCATTCTCTTCTCTTGTGTTAATTATAAATATTTTTAATAATAATGAATAATAATAAATAAAGGGTTAATTCATGTAAACAATTTCATTGGGCATTCCATTTACTAATTTGTTTTCTTTATATAATAGTTCTGAAAACAATTGCTTGCAGATGGAAATCTCTTTTATTTTCATATAAGGTCTGTGAAAGAACTGTGACTGAAATCTATTTGTGTTAGATAAAGCATATTTTGACCTCTAGGGTACCCAGTACATTTTTGATTAATGACTACCCCAAACAAACATACAGCTATAATTGACTGTAAATATTTAAATCTGACTTTTCAAACTAAGAGTCTTTAACTGTCATTCTAAATATTGTTCTTATGGATAAAATTATTGAAGGGCATGACAAAGTTTGCATCAAGTACATTGTAGAAAGAAATAATATGATTATCATTAAGTGTTCTGATCAGAAGGGAAATGCACCCGCTGTCCATAGTACACAATCATTTTATTGTTGTGGACCCCTTCCAATTTGCAAAAGATGTTTCCCTCTGTTCCCTTTCATCATCAATCTTTTATTTTACTCTTTAATATATTTTATCTTACTGAAGCAGCACAAAAAATATGGTACTTAAGAGTGTGGGTCTGACTTATTTTATGACATGATATTTTCCAAATGTATGCATTTCCCTACAAAAGTCTCAAATTTATCCTTTTCTATAGCCAAATGGTATCACATTTTGTATAGACCTCACACTTTTGTATAAACATCACATGCCCAGTCTTCATCTATTGATGGATGTACAGACTGCTTTAAATATCTAGCAATTATGGATTGTGCTGGTATCAACAATGGTATGCCTTATGTAAAGATATCTATGCAACATTGGGGCAGAACAGCCCTATTACATTTTTTTTCTTGTCTCTTGTTTTCACTTATTACCTTTTTAAAGGTTAGATTTCTAAATTTCTGTGTAAAAATTTGTAATTATTTATTTGTATGTTTTTACTATTTTTTTTTGCACATTCTGTATGGATTTAAAGTTTAGCATATCATATTGATGGAAAATACCTCTTCCATGTTATGTGTAAGGCATTTGATATTCAGACAGTGAGAGTGAGCTCAACTGCCTATGATATAGGGTAATAATATCATTAAGCTTCTCTCCTGGAGGGTTAACAACTTAAGTTTGTAGACCAAAATTTAGAGAAAAAGAAGGGCTACAAGGATAGCCAACATTGTGGCCCTACTCCTTCAAGGTCAGTGAGGACTCAGGACATGAGAACCTGTACTGTAATATCCTGTAACTCAGTGGTGTCCCACATTTTCTGATCAAGGAGATCATGGGGCCACAGAGGAAAGTGATCAACGATGTAGAGTGTGCCTAAGAAGAGTCACATGAAGAGAAAACATTCTCTCAGGCTTCCACAGAGAGCAAATTGGTCAAGCAATGGCTGTGACTCTGCCATATGGCTGATACTGACAAAAGATCTACAAACTGCTGTACAGGGTTTTAGGGTAAATCCTGAGGGGATTTGACTGATCTTATCAGATATAAAAGTTACATTTTTTGTTATATAGGTCTTGCTTTATCTTGGTCTCAGCCATCCAGCAGAATAGTATAAAAATGAGGTATGAAAAGTAAAGCCATATTAATATGTTGAGCTGTAAAAGACTCAAGTCAACAACTTCTGAAATTTCCAGTCATGTGGATAACCCACTACTATTGTACGCCACTGGACTATATTGGATTACTTTGTTGACTTTATGCACCTACAATATTTAAATGGCAATGGAATACCCATCTCTGACAAAAGTAAGCAAAAAAGGGAGATATAAATGAAGGACCATTTTGTAGTGAAAAAAATATATAAATATATATCTGCATATACAAAATAGGACAGATATACAGCTACTTTCTCTTAGTTCAATGATAAGAAAGATTTGTACTTATAGTGTTTAGTCAAGGTATCATGTCTGCATCTTATACTATGAATAACTACTATGAAGACAACAATATGCAATGTATTAATTATTGTAACTGTCCTACTAACCTGTTTTGAAACTGTCTCAATGCTATTTCTTTCTCAATAAGATTCATATAAAAAAAGAAGATATCTAGAGGTGGAATAACTAGGTCAAACGGAAATTTTATTTTTAGATGTTTGAGAAATTTCCATACTGGTTGTACTAGTTTATATTCCCACTAGCAATGTAGAAATGCTTTTAGTTTCCACTGCATCTATGTCGGCATTTATTACTATTTGATTCAATTATTGCCTTTTTTTCTGCTGTGAGAGGAAATCTGAGTGTTTTTACGATTCACATTTGTTTAATAGCTAGAGATATGGCTTGCTTTTCATATAGTCCTTGGACGCTAGTACTTCTTTTGATGTCTATTGATTTTACTTGTCTAATTTTGATTGAGTTTTTAAATTTATTGACCTACTTTTGAAGTTTATATTCTAGACATTAGTCCTCTGTTTGAGAAATAGCTACGAAAATATATTTTTTTCCTTTTGTATAGGTCATCTCTTCACTCTATTAATTCTTTACTGTGGGGGAAGTTTTAATTTGATATGATCCCATTTGTTGATTGTATTATTTCTAGTCCAGTTGGTGTTTTTCTCCAGAAAGTCACTGCCTGCACCTATTACTTCAAGTTTTATTATTTTAACTTTCAGTAGATGAATAATTTTTGTTTTGATGTCTAGATTTTTTTCTTTTTTTGGTGGAACCAGGGATTGAACTCAGGCCCTTGCACTTCCCAGGGAAACTTATTCTACTGAGCCATCTCCCCAGCTCGATATCTAGATTTTTTGATCTATTTCCAATTTCATTTATTACATGGTAAGATATCTGAGTCTAGCTTTAATCTTTTGCGTATAGATAGCCAGTTTCTCCAACATGATTTGATGATGAGGCTAGTTAAAAAAAAATTGTATTAGGTACAAGGTCTCGCTATGCAGTTCAGACTCATAGTGATCCTCCTGTTTCAGTCTCTCCAGAGCTGGGATTATAGGTTTGTGCCAGCATGCCTAGTCTTGGTGGCTGGCTTGGTGCATCCAAGGTGGGTCCAGCATAAAATGTGGTACCGGGGATTGAACCTGGGCACTTGCCTTGCTGGCCAGGTGCTTAGACCACTGAGCCATCACCCTGGCCCCAACGTGTGTTTTTGGCTCCTTGTCAGAAATAAAAATAGCTGAATGCTTCTGGGGATATTTCTGCATCCTCTATTCTGTTACATTGATTCACATGTCTGTCATGTGAATCAATACTGTCTGTATTTTGGCTGCTTGTGTCACCATTGCTTTGTAACATCAGGTATTTTGATGATCCCTGAATTGTTGTTGTTGCCCAGGGTTGCTTTTGCTATTCTTGGCCTCTTCTTGTTCCATATGAATTTCAGAATTGTTTTCTTTGTTCTTTGAGGAATGTTCTTGGTATTTTGATTGTGATTGTACCAAATCTACATATCAGTTTTGGGAGTATGACCATTTTTTTATATTGATTTTGCCTTCTTTAGTCCCTTTCTCAGAGTACTATAGTTTTCATTATAGAGGTATTTCACTTCCTTGTTCACTTTAATTCTAGTTATTTAATTTTTCTCGATGCTGTTATAATTTGTATTGATTTCCCAATTTCTTTTGCAGTGATTTCATAATTAGAGTAAACAAGTGCTATTGATTTTTTCATGTTGATTTGGCATTTGAAATTGGCCATAAATTAAGAGTCTTTTGGTGGAATCCTTTTAGGTATTCTATCTAGCAGATAATATCATCTGCAAATAAATAATAATTTGACTTTTTTCTTTTTTATGCACATACTTTTCTGTTCTTTCTCTTGCCTGAGTATTCTGGCCAATGTTCTGAGCATCATGTTGAGCAGAAGGGCACAGCCTTGTCTTTTTCCTTATTTTAGAGGGGAAGTTTTCAATTTTTTCCCCATTTAAAATGATGTTTGCTATTGGTTTGTCATGAATAGTTTTTTTTTTATTTGATCAGAGAAACACATTTTAATATGAGATGTACAAATGTATAATAGTTTACAAGACTGGCTCATATGATCACCCACAGCCAGATGTTGAAGAATGCAAAAAGGTCTGCACACTGGAGATCTGGCGTGTCCATTTGAAGACCTGGAGCTCACTGTAGTGGTCTGTGTGCATCCATATCAGGAGGCTGAAGGATCAGTGGGGGATGGCTCAGAGGTCGGTGTTAGGGGTTGAAGAATGTGCTTGAACCCAAGAAATGATGTCCAAGATGAAGATGAAGACTGGAGCTCTTCTGAAAAATAGAAGTGACTTTGCCTTCTTTGTGTCCCTTTTATACCATTCAGGCAACAACCCTCCCTCGAGTTCACCTTCCACACCCACAGATACGGGTAGGCAATCTTACTCAAATGGGTGCTTCTTACCGAAATTGTCACAGGCAATTAACTGTTATAGTGACACTTTCAAAATGGCTGCTCCTAGAGGAGCTGGGGGTGGGGAAGCATCACCTCCCATTCTAAAGTATCCAGTTATTTGGTTTGATCTACATATATAGATCAAACCCTTCCCCCAATTTCAGACTTTCCTCAGTGAATCTTCTCTGAGCATCTCCAATGTGGCTTCTCTAATCAGCATTTGTGTGTGTGTGTGTGTGTGTGTGTGTGTGTGGTGTATGGGTGATGGATCTTTCTTTGCAATTCATGATGGCATTAACCTCACTGTGTATCCTGAGCTGGCCTTGAATTTGTAGTGGTCCTCCTGTCTCCACCTTCCAAGTGCTGGGAGTATAGATTTGTGTCACTGTGCCTGGTTCCTAGAGAATCAGTTCTATATGTACTCATCAGATCAAAAATTTCATCCAGCTTTATGAAGAAAATGAATCACATTTTAAATATTAAAGGCTTTCGTAATTTCATCATACATTTTTGAATAGAATTATTCTTCCTCTTTCCTGTCCTGGAAATGTAATTGCAACAGGGTGTTGAATTACTCAGAAGTTATTATCTGTAAAAGGTATCATTTTACAAAATGAATTTTAATTAACTCTTTAATCTTTTTTTCTTCTCTAGAGTAATCCTCTTTTACACATTTTCTTGTGTTTCTGCATATTATGTCATAAAAATGATAGCACCTAACCCTTATCATCCTGAGTTTTACAGACAGATTAAATAACACCATATGTTTTTAGCAATAAATGAATAGTTAATGGTATTATTTTATATTTGATAGGGCAAAAAAGCTACAAGTGTTCTTAATATTTTTTGGAGATACCAGTCCTCTACACAGGATCTTATGTATTTGTCATTCTGCAGTTTTACCCCTGCTATAAACATAAAATCAGAACATTAGTGCATCGCCAAGGAACACGTACATGAAATTTGTGCTGTACCTCACCACTTCTGTTTCTCCCGATACTGGATAGCCAAAGTATGCTTTTTAGTATGCATATGTTAGTAACCGGAGGCAGGCAAAGGAGAGAAAATATTACATCTGCAAGTTTTCTGCTAGTTATGTGTGAATATCTTCATTTGCTTTGAGATCAGTTTAGGGATGATTTGAGGATTATGAGCTCACGGGCTATAATTATCTTATAGAAAATTGTTTCAACTCCCCATACCCAGGTTAATCGGAGACAACACCATGTGGGATACTATCATCTGCCAAGGTAATAATTTTGATTGATTTTCAAACCACAGACATTGTGAATCAGGAAAAACAGGTGATCTTTATTTTTGAAAATGTTAAAAGAATACAGCAACATTCTTTAAATGCCTATATATAAGGTTTAGATGTTAGCAGGCAAATAACACACATACACTGAATTAACTGTGCCCTCAGCAGAAACAGCAGCAAGTAGTTTGTTGAGAAGAGGCTGGGCTTGTGTGGTGAACAAACCTGAAATGTTTTTATCTTTTTTTTTTCTAAATGTATTTAGTACAGGGTCTGCAGGGTCTCACTACACAGATTGGACTCATATTAATCCTCCTGTTTTGAGCCTGCTAAGCACTGGGATCACAGGTGCGTGCCACCATGCCCACTCTCAGTCACCAGCTCAGTCTCAGCCGCCCCTGGGGGTGAAGCCAGCACGACACTCCAAGGGAGTGAATCCTGCGCCCACCTAAATAGGTGCTTTAGACTGCTGAGCTATCTGACTGGCCCTCGTATTCTGCTGAACTTTGTTCCTCATCTGTTGGTGAGGTCTACTAAGTGAAATAAAGCAATTCTGAAAAGACAAATATATAGGATTACACTTACATGAGGTAATAAAGCAGGCAAATTTATAGACAGAAGGGACCAAGTTGCTTGCCATGGAAGAAGAAACGGAATTATTTTATTATATTTAATGGGAACATATTTTCAGTTTTGCAAGATGAAAAGAGTCCTGAAGGTGGATTTCTGTTATGGTCACATAACAATATAAATTTACTTAAAATTACTCAACAATAAGTACACTCAAGATATAGTAAATTTTATGAGTATTTTACTACAATCATAAATGATACCACAATATTTTTGTTCTTCAATTGAATAGTGGTTTCATGGATCTTATACTATTCCACTTCTTTATTAACATGTCTACTTATGTTAATAGTAAAAGTGAAAGGGAGTAAAAAAAAAAGGTCTATTTAAATGTCTATGTCTCCTAATACAATGTTAAGTAAAATAATCCAGGCACAGAGAGACAAATATTGCATATTCTCACTTATATACGTAAGCTTAAAAAGTAGACTTTATAGAAGTAGAGAGGAAAGTAATGGTCACTGGAGGCTAGGAAGGGAAAGGGGAAAGAAGGGAGGTTGGCCAGTAAGTTCTAAAACATAATTGTACCAGTGAAAAAAGTTCTAGCATTCTGTATACTGTAGGGTGACAATAGTTACAATTTACTGTGTATTACATAATTTATTGTATATTTTATAAAAGACTAGAAGAGAGGATTTTGAAGCTTATCAACTCAAGGAAATTATAAATGTTTAAGAAGAGAGTGGAAGGGAAGATAGCTCAGCAACATGATTCCTAGTATAAATAATAAATAAATAAATAAGAAATAGCAGGTATCCTGATTTGTTCACTGCACAGTGAAAATTTTGAGTGTACTCTATACGTATGTACCATTATGTGTCGACTGAAAAATTTACAAGTACATCTCATGCCCAACTTATTGTTTATCTCCTCTTTTCTCAGGTCTCTGGACTGGGCTGGAGGATCCGGTGTGGGGAAGGTGATTTTCCTCTCTCAATCCTTCTTTCTCCTATCTTCCAGATTCTTCTTTAGAGTGTCACAATGCAAAGGACAGAAGAGTGAGAAATGCCCTTTATTTGACTGAGGAGTTGCTGCTTCCGTGCCTTAGATGGATTGGTGAGTGCCACCCACTGCAGAGGATTCCACATGGCTGAGCTCGCCAAGAGAGGTCTGACCTGTTTCCTGATTCACTATTTTGAAGATGGAGACCACCTCAACCTCATCTCTTCAGGTTCTTACCAACTTCTGCCTCTTGTTCAAACTGTCTTCTTTGTCTCTGTAGCTCATAAGCAACTCAGGAGCCCCAGCTATACCTGACTCCTGTTCCTTCCATCTGTGTCTTTGGCAAATTCTTTTCTCATCCTCCTTAAATAAACAGGAAGGATAGAAAAATAGTATGCAAATAGGGCATGAGAATCCAACCTTTCTTTCTTATGATGATTTTTGTTAGTACTGAATAGAATTGTATATTTTCTTCTGGAAGAAATAATGCATTATACAATTCAAGTAGTAAAAGATGCACAACATATTAGAATGAAAATTCTCTTTCTGCCCTTGTGTCTTGCTTCCCACAGGTATCTAATTTAATTTTTGTATATTTCCAGAAAGGTTTTAAGTGCATACAGATGCATATATTTTCTTACCCTGTTGACACAAGAAGCATACATATGTGGAAGTAATTTTCTCAGTCCATAAAAACCTAGTTCACTAGATTTTATAGCTTCATATCATTGTGTTACTTATTCATTTAATTCCTTATTACTGACATTTGGATTGTTTTGTTCTATTACCAGTTCATATAATAAAAATACATAACCTTGTACATAGGTCATTTTACATGAATATAGTTAGAACACATATGCATTTATATGTAGAAATTTTGCACTTGTATGCAACTTCCTAAAATTGTAATTGCCAGACTAAACTGTATGTTTATTTTAATTTTTAATGGATATTTGCTCAAGCCCTTTATAGTTATGTGTTTCAATGATACAAGAATTACTGTAGCTGCTAATATTATGTATCATCAATTATATTATTATATAATTTGAACATATAAACTATTTCCCAGGAGTTTTATTTTATTTCTCTTGTTATGAAAATATTTGTATTCTTCACTTGCTTTCCTAGAGCCAATATTCTTCTTGTTGATATTTAGGGTCCATTATGCAATAATAAAATTAGTTCTCTCTCTGATAAGATTTGCAGGTAGATAGGTGGGCATGTGTCTGTAAGGGATTTGTGTGTATGTAAGGGACGAAGGGTGATGAGAGAGAGAATTAATGTTATGAGTTTTTCCTAGTTTTTGGTAATTATGTAGATTTACTTTCTGGCAGATTTTGCTATGAGCAAAATTTGTTTATTTCTGTGGAACTTATTAGTCTATTTTATAGTCTCTGCCTTTTGGGTCATATTAAGAAATGGTTGAGCCACTTAAAAATTAAGATAACTGTTATAATTCTTTTTAGTGTCTTTAGTATTTCAGTTTTGTGCTGAATTGAAGTATAAAATTTGAAGTTGTCTTTCAACTTAATTATCTTTTCAGATAGGTAGAATTTTCCCTGTATAATTCTTTTTAAAACACACCGACCATGCCCCTGGTGATTCAGAATACTACTTATATTTTTAGGTGATTCAGAATACTACTTTTTTTTTAAGGCATATAACAATGGTTGTTATATTACACATTGTTGTCTTCAATATAGTAGTTCAGATTACAGAGATAAGCATGTAAATTGGTCAAAATAAAAAATTTAAGCATTAACTAATCCCTTAAAAACTGATAGAATTCAGTAGTACAATCATTTTAGCTCTCCTGTGTATATACATACAAAAACTTTCCCCTTACTTTTTTTCTGTCTTTTCTCCTTTCCCTCATCTCTATTGTTCATTCCTCTTGAGCAGTTTCTTTCCCTTTTGCTATATCTATTATACTTTTCTGATTTTATTTCCTTTTTCTTGATCGTACACTCAGAAAACAACGTCATGTTTACACATGTAGGTCTGATTTATTTCACTTGAATATAGCCTTTAGTTGCATCCACTTACCTATGAAAGCCTTAATTTATCTTTCTTTATAGCCAAATAGTATTTTATTTCATAAAAATACCACATTTTTCTTATCAGTTCCTCAATTGATGGGCATTTGGGTTGTTTCCAAGATTTAGCTGTGACAAATTGTGCTGTTGTAAACACGGGTGCACATATACCACTGTCGTATGGTGTTTTCAGTTCTTCTGGAAAAATGTCCAGAAGGAGACTAGCTGGGTCAAATGGGACTCCCGATCCTAGTTTTTTTATTGTATTTTTTAAAGGAAATTCCACACTGCTTTCCACAGATGTCATACCTGTCTATACTCCCAAACCAGTTTAAAAGAGTTCCTTTTTCTCCATAGCTTCTCCAGCATTTGTTAATCCTTGAGTTCTTTATGACAGCCATTCTTTCTGGGGTGAGATGGAACCTCAGTGTTGTTTTAATTTTCATTTCTCAAATGACTAACACTGTTGAACTTTTTTTCATGTATTTATTTTCTATTTTTTGTATTTTTTCCTTTGAGAAATGTGTATTCATCTCAGAGGCCTATTTGTGGACTGGGTCTTTGAATTTTGAGGGCTTGATTTTTAAAAATTCTTTATATGTTCTAGATAGAAGTCCTTTTCTGACTGACTGTTGGCTAAGAATTTTTTTCTCCATTTTGTGGGGTTTTTTTTACTCTGTTGGTGATTTCTTTTGATGTACAAGACTTTTCAGTAAGATGGATTATAATTGTTGATTCTTTGAAGTACTTCCTGTACAGGTTACATTTTTGTTTATGAACTCTGTCTATCCCTATGTTTTCAAGAAAACTACTACTTCCCTTGAAGCAGATTTAGTGTTTCTGTTTTAATGTTTAGATTTTTAATCCATTTTAACTTTAGTATAGTGCATGGATTTAGACATGAAACTTGTTTCAGTTTTTAGCATGTGGAAAGCCAGTTTTTCCAGCACCATTTGTTAATAATGCTATTATTTTTTCAGTGAATTTGTTTGGCCTCTTTATCAAAGATGAAGTGGCTGAGTATGTTCTGAGTTGTGTCTTCATCTTCTAATCTGTTTCATTGATCCTCACATCTGTTTTATCATACTACTTTTATCATGTTCTGAATTCTCTATGAATCTATAGACTTTTAATTTCTTATTCTCTTATGTTTGTTTAAAGTTTTGATTTCAGTAGACTTCTCAGGGAACCCAGGGATGGGGCTGATGTGCTATGTGGTTCAGGGATTGAACCCTGGTTGCTCTGCTTGGCGAAGCAGGTGCTTGGCTCACTGAACCATCTTGCTGGCCCTGACAACATTCTTTGTTACGTAATTTTGGATCACAGTTTCAGATGTCTCTGTCCCTGACAGGCTGGCTGAAACACAGAAAAGTCATAGAGAAGTTTAGTGGAAGAAAGCTACTTAACTTTTGGCAGAGCAGAGGCAGAGCCAGTTGGAAAGGGCCTTATTTTTCTTTTTTTAAAATAGCCTTTAATTTTAGGTGAGTTTTAAATTCTCAGTAAATTTGAACAGAACTACAGAGAATTTCATTGCATGCCTACCCGACGTATGTGCATTTTTCTCCACTGTAAAATATCCACACCAGAGGCAAACATGTGTTATAACTGGGAAGCTCACACTGATAGATTATTATTGCCCAAAGTCTATAGTTTACATCAAAGTCATTTCCTTTTGTGCATTCCCTGCATTTTGACAGATATCCCCGGTATCAAATAGCTTGCTTATTGCCCTAAAAGTTCCATTTTCCACCTGTACTCTTTTTTCTACTTTATAATCCCAGGAAACTACTGATAATTTTATTGTCTCTAGAGTTTTGCCTTTTTTCCAGCTTTCATATAATTGAAATTATATAGTATATATCATTTTCAGTTTGTCTTCTTTCAGTTAAAGATATACATTTAAGATCCTGCATAGCTTTTCATAGCTTGAGAGTTCATTTCTTTTTGGCACTGAATAATGCTCCATTGCCTTTCTGACTACAGTTTATTTAGTCATTTACTTAGTAGAGGAAATCTTGGCTGCTTCCAAGTCTTTGAAATTATGAATAAACCTGCCTTAAACATTTGTGTGCAGGTTTTCATATGGGCATAATTTTCAGCTTATTTAGGTGAATAGCAAAGACTGGAATTGTTGGACCATATGCTAAGGGTATGTTTAGTTTTATAAGAAAACCTTATAATTAAATGGCACTGCTGCTAATAATGAGAATTCCCACTGTTCCAAATACTTACCCACAGTTGATTTTTTTCAGTATTTTGGATTTTTTGCCCTTCTAATAACTTTGTGATGTCTCACTGTGGTTTTAGACTTGCAGCTCCCTAATGATATATGACGTATGTCTTTCTTGATGAGATGTCTGTTGAGGTCATTTGCCCATTTTAAAATTTGTTTAAATTTTAAGAGTTATTAGATATATCTTTTGAAAATATTTTCTCTGTATCTATTATTCATCTTCTGGCTGATTCTCTTGACTTTGTCTTTCATGGGGAAGGGGTTTTTAATTTCAATGAACTATAGTTTATCAATAATTATATTTTCAATTTCAAATTCCATTGTACATTGTTGATATTGTATTCTATAATCTTGGTAGAGTTGTTTTTTATTAGCAAGAAATTTTCATTGTTCTTTTGGGCCTCCCACAGGTTGAATCATGTCTTCTGTGAACAAAAGAGCTTTTTGTATCTTCCTTACCAATCTGTGTGGTTTTTGTTTCCTTTTCTTGTCTCATTGGATTAAGTCTTCTGGTATGATGTTGAAAAGGAATGGAGAACGGCTTTTTTCACAACTCATTGACTTTTGCCTGATCTTAGTGGGAAACGTTCTACTTTCTCCTCAACAACTATGTTGCTAGCTATAGGTTGCTTGTCTATATTCTTAAGGAAGTTGAAGAAGTCTTTTGCTGGTTAATTAAGAGTGTTATAATGAATGAGTGTTCAATTTTGTGAAGCATTATTCCTGCATCTATTGATGTTATTAAGTGCTCTTTCTTCTTCAGCTTCATGCTGTGATTCTTACATTAGTTTTGGATGGAAGAGAAGTTTTCAAATGTTGAACTAGTCTTCTATGCCTTAAATGAATCCCACTTGGACTTGGCTTATAATTTTTTATGAATTGTTACATTTTATTGGCTAGTTAGTGGATGCTTAAAAAATTTATTCATTTTAATGAGAATAAAATAGCAAAGAAACAGTTGCAAAACAGGTTAGCAGGACAGTTAAAATAACTAATACATTGCATATTGTTGTCTTTGTAGTGGTTATTCAGAGGACAAGATGAAGATATGTCTTGTCTAAACAATATATTTTCATAAGAGATATCAGTCTATTTTCTCTTTGTAATGTTGCTTTTTTATTAGGCTAATACTGGCTTTATAACTTAGGAAGTATTTCCTCTGCATCAATCTTCTGGGAGTTACTGATTTAGTATACTTCCTTTCTTAAAATTTTGGAAGTATTTGCCAATAAATCCATCTGGATCTGATGTTTATGAAGATTATTGATTACTGATTCAATCTTGTAACCAATATTGACCTATTTAGAGCATTTCTTCTTGTTTGAATTTTGGCAGGTTGTATCTTCGAAGGAAATAATCCATTCTTTGTAGCTTATTAAATTTTGGGGACAGTCTTTCAGCTGGAACTGCCATCTTCCAGTAATTTGCCAAAGTGACTAACACATAGGGTAAGAGGGGATGAACCTGGTATATGTTCTCCAAGCCTATTAGGAAACATGGGGTTGTTCCTTTGGCCACACACATGTGAATCTATGAAAAAGGTGATATTGTAGATATCAAGGGAATGGGTACTGTGCAAAAAGGGATGCCTCACAAATGTTACCATGGCAAAATGGGAAGAGTCTACAGTGTTTCCCAGCATGCTGTTGGCATTGTTGTAAGCAAGCAAGTTATTTGCCAAGAGGATTAATGTGTATATTACGCATATTAAACACGCAGTGAGCCATGATAGCTTCCTGAAACATGACAAGGAAAATGATCAAAAAAAGAAAGAAGCCAAAAAGAAAGGTACCTGGGTTCAGCTGAAGTGCCAGCCTGCCCCTCCCAGAGAAGTGCACTTTGGGAGAGCCAATGGGAAGGAGCCTGAGTTGTTGGAACCTATTTTCTATAAATTCATGACATAAGCAGGGAATGTTGCTCTGCCATTCATTACCTAATTGGTAGCTTAAGTGTTCTAGTTCCTACTTAAAAAATAAAAATTTATCCTGTGTTGTAAGGATGGTTTTCTTGGTTGAACAGGTATGTGATGCCTTCTTACCTCAGAAATATTTGGAGCAGATTTTCACTGTACCTAGTAATTGTGTCTAGTCTTTACTCTTCAGTGTTTCTCTTGCTGAAAAATATTGCTTAGGTATTGTGCAGATGTATACCCAAATATCCAAATATTTATAAAATATTTATATTGGCTTGAAGATCCTGTAAATCACCATGGGGAAAAGATGTAGTAACATAAATGGAAGTTACTTTGATTAAACAAATGGAAGTCCATTTAAGTTAAATAAATTGTTTAAAGCATACACACACAAAAAATAAAATAAAATAAAATTGGAGGACAGAGAATTGTTGGTAATATACTTTTTATACTTTTAATGTCTTTGAGATCTATGGTGATGTTCTTAATTTTTCCACTTTCTGAATAATTTCTTTAGCATTTGTTTCAAGGCAGGTCAGCTGGTACAGAAACCTCCTCTTATTTTTGTTAGAGAAAATATTCTGGTGATATCTGAAATAATGTTTTAGAATTGTAGGTTGCTGTTTTTTTTTCTCTCAGCGCTTTGCATTTCTTAGTCCATTCTTGCGTGCTTCAGCCTGCTTGAGCTGCTTTAAAAGGTCACCAAAGAAGGACAGGCTATAAACAATAAAAATTGTCTCTCCTAGTGCTGATGAGGGAAGTTCAAGTTCAAAGCACTGGCAGATCTGGTTTTGCCTGAGAGTCCAGTTCCTCAGAGACAACCAACTTTTCAACGGTGTTCTCACATTGGAAGAGGCAAGCAATCTCCCTGGGGTCTCTTGTATAACCGCTACTGCTGTTCCCAGGTCTCCTCCCCTGCTGACCTCCTAAGACCATCACCTTGAGGGTTAGGTTGTTATCATACAAACTTTGCAGGAGAGACAAACATTAATTCATTAGATAGGGCATCCGAGGAGTTACATGTGATTTTTATTTTGGCTTTTACATAAATAAAGTATTTTCCCCACGGGTGCCTTTAAAACTTTTTCTTTTGCTTTATTTTCTGTAGTTTTAATATGGTATTTCTAGATGTAGGGACTTGGGATTTACGCCCTCTGTCTGTCTCTCTGTCCTTCCTGCCCTCCTTCTTTCTTCACATTTGTCTTGCCTGATGTTCTCTGAGTGTCCTGGATTGGCCATTTTGTATCTGGTATTAATTTAATTTACTGGAACAAAATCTAGACATAGATCAGGTATGATTGTGTATGCCTGTAATTTCAGCTCAATAGGCTGAGGCAGGAGGATTGGTGAGAGTTGAAGAGCGGCCCGGACTACATAGTGAGTTCAAGGTCAGCATGGACTACATAGTGAGACCCTGTCTTAGAAACAAACAAGTAACCAAACAAGTGACAAAAACCCTCCGTTATGTTTTTTTTTTTTCACGTTTCTTTATTCCTTTATTCTTTTCCTTCTTCTGATATTCTCAATACATTTATGCCACACCTTTGAGGTTATCTCAGAAATTTTACTATTTTGGTCTTTTTCTGTAATCTTTTTTCTTTTCTCTTTACTTTCTAGTTGGAGAGGTTTCTGATCACATTGAGTCCAAAGATGTTTCTCAGTTACGTGCACTGTAATGAGACCGTCAAGGGCAATCTTAGTTAGAGTGAGAGTAATTTTGATCTCTTCATTCTGTTTTATTCTTTCTTAGGATTTCTATCTCTCATTTTAATTTTCCAATCTTGTTGGTTACTTTTCCTTTAGCACCCTTAATGTAGTCATTGCAGTAGCTCTTTCAATTTCCTGGTCTGATAATCCTAATATTCATTCCATGTCTGAGTCTACTTCTGGTGCTTGATTTGTTCCTTAAGGCTGTTTTGTGACTGTTAGTGTGCCTTGTAATTTTGCTGAAAGCCAGACATAATGTACTAGGAAAAATACACAGGAGTATATGGATTTTTTTGTGTTTTCTGGTAAGATGCTCAGTGAGGTAAAATAGTCTGTCAACTTATGATTAGATCTTAGTCTTTTAATAAGCTTGTGACCCTGGAGACTGAACTTCACAAGTGCATCTCAGCTTTGCCCCCCTAGCTAGGATAAGGTGGATGGAGTGGGCTGGAGTTGGTTACTCTGCGCTCTCTGGGTTGGTTATGATGTGACATAGCCCCAGTATCTTAGGTGTTGCTAAAATAACTTTGAGCAGGTTATTTTTTGGCATCTTTTAAAAGATGGATACTTTTCCCTTGTTCCTGCTGGTATTATGGTGGGAAATTTTTTTGATCTTCATTGTGGGAACCAGGTAGGGATCCTGGAGGTAAAACTTACAAGTCTGTGAAGTCTCTTCGATTTCTGGGCCCTCTTGGGGTATCCGTTCTCAGACCTGTCTATGCTGAACCTCCAGCAGTTTGTGAATTGCCTTGAGGTCTCTGTACCTTGTACTGGTCCCTGGGAAAACTTCTGCTAGTGGGCTTCTCCTGTGTGTTGTGGTCTCTCTGTCTTTTAGTCTCTATACTTTTTAAAATAGTGGTTTGTCTTATGAACTCAATTCCTTAGCTGACCCAAGCACAGCTCTTGGGTTTCCTTCCATTTGCTTAGCTTTTCATTTGTTGTTAGGATTATATGACAGTTTCCAAGTTCTTTACTTGCCAGCCTAGATATACAAAGTCTCATTTTGCCTATTTGATGTCAGGCTTATTTATAGCTATTTTAAAAATAATAAATTGGTATGATAAATTGGGTATTTTTTTTCCATAATATAGTCTAGTCTACTTAGTGTTATTTTATACAAAGGCTACTTCTTTTTTCTTTTTTTATGTATTTAGTACAGGGTTTATAGGGTCTCACTACACAGATCAGACTCCTAGTGATCCTTCCTGTTTTTCAGCTGCCCAAGTGCTGGGATTACAGGTATGCGCCACCACACCCAGACTCACTCACCATCTCAGCATGCCCCAGGGGTGGGGTTAGCACAGCATTCTGGGGATCGAATCCTGGCCCCAGCATCTGCCTAAGCATGTGCTTTTCTGGCTGGCCCTCAAGGCTACTTTTTTTAGACAGCACTCCACTTATTAATTCAAAATGGCCTTGAACCCATTGTGTAGCCCAGGCTAATCTTGAACTTCTGGGGAACATCCTGCCTCAGTCTTCCAATTGCTGGGATTACAGGATATGCCACCACATATGGTATTTTCTGTATATTAATTTTATCCAGTCACTTTACTAAACTCTCACATCACTTTAAAAACCCTTTTAATAGATTCTCTTGGTTTTCCAGGTATATAACCTTGTAAAATCAAGATCACCACCATGTACAACCAGAATATGATGAAAGTGACCTCTAAAGTAGATTATTTGCCTCATATGAGACATCATAAGGTATTCTCCAAAATATCTATATGAATTACATTTTGTTGTGATCTTAAACATAGGCTTGAACAATCAGATAAGCATGTTTTGACTTGGGTAGAAAAAGTCCTATTTAGATCCTCACTGCCTTTCTTTCACTAGTCGATTTTTTTTAGTAGTTTTTCCTTCTAATTACATTAATTTCTATTACATGTTATCTCTAACTGACCTGATTTTCTTATATTATTTTATCATTTTACAATTAAGCCAGTACATTCTTAGCCCACGATCACATCAAGAATTTTGTTAGTCTATTACTCAAATAGAGTTTGAAACTGATACTCCATTTATAACAATGAGAAAGAAACATGCGTGTAGAAATCTTTAGTGGTAACACCTTAAGGATAGATACAATGTCCAAACCAGTACACATTCAAGAGTGAAAAAGGGCATCATTCATAATTACTTTGGGAAGGTCTCAGACAAATCAGGTTGAAGGGTCGCCCTAAGTAAATAAAGTTTCTAAGTTGCTATTTATTGCAAGTTTGGCTACATTCTTTTTTTTCATCCTTTTATTTTTTTTAATGTATTTGGTACAGGGACCCCTGTGCAGGATTCAACTATGCAGCTCAAACTCAGAGTGATCCTGTTTTTAGCCTCCCCAACACTGGAATTATAGGCATGCGTAACCACGCCCAGGGGCTAGGGCTGGTACGGCAAGTGGTGCTGGGGATTGAACCCGGTCCCTATGCTTGCCTAAGCAGGTGGTTAGTATGCTGAGCTATTTCACTGGCCCTGGTTATATTTTTTTCATATATCAGGACATACTTATCTCTCTGGCTGTGAAGGCTAGCTCATAGAATCAAACTTCCTATAATTGAGGGAACCACCCTAACTGAAGATGCAGGTGAAACCATCCAAATGGAAAACTAAGTTTAGCATCCAGGCGGTGGTAGTATTTTCCAGGGTCTCAGTTACTCTTCTCTCATTGCTGAGACAAATACCCAACACTCAATATATAAATATGGAGACTGCACAGAAGACGGAAAGGGTTCTGAGAGTCCAGCTTTCCATCCTTCTTATAGCTGCTATTTCTGTAGATGGATGATTCCTCCTTGCATCCTTCTTGTTCAGGCCACTGCCTCCTTGTGCTTCTGCTTTATGTTTTCTTTGTCCCATTGCTCTATTTGCATCTCTTCCTGTTCCTTTTTAACCCTCCTATCTCTTTCTTTCTTGTTTTGCTCTTGCTCTTTCCAGAAATAGTACAAGATGGAAGTTTAGTTTTGTTTTTTTATGGTATACCATCTTATGTTTGTGGTTTTAAAAAAAATCAGCAAATAAAATCTTCCCACTCTGTTTAACAGAAAGAACAACAACAAAAGCTAAATAAATTACTTTTAACTTATGTGGACCTAAATTGATTTTTGTTGCTCTGTTCTTATAGATGTGAGATTATTTACCAGGAGGATAAAACATTCTTTTTCTTCACTTAAGAGTATCAATTATTCAGGGATCTGATGTGATGTATAGTTATTGTCCCTTTTAGACAATTACCATTTGTGTTAAGTGAGGAAGGTTGATATTAACATCTTCATTTTACTGACAAAACAATTAGAAAACAGAGAAGGTAATGAATGCATTCCTGATCCAACAGGAATATTCAAATTGACATTACAATTCTGTGCTCTGAGTTATTCTAGTTATCTTTCAAATATCCTAAAACTTGTCAAAGTAAAGGTAGCATTACCAAAATACAAACCCATCACCCAGTATTTTTTATCTTAATATTTTTAAAGTTTGGGTCGTAGACTTATTTTTGCTTGAAAGAATAAATATTTTTTTCATAGTTGAAGTTTTTTTTAATCTTCCACATTCTCTTCTCCTTTTACCCTTCCCATTGCCAAGACACAGTACTGCATAAACAGAACTTAAAGGAAGAGAGCTTTATTTGGCTGACACTTTCAGAAATTCTAGCCCATGATTGGCAGGTTCAAAGGCAGCAATAGCACAGTGGAAGGACCTGCACAGTGGAAAGCTGATCACACAATGGCAGCTGGGAAGAACAGAGAGAAAAACAAAGGGAAGAGAGATACTCTTTCAGGCCATGTCCCTAATGACCCATGTCTTCTGACTGAGTCCTACCTTCTCAGAATAACTGTTACAGCGATCCTGGTGCAATCGCCTTCCAAAAGCTATACGTCTGAGCATGTGAGGCTTTAGAAGAACATCCTAGATTTAAGCAATATCATTTAGTCCTTGACCCCCAAACCTCAGGTATATCTCCTTATGCAGAATGCATTTATTCTATCTGTAGCTGTTGCCCATGTCTTAACAGTTTTGGAAAGTGCAAGTCCAAAGTTTCCTCTGAGAATCAAGGAAAACAGTTGTGAGCCTCTATAAAAACAAAAGGAATTTAAACACTTCCAACATGCAATGGTACAGTGTAAACATTCAAACTGCAAAAGGGAGAGACACAAGGATAGAAAGAAATCAGACCTAAACTGAGCAATCCAAATTCCAGCAGGACAAACATTAAATCTGTATGTAGGTCTGTGTTTTGCACACAAGGCAAGTTGTGAGGTGTAATTGACAAAGGGCTTGGGCAGCCTTGACCATATGCTACTGCTATTTGCAACTGTATTGACTTCTCTATTGGGCTGGCTTTGCTCACTGTCTGTGGGTTTTTTCAGACATTCCCTGTTTCTGGCATCTCCAAATTCCTGGGCCCTCACTCCATTTTTACTTCACTCACAGCTTCATGCTCTCTCCTCTGAGGGGTACACTGCCTTGTGGAGAGCCACACATTGCTTGACCTCTGACAAAGTCACACTGAGTTTGGAGAACCTGTAAAGCAGAACCTCACATGGATGCACCTCCCTAAACCCACTGGGGACTCTTGGGCTTATGCTTCACATGAAGGAACTCATTTAATAAGTGAATCACCCAGTGTTTGGGCATAATGTAATTAAGTACATAAAGTTCTATCAGAGATTAACTCCTTGCCTTCTGCCTTGTAAACCTGCAGACAGGGACAAGCTTAAGCCAAAAATATTCTAAAATAACATGGAAGTTTAGAGCCAAGACCTTGTGGCAGTGAGAAAGAACCCCCAAAGGGATGAGAGTTTTGGTAGTGCAGAAATAGAACAGAAACAACTGCAGAGGACAGTGGCCCTTGGTTAATCTCGTCCTAAGCCAAAGAAGCTCTAGTGTCCACTCTACATTAGAAATTGGGGAGACTGAGGCAGAATCAACTCAATTTGACACCTGCCCAGAATGATTTTTTTTTTTTTTTTTTTTTTTGTATTTTTTAGTACAGGGTCTACCGGGTACAGTATCTAAAGGGTCTCACCACATCGATTGGAGTCGTACTGGTTCGCCTGTGTTCAACCTCCCAAGAGCTGGGATTACATGCGTGCGCCACCTTACCCAGTCTGAATCTCCATCTCAGTGCACCGTGGGGGCGGGGCCGGCACTTTCTACTGGGGATGAACTCTGACTCTTGCACTCTGCCTAAGCAGGCTTTTTAATCTGCTAAACTATTTGGACAGCCCTTTCCCGGAATGTTTTAGTGATTGGGGGATACCTGGGCTGGGTCACCCTTATTTGACTCTGTTAAAACTTCACAAACATGAAAAGAGAGAAGGGAAGAAACAGGACTAATATAAGGAAGTAGAGTTGAACCATATGCCCATATGTAGCCATAAGTTCTTGTGCCCGGGCCATAACCTTGTTCTAAAAACCTTGCATTCCATCGCAGTCACGCTGGCAACCAAGGAAATTATATAATAAAAACAGAACAAAGAACTGAGCCGAGCATGTTCCCAATTTGGAAACGCATATTGGATGCCAGCAAGCAACTAATAAAGACTCTGTTATTCCTACAGTACAGGCTTCAGTTGGAATATTCCCACGATTTCACAACAGTTGATTATGTTCTATGATTACCCCTTGTTTATACTGTGTACTCATATTAATCAAAATTAAAATTGTTTTTCTCTTATCGAGGAGAAGCCACATCTGATAATCTTTGCATAAAGAAAGTTTATGTAATCACTCATATATAAATAAAGGCCACTGATTTTGTTCTGGGTTGAACAGTCATGCTCTTCTTTCCTCCTAACCCCACTATATTTCTCTGAGTCTTTTTGTCTTTACCG
Source organism: Octodon degus (assembly GCF_000260255.1). NCBI lineage: Eukaryota > Metazoa > Chordata > Mammalia > Rodentia > Octodontidae > Octodon > Octodon degus. The sequence goes on along the minus strand of NW_004524577.1, from coordinate 30,407,493 downwards.
CCGGCTTTCTCCTCTGTTCGGGTGGTTGTTCCCTAGAGGTTGAGGCTGGACCTCACACTACTGAGGTTTTTGGAAACCTCCATGACTCTTCAGTCTTGGATTCTTCACACCTGCATCATGTGGGTGACAACAAGGTCTGCTGCCAGCTCATGCAGTACAGCGCCTCCTTGGACCACGGTTATAGCGGACATCAAGGTGGCTGAACCCGGGGAAACTTCCTGTTCACCCTGAATGAATTTCCAGAGGGTCTTTCCCCAAAGCAGTGCTTTTCACTTTTACATTTTGGAGTGTGTGAAGGGTAGGGTCTTGCTGTGATGCTTCTAAGCCATTTGCTTATTATTCTGATGTAAATACTTGACTTTTATTTTTATGAAAAAAATAAAACAAAAATTTCATAAAAAATAAGAAAATAGCAATAGCTGAGTACTGTGTATCAGAATCTTAAAAGTAGTTACTCAAAACCTGAGATGGATGAAAAAACTCATAAAAAGAAGGTACAAAAGAGGCAATAGCACAAAACTTTGTTCTTAATGAATTGAGAGAAGCTAATACTATGAATGAAACAAGTTAACATACGCATTAAAGTATTTTTTAATGGAATAGATAATTTGTGGAATTATTTGAACTTTTTACTTCTTATTTATGGAACTTCTATAAGCTGTGTGTCTTTTTTTGTGTGTGTATTTTTTAGGGAAGAGTCTACAGGATGTTTAAGGTCTCTCTACTGGATTGGACTTGTAGTGATCTTCCTGTTTACAGTCCCCAAGAGCTGGGATCACAGGCATGCGCCACCATGCCCAGTCTCAATTGCTGCCTCATCCTGGAGGCTGCATGGGATCAAACTCTAGGCCCCTGCACCTGCTTGCAGGTGCTGTGTGTCTTACTTACATCATTTAACATTATCTCGAGTTGCATACAGTTGCCTATGATGCTTTAGTTTATCTTGGAGGGAATGGCAAACTACTACAGTCACTATTGAAATCAGTGTGGAGATCCTTCAAGAGACTAAAAATAGATACGACTTTCACCCAGCTATCCCCGTTCTAGATATCTCCCCAAAAGAGTTCAAGCCATCATATTACAGGGATGCATGCTTACTCGTGTTTATAACAGCACACTTTAAGATAGCTAAGTCTTGGAAACAGTGTTAATGTTCATTAAAAGATGAAGGATAAATAAAATGGGGTATTTGTATACAACGGAGTACTGCTATGACATAAAGAAACATAAGTATAACTTCTTTAAAATAGTAGAATTTTTAGCAATCAAGTTTTCCTTGGCCACAAGGAAGGAAAATTTCTTTGAAGGGAAACTGAAATGATTTCAAATAGGACATTTACTCCTGATTGTCATTGTAAATCTTGCTAAAAGCAGTGAGCAGTATCAATTTTACAGTCTGAACATTAGTCTGGCTTGAAATTTCCTGTCCCAGATCAATTAATCTGCTCTCTTTCACTTTGGTATTCTTCAAAGTCTCAGGACATGAACAAAATATAGATAAAATTCTTGCCAGAGTGTAATACACATGGACTCAAGTTCACCTGCCAAGATAGCTCTTGTTTTCAACGGAACACCTTCCTCCTGATCCTGCTCTTAACTATCTACATTACTGCCAGCATTCTGGTCTTCTGAGCTCTGATCAGAAGCTTCCATCAAGTGTGTCTTATAGCATTCTAGAGTTTTCATGGTCTACATTTCCAAAGTTCCCCAAACTCATCCTGTGAGCCAGGAGCAAAGGCTATCAAACCACCTCTTGGACAATATGGTCCAGTCTGTGCTTGTTCAGTGTTTTGGTTTTTTTTTTTTTTTTTTTTTTTTTTTTTTTAGAGCAAAGTCTACAGGATCTCACGATGCGGATCAGGCTTGTAGTGGTGCTCTTGTTTTCAGCCTCCCAAGGGTCAGCACAGCAAGCCAGGAATTGAACTCCAGTCCTTGAGTCTGCTTAAGTAGGTGCTTTAACCCACTGAGCTATCTGGCCAGTCCTTGTTTCAGTGGTTTTGAGGAGGCGAGAGGGAAGCAATTGCAAAAAGTATTATATTGGTGCATTTGTACTTGGATATTTTCAGACATCTTTTTTAGTGTTTTGTGGATTTTGCTTTGCTGTGTATATAATGGACCAATCCAAATTTTGCAACATCTAGTTGCTAAAGGTAGGAATTTCCAGTGTATGACAAAGTAATAAAGTTAGCATGTTTTCTTCATTATGTGTTGAAATGCACAGAACATTTTGCCCTCTGTAAATACATTTTACATTCAGCCATCTCTGACATTATTTTTGCCTCTGGTTGTCCACTGGGTTGAAGCAGAGAGAAAGAAATGGGACCAAAATGGTCATACCTAGAAGATACTTCATATTACAACCATATGTGTGTATAATTTTATTTATCAGTGCTACGATAGCAGACAAGTTCTAATATGAAAAATCTTGTTCTATACAGGTAGAAGTGCTTGATATATTTAAAAGTCAAAATAGTAGAATAACACTTTGTAAATAGGCTTTATAAATTTATAGCAAATACTATGTTTGCAAATAGAATGTTTAAATCATCTCTGGAGGGGGACACATGGTCAGATGGAGTCCCAGTAATATCCTGCTTCTGGTACCAAAATCTGTCCTAATCTATTTTTTGTTGCTTACATACCAACAATTTAACATAGGGGAGACTTATTCTGGTTTACAGATTCACAAGTTTCTGTCTGCGGTTGTCAGGCTCAAATCCAGACAAAGCGTGGTAAAAGGACCCACTGTAGAGGACAGGTACTCACCTTATGGCATCCAGGAAGCAGAAAGAGACAGGAGAAGATGTGTGTGGGGGGTTACTTCCCTTACCTCCCAACATCCACTGAGCCATAGTGCCCCATAGTCTAATCACTTTCCTCAAACCTTACTTCTGAACACATGAGTATTTTGGAAGACATTTCAGATCTAATGTAACACAGTATAAGTATACTTGGAGATAGATTTTCCTCTCTCTCTCTCTCTCTCTCTCTCTCTCTCTCTCTCTCTGTCACTGTCTCTCTCATAGAATCTTGGTATATAGTCTAGGCTGATTACACTGTATAGTCAGTATGTAGCTGAACTCAGTATGTAGTCTAGGCTGTCCTCTAACTCACAATCCTCTTCCCTTGGCCTCCTGAGTTCTGAGATTGTCATACTGGCTTAGTTATTCCTCTCGTTGCTGGGACAAATACCTGACATTCAAAATGAAGGAAAGAAAGGTTTATTTAGCTCACAGTTGTTGGAGGTTTCAGTCCATATTCAGCTGGGTCCAAGGCAGAGCAGCACATAGCAGAGAGCAACCTTTCATGGTAGTAACAAAGAACAAGAGCACAAGGGAGGGGTAGCAGCAGCTCAAGCAGCTAACTTCTCTTCCCTCCTTACATTTTAATGGAAATTCCCTGCCCCGGAGCAGATGCAGCATCCACTCCCACAGTAATCAATCACAAATTCCAGAAGCCGCCCCAAGACTGTATGAGTGGGGACAACTATACACAAACGATAACACATACCATGTCTGAAATGGGTTTGGTTATTCCCATACATTCATTTATACTTCTAGCTCATAAATATTAGTTCTTAGATAATATCTACACAAAATTGGGTGAAAACAACACAAATAAATAAACGTAAAATATAATAAACAAAACACAATTATTAGAGGTCATATTTTTGGATCTTGTCCCTTCCCATGGTATGAGGAATTTAATGGTATTTTCTATGATTTTCTCTCTCTCTCTTTTTTTTTTTTTTTTTTTTAGGAGGGGTGTACCAGAAATTGTATTCAGGAGCTTCCACTGATCATGACAGGCATTTGTGCTGCTGAGATATCTTCCCAGCCTTCTCTTTACTGTCTTTTCAATGGCTTTTCCCTATTGTATGTATTTTCTATGATTGGTGGAGCATGCTGCAGCCATTTTCTTCATAAGAACATCATATTTCTAAGTATTCACTGTATAGCTACCTTATACCTTTAAAGTACCTGTTCCTCTTGAACCTAGCACTGTGGTTAACATGTCTCAGAAAGCCAGACTGTTGCAGGCAGCACTAGATTTTTAAAATTTTCATTGTTAAATAGCATTCAATTGTATGAAAATTCTAAAATTTATTTATGCTTTGTTGATAGGTAATGTGAGTCATTTCCAGTTTGCAGTTGGTTCCTATATATTGCATTAGTAAAACTGTAATTTTTGTGCAGTCAAATGTGAAAACTTGGCCTCTTCCTAACTCATGGCATATTCGCAGTCAATTCTAGATGGATCTCAAATGGTTAAATAATAAATCTTTGAAAGCATGAGAAAATGTCTTTATGAATTGGAATATGCATAGACTTCTTATGCAGGATATAAAATTTGCTCATCTCAAAATAAATAATCATTTAGACTCAATTAAAAGAACATGTTTCAGTTCATAGAAAGCATAGTTCAGACCATTAAAGGTAAACCACAGAGTAGGATATTTGCAGTTATATATCCAAAAAGGAATTGATGTCAAGAATATATAAAAAATCCCTATAAATTTATAAGAAAGGGCTATTTTACATTTGTTATAAATGCTGCCACTATATTAGATATATCTTTTTTTTGTGGTACCAGGAATTGAACTCAGGACCCGGCGTTTGCCAGGCAAGTGCTTATTCTACACAGCTCTCTCCCTGGCCCAAAGATATCTTGATGGTGTCTACAAAAACTGAAAGCACCTACATCTTGAGACCCAGCAGCATCATGATTAGATATACCCAAATGAGTAAACTAAAAACATTTCTCAGCCTCACTTGATGCAGTGCAGTACATAAAAGTCTCCTCTTGGCCTTTTAACATCGTACTCTTCTGATTTTCTTCCTATCTCTAGCAGTTCCTCCACCAAGAGAAAACCTGTATTAATATTCCAGTGAGTATGTGGTTTGTGTTCTGGTAAATATTTAATTCTGGCTTCTTTGGGAAAATGATCCCAAATTTTTCTCCTTTACTGACTTCCATGGCATAAATATTCCCACTGAGGCCTATTTAGAACTACTTATTTAATATCATCTGGCTTATAAAAACACTAACATGTTAAGTCATTTGTCTGAATAGGTATGGGTTGGCTCTTGTATACGTCACTAAAGACAGTGAAGACGTGAAGCATATTTCTCAATCTCTCCAGCATTCCGATGCTGGTTTTACTATTGTTAGTTAAACAGTGGCATTCAACTAGACACTTTTGTATTTCTTGGTGATAATATTTTAGAATCTGAGAAAAAGTTGAATTGATCAAGGCTTGATGATACATTTTTTCCCCACCCATTTAAACAGAATCTTTGAAATAAGTATTGAGATGAGGAAGCAGGCAGAGCTTACCATTCAAGTCTGTCACCCTTTTCATGTGGGTGTCATTGCACCTACAAAGATACAGAGAAAAAGAGAAGGTGGATGCAAGCTGCCTTCCCTGCATTCTAAGTCACCAGCATATTCCTTTGTTTAGGAGAAAACAGATGATTTAGCTCATCTTATATTTATGGATTCTTACACATTTTTAACATTATAAATAAATGACAAATTAACACCCTTAGATACAAATGTTTATGTATTATTATTTCCTTTTTCTTAGGATTATTTCCTGGTATAAGACATTTGACTATAAGGCCAAGATACTCTTCAGAATGGTTATAAAAATGCGCTTTTACCAATAATACCACTGCTATCCTCACCAATATTTCTCCCTTTACCTTTTAAATAGATTGTTTCTGAGTTAGTCAACAAGAGATAAGAAGAATATTTGGTATCTAGTTTTTTCAGGAAATTGAATTTAATTTCTGCATCAGATTTATTACGCCAAAGTGGTTATTTGTTTGCTCAAACACTAGTCTGGTTCTTGCCAAGAAGGACAGTTTAGATGTGGAGAATATTCAGAGCGATGGGCTGTAGATTACCCTCTGTAATGTGAGTGGGGTTTATCTCATCAGCTGAAAGCCTCTATGTGAAGCCTGAGGTTTCTCAGAGAAGGAATTCTGCTTTCAGAATGTCAGGCTTAACATGGAGAGCATGTCTGAGTTCTAGCCTTGGGATTGAGGGTTGCAACATGGAGTCTTAACCTGAATCTCTAGACTGCTGGCTTACCCTATTTACTCTGGATTTCCCAGCTTCCGCAACCACATAAATGTACATCTTAGAATAAACTTCTTTTCTACCTAGCTATCAACCACCTATCTGTTTCAAAATAAATGTCACACCTGTCTGCCTTAAAATAAGTATATAGCATATCTATCAATTCTATTGATCATCTATGTATGTATGTATGTATGTATGTATGTATGTATGTATCTATCTATCTATCTATCTATCTATCTATCTATCTATCTATCATCTCTGTTTTTTATCTATCCGGTATTTTTTTCCAGTGGACAAACAATATAATTATTAACTTAAATTCTGTCTTTTCATTCTCTGTTAAATAATCTCTGTTTCCTTCCTTATTTTCAGCTCTTTCTATATTTTGTGATTTTCCTTAGGTTCTCCATTCCTCCTGTTGGTGTTTAAAATGAGAAAATACATCTGAGACATGAACAGTAAATTATTACATCGTACCTTTAATCCCAGTAAGCTGAAGCTCTTAATAACTTTGATATATATGTATATCCCCATGGCAGTTCTCAAATTTATTGTGGCTTTATTTTTACAGCTAAGATGTAGCCTCTAATGAGATTTTACAAAATAATATCCACAAGAGGTTAAAAACTACCCACTTGATGTTTAAAACAGCATTTTCTTGTCATATTTATTAGCAGAGAATCTTTTCGGTAGCTAATTTAAGTTATTGTGGAGAAAATAAGCGTAGTTAATTAAAGGAAATGTATTCATTTGTATAGGTCCAAAGAAGCAATACTGAGCCATCACCTCTTGATAAATGACTAACACAGGTCACTTGTCAAAGCTTGGCTCTTTGCACTTTAGTAGAAATTATATTTTTTTCCCTACAGTGGAGGCTTGGATCACAAAAAAAAGGCTTTGTTCTCCTCTGGAGTCTTGATATCACTAATGACAAAAATATCTTTCTCTTCCTCCCTTTTTTATTACCAATGTTTTCCTGGTCAATTTTTTATTATAAAGTTGTGGTGAGAAGAAAACTGTTATAGTTGTTGCAAATGTAACACACACACACACACACACACACACACGTCTAAACTGAAATGTAAGCCAGAGTACCTTTCCACAAGTAGTAATTTTAGTTTTTGGATAGGACACATGTGTTTACAAATATAACTATGATATCAATATCAACTCAATATTTTAAATGTTCTTGACACAAAAATATTAGAAGGTTTCAGGAATTGAGAAAGATCATTAAGGAAAAAAAAAAAAAGCTAAATGATGATGATGGCATTAGAGGGCCAGGAGAACAAATGAAACAAGATGTCTTGTGGTCTAAGAGGAATAATAAGATCTGAAAAGTTACAGACTGAAAAGTAGTGTAAAAGTTATTTTTTTTTTATATTCATGGCAACTTGACTAACACCAACATGTAGATTATGGTATAATTCCTCTTTCTGTGGAAAACTTTTGCTGAGGGTAGTAAGCGCTGACACAGTGCAAAAGAAAGCCAAAATAGAAAGCTTTGCAATACAGAATCTTGTGTGAGAGCTTGGGGAAAGAATTTTTATGCATCTAACATCTCTGAATAGAGTAGACTGATATATTCTATCTTCTATAAATATCCTTGTTTCTTTAGTTTTGCATTATCTCCTCAAGGAAAATAGAAAATCTCTGCTCTGCATATTCTTTGCTGCCATGGGCATTGGGGAGCTGCTGTGCAGGAGCAATTGATTTGTAAGTTTCTACCTTTTTCCAACAAATCGAAGAAGTTTTTTCCATAACTGAAAAGATATCAGGAACCACATTTTTATTCCTTTTTCTTTTCCCTGGTGAGGGGTGTGCGGCTCAATTCTGTAGCCACATACCTTCCCAATCTTCCTCCCCCCCCCCTTTGGCAGAACTGGGAATTGAACTCAGACCCTTGTGCTTTCCAGGCAAGAGCTTATTCTACTGAGCCATTACCCCAGCCCCCTACCTTCCTTTCATCAAGTACCAGAAATTCTCAGAATAGGAATTATTGTAAGATCTAAATTTTTTTTTGCTTTACACTATTAATGTTACTAAAAGGTGGACTAAAATAAATTAGTCATTCTTTGTTCAAATCTGACTGGAAAATGGATCATGTTTAGTCTCAACAGCTTTAATATTTTCTTTAAATTATGCACACTACAATTTTCACTAAACTTTTCAAGGTGCTGAAACCATACTTCCTGAATT
>NW_004524577.1:30349569-30382506 GCF_000260255.1 Octodon degus | reverse complement strand
TCTTCTAATCTATTCCATTGATCCTCAGGTCTATTTTGTTGCCAGTACCATGCTGATTTTATCACAGTAGCCTTGTAGTATAATTTCAAGCCAAGAATTGTGATGTCTCCTGCCTTGTCTTTGTTTGCCAGGATTGCCTTTGCTATTCTAGGTCTTTTCTGGTTCCAAATAAATTTTAGGAATGATTTCTCTAGTTCTGTGAGGTATGTTGGTGGTAGTTTGGTCATGATTGCATTAAACCTATACAATAATTTTGGGAGTATGGCCATCTTCACAGTGTTGGTTCTTCTTATCCAGGAGCATGGAATAATCTTTGCATTTTCTGAAATCTTCTATGATCTCTTTTTTAAGAGTACTGTAATTTTCCTTGTAAAGATCTTTGACTTCTTTAGTTAGATTAATTCCAAAATATTTCATTTACCTCTGTGCTATTACAAAAGGCATTGTTTCTCTAATTTCCCTCTCTGTGTGTTTGTTATTTGTGTAGAGGAATGCCATTGACTTTTGGGTATTGACTTTGTATCCTCCTATGCTACTAAATTTCTGTATTAATTCTAGTAGCTTCTTGGTGGAGTATTTTGGGTTACAATGAAAGATTTTATCTTTTTTTTGTTGTTGTTGTTACTGGGAACTGAACTCACTACCCTGGGCTTGCCAAGCAGGTGCTGTGCTGCTGAGCTACATCCTTAGCAATTTTATCATTTTAATGAATGGAACTTAATGTCAGATGTAGTTTTATTTAAAAATAAAGGGATATTTTGTGGAAAATGGCATTACATTCATATGCATATCTCAATGTTCCTTATTACTTTCTTTGAGACAGAAAGCATATATAATATGATGTACCTGAAGAATAAATTTCTATTTCCTTAAACATTGTCTGTAAGAAGAATAATGGTAGCAAATACCTGACCAATTTCAATGTTGAGATCTTGAGTAGCCACAACCTAAGTGTCAGAAAGCTCTCTTGATTGCTATTTCAGTTGCTAAAAGATATTGGAAATGGGAAAACAGGGCAGCATGCAGTATAGGAAGGGATAAAGAGGAGAAGAAGAGGAAGGGATAAAGAGAGAAAGGGATACAAAGCTGTCTCTGACAATATTGATAGGAGCACATACTTTGCAATAGGTCCAGAACACTTTGATAATTTCAGTTCAGAAGAATCCTCTAGCCAAGGAAATAAGCAACAAAGTACATACCGGGTTTGATGACGAAGATATTTCAGAGAGAATGTCTTAAAAGGTAATAGCTCAACAAAATTTGTGATCCAGTGTATAAGGACAAAGATGTAACAGTGAGACTCAGATAGGTCATGTATCTGATGATAGTAAAAAAGTTAAAAACTGTACCCAGATTTTTAGGAAAAGGCCTAAAAATCACCATTGAAAAAAAGACTTTGTAAGTCTTGGTTTGGAGGAATGAGTGTTTCTCTCTTGTTCAGATGTTCTTTTGTTTTCTTTTTAATTTTTATTTATTTTAATAAGAAAGAAGATAAAATAGCAATGAAAGTTTCAAAACAGGTTAGTAGGATAGTTGCATAATTAATACAATGCATATTGTCATCATAGTAGTTATTCAGAGGACAAGATGTAGACATGCTATCTTGTTAAACATTATTAGTACAAACCTTTCTTCTCATTCAACTAAGAGAAGGTAGATGTACATCCATCCTATCTTATATATACATCTATATATATATTTCTTTCATTCCAGAATGGTCTTTTATTTATATCCCCCTTTTTAATTTTGTTTTGTCAAAGATGGGTGTTTGACATTGCTGTTAGAGAAGTTGTATTTGGAGAAGTTTTTAAAGGATCTCTGAAAATGATTATATACTTTTAAAAGATCAAGTCTTAATTCTTCTATATTTCTGCCTCCTTCCATCCATCCACACAGTCTTCATAGCCATTAAATTCATATTCAGGCTGACGAATCTACATTTACTCTGTTGTTACATGAAGCCTTTCCTAGAGAAAGGCTCATTTGATTGGACTCAGCCTGTGAGGCAGAAGAGTCATAGAATCCTCAGTGTGGATACATCAGATGCTTATTGGTGTGTTTCGCCAAGTCTGGTTAAGCATTTGTAAATATCCAAGCTGTGCTTCCTGCTCTCGAATAGCTGATAGAACAACAAGATGTAGAAAAATGTTGCAGAAGCTGAACAGTAATAAATGCAGATCTCTGTGGGTTGTTGTTACCTAGCAAGCTATAGAGTTAGAGTGGTTAGGAAATTTTAATTTATTAAAAAATCTGTAGTCCTTCTCAACATATGATACTGTATTCACAGCTGATCCCTAGAGGGGATGAACTAACAGGAAAGGCAAATTTCAAAAGCTATCAACTAAGGAAGCTCCATCTGCCTTTCTGTCCCTTCTCTTCCTGGTGCAATACCTGTCTGTTCCTTCCTTGTAACCTCAGGTTAGAGGAAACCCAACTCCTGAAAGGAATTCTTGGAGATAGCCTGTGGTTCAGGTTCCCAGTATCTTATGCCTTCCATATGAGTAAATCAGTAAAAGTTGATTTAGCAATGCGTTTATGTCCATAACCTTAGCTTTTTGTTTGCATTCAATGACCAAATAATATGTCACCTAGAATTTTATCTTTGCAAGTCTGATTCAGTGTACTTTTTCATTACTTGAATAACACCCAAAACTTCAAGGAATAGAAGTTTATTTGACTTATCATTTCTAGTGGGTTCAGTTCAAAGTTGACTGGTTGCAAGCCAGCAATGGGATGGTGGAAGTGAATGGCAGAAGAAAGGTTCTCAGCCCATGGGAGTTAGGAAGCAGAAAGCAAAGGGAGGAGTCAGGGACCAAGAGAGACTCCCCTGGGTGGCCTTCTGTGACCCACCTCTTTTAGCAGCACATTTATCTATTATTCCATGGTCTAATTATGCTCCACTCATCTTGTAAAACCAATGAGACTTTGAGGAGATGTTTTAGACCTAAATCATAACCTTTGGCTCAAGCCATTTCTCGCTGTAAGGAGCTACTCCCTGTGGCATTTCCAACCATAACATTGTACATAGCATCCTGCCCATTGATGATTGCATATGCATCCTGTCCCATGATGGCTGTTCCTTTCATCCCATTCAATCCTTTGCATCCTAATCCATCATGGGGAAGAGGATCTTGCAGTGTAATAGCACATCACATTGTGCTGGGTGAGTCAATATGCATTGAGTCAGAAAAAGGTTTGTATTTGTAGGAAAAGAACCAGGAATGATGTTTTTCTTCATCTTATTACAGACATAACGTCAGGATGGAATCACTGGTACTCACCACCTGGTGGGAGGGATTTCCAGGTTGGCTTAGTGCGAACTGCTTGGTCACTTAGAAAAAGCACAGGTCTGTAGATATTTGCACCTTTACTGTATTATTTACATTCTGTATCTGAGTAACCGCTGGCAAGATTGTGATGCTTTTGGTACGAAGCTGATTCTGTCCCTCATTCTGGTTGATTGGGGAACTGGTTAAAATACTACAACAATGAGAAAGAGCAGCATAAAGATCCAGAGAGAGCTGCAGGGAGGAGCTGTAGAGAGTGACAAGGAGAAGCTCTTTCATGCTGCTTTCTTAAAAAGGCTCTGAAGTGGGCTCCCAGCCTCCATCCAATTTTGTCATCTCCCCCAAGGCATTCTTTCAAGTAGTCATTGGGAACTGGGCTGAGGATGCCTCAGAAATAAAATTGATGAGAATGACAGTCTTAGTTTGGCAAGTTCCTGGGGTGTCCAGCAGAAACTTGCTCTTAAGTTTTCTTTTTCTTGTTGCAATTGTCTTAGAATGTAAGTTTTTGACTTTGATTAAAATGCGCTTTTTTCAGTTTATTTGTCCTTCAGCCAAGACAGATGGCTCCTTCAGGAGATATTATCGTGCTGGTGCAGTAAGAGCTATAATGGATCCGTGACAATTTGAAGGCAGACAGGTCTGACGCAGCTGGTGTGCTGCTGTTTGTAATTTAGGAGTGTTGGAAGTATTGATGCCCAACAGATTTTTCTTAACCTTATCCTTTGCACCAGCATCAGTAGAAGTTCTCCTTTTTTATTTCTCCTTGAAAAAGCACATTCATCTTCATAGCTATAAGTAAAATATTTTTTTTCCAGGATTTGTCCTACAATTTTACTAGTCACTTATATGAGAAAACTATGGTATTGCTTTTTTACTCCTAAGCTGCCAGTTCCAGTTTGCCTGGGGAAAACTATAAAGCTTGATGAAAGACAGCAGAGGACTCTGAGAGAAATGGCCTGAGTCTCTGCTGCCTGTTTCCAACTCTCCACAACAGCTTCTTTCTCCTGCTGTTCATGTTTGCAAATAAGGCAAAAATGTGTACTTTACACGATTTCATTGAAAGTGAGGCATCGAATAATTGTGTCTCACAGATGAAGCAAGAAGGTGAAGCAGTAGACCTCTAAGCTCAACATGTCAGTCCTTGGAAGAAGAGAGATGAGGGTGCTAGAATTTCCTTATTAAAACAGGCAAAATCTTCAAAATTACTTATGTATATTCAGTTTTCAGTGGAGTAATTAGAGGCCAATCCAAAGTTTTAGAACTAGAGTATACAGAGGGAACTCTGGTTTTCATTTATGTAATGGGTCAGTTATCTGGAGAATCTAACCATCAAAGACTTCAAAAGTGATTATAATGTATTTAAAAATGATTGAGTTGGCAGACAACCCTGGAAATTATAGTAGTCTGAAATAATGCATGAGTGGAGACAGGTCAATGAGTGTGTGTGGCTGTGGGCTGGCCTTTTTTTAATTGGAAGATTTATTATTATTATTATTATTATTATTATTATTATTATTATTTTAAAGTTCATTTATTTTATTTTATTTTTTTGCTAGCTTAGGCTGCCTTAAGGGCCGGTCTGGTGAACTTGTGGATCTGGGGATCAAACCATGGTCCCCTGTGCCTGAGTTTGCCCAAGCAGGCGCTTTAAATAACTGAGCTAACCCTCTAGCTCCCGGGACTGGCCTTTGTCTGGGAGCACTTGTCATTGTGGGCTACACATTCATGGGAAGATAAAAGTAAGGTCTGAGCGGAGAACAGGTCTAAGACCCTTGAATAAATATGGTTGAACTCCCATAAGAGGACTAAAATAAAGTCCAATCTCTGGAGCTAGGTGGTAGAGATGCTGTCTGTTGTTGCTTTACTACTGGGTGGATGGGGAAAGCATCTCTTTCGATAGTATTGTGAATTTCAACTCTATAGGCACATGAGTGTCAAGATGATAATCACATTCCCTGTGTGGCCTGGGAAAAGAAAACCAGATCTAGCTGGAAAAATCCAACTAACCCTGTATTTGTTGTACTACTTTGTACCTGGCAGGAGGAAAGCTTTCTTGAGGGAAATACTTTAAACCAAGATTTCGAAGAACTCATGCATGTGTTTCCTTGATGAATATAGATAAATTTTTTTTTAATCACAAAGCAGGAAAACCAAGTCATTGTAAACAAGAACTGATAAAATTAACTAACTTTGTAGAAGAGAGATTTTAGGAAATTCTAAAACTAAATACAAAAAAAAAATCATGTTATAATATGATTCTAAAAGCCTTGAGTTTATCTTTTTTTACAGTTGTGTAATACTTCATTGTGTAAAAACACCTTCTCTTTGAACAACAGATCTGAGAAAATAAAAGGAGACATTGAAATGGTGATGAAAATAATCAGAGATATTTGAAAAGAAATGAAAAAAATATAACTTTTTTATTCATTGAAAAAATACTTTAGGGCCTGGGGAAATGGCTCAGTAGAATAAGCATTTGCCTGGCAAGCACAAGGACCTGAGTTCAATCCCCAGTTCTGAAAAAAAAAACAAAAACAAAAACAAAAACAAAAAAACACACTTTGAAGAAATAGAAAAGATAACGAACAAAACAAAACAATTTCCAAACAATATGACAGGAGGGTAACACTGGTTATTACATTGCAAATAGTTTTTTATTTTTTAAAGAGAATAAGAAATAGTAAAAAAAATAGAAATAATACAAAATTTCATTGAATAAAATGATAGGAATTGAACAATGGTTTTTATATTACATAATGTCTTCAAATTAGTTGTTCAGATTACTGGAGGTAAGCATGCAAAATTGGTCAAAAATCATAGAAAATTGAAAAGGAGAGAGAAACAATAATTTCAGTATTAACTGCTCCTTTCAATAAATTGCAGAAATCAGCAGTTCAACTATCCCAGCTATCTTGTGTATATGTACATATATATTTCTTTTTCCTGTCTGTTTCTTTTTATCTTTTCTCTCCTATCAATTGTCCCTTCTTTTTGAACAATTCCTTTCCCATTCATAGTATCCATTGTATCTTTTAGATTTTATTTATATTTTTTAGGTCCTTTTTTTCTCTTTTTTTCAGTACCGGGATTGAACTCAGGACCTTGAATTTGCCAGGCAAGCTCTTATTCTACTGAATAAGAGAATCTTACCATCTATCTTTCTGGCCCATAGTTTTTTAGGTTCTTACAGTCAGGAGATAATACAATATTTACATATGTGGGTCTGTTTTATTGTATGAGTATGGTCTTTAGTTACATCCATTTACCTATAAAAGCCTCGAGTTTATCTTTCTTATAGTTGAGTAATACTCCATTGTGTAGAAATACCACATCTTCTTTATCCATCCCTTAGTTGATGGGCATTCGAATTGTTTCTATGAATTACCTGGGAAATCACCAACAGAGTAAAAAGAAAACCCACAAACTGGGAAAAATTTTATCTGACTGTCAGACAAAGGACTTCTATCTAGAACACATAAAGAATTAAAAAAGAATCAGACTCCTTACATTCAATGATCCAATCATGAAATGGGCATCTGAGAAAAATAAAATTTTTAAATATACGAGATGTAAATGAAATTGGAAACTCCATCTAAGTTAAGCAGCAAGTTAGACATAATTGAAGAAAGTAAACACAGCTACTAAATTTGAAAGTATCCCTGATGAAATCGTGCAGAAGGCAGGGCAGAAAAACAAAGGGATGGAAAAAATGACAGGGGAGTTTAGCTTACACTGCAATCTCAGTAATAATGTCCAACTTCTTGAATTAAGACTAAAGATAGAACTAAGTTACTGAATAATGATTTATAAAACAGGAAGGACCGCAATTTGGATTGAAACATTCTAACTTCTTGGGTTTTTTAGAATAATGCAAAAGTATTAGTTTAGACTAGTAATTAAATGTATATGAAAATTTCCACAGTAATCAATGAGGAGTGGAAATAGTATTTACGTCTTCCAACCAGAGATTGGCAAAAATTGAATGAAAGGAGAATTATCAAGAGTAAATATCAATCAATCCTAAGAACAAAAATAGGAGTAAAAGGAATTAAAAATTGAGGGGTGGGGGAGATGGCTCAGTAGAATAAGTGCTTGCCTGGCAAGTGCAAGGGCCTGAGTTCAACCCCTAGTTCCACTGGGGGGAAAAAAAAGAAAAGAAAAGAAAAAAAAAGAGGGACAAAAGAGAAGCACACAAAGAAGTGATAAAAAGCCAGCTATATGAATAATCACATAATCACATGTGGAAAAATCCCCTAAATAACACACAAATGTTTTCTGACAGGACTTTTAAAAAGAATTTTCAGTTTCTAGTCCATAGGATACAATACCTTGTGCCATTTGTATTCATACAAAAAGATAAAAAGTAAAATGAAATAAGATGTTATATTAGAAAATACAAAACAAGGTAAAATTGATGTAAGTCTGTTGACTAGAAAATGTGGAACTTCAAGATAGAAAGTGTTACTAAAACTATGGAAATTATTATGTGTAAATAAAAGGTTGAGTTTTTAGGAAGAAGATACTGATAATTTTTAATTTAGAGGCACTGAGTATCAGCAAAATATGCAAAGTGAATGCTGGACAAAGTGCAGGTTGAAACTGATAAATGTCCTCCTTTACCTCTGTCAGTTGCTGAAATATCTAACAAGCAACAATAAGTTAGGATTTAGAAGAATTTAAAATTATGATCACTAGTCCAGCAGTTGAAGATGAAATTTATGTTTTCTTCTTGCTCAAGAATACTTACAGAAAATAAACTTGTCATATTCTAGGCTGAGATATATTTCAATACATTTGATCCAGTTTCTCAGCCCTAATTTCAGAAGAATTTAGAAAGCAATATCATGTAACACTGATATAAAGAAATTATGCTTTTAATGTAATTATTTTTTTTTCTTTTTTCTTTTTTCAGAACCGGGGATTAAACTCAGGCCCTTGTGCTTGCCAGGTAAGCGCTTATTCTACTGAACTATCCCCCTCACCCCTAATTCTTCCAATTTCTTTCTTTCCTGTTTTTCCCTGTGGTCAGCTCAACCTGCCCTGGGGGCAGGGCTAGTGCAGGTGTTGGTGGAGATCAAACTGCAGTCCCTGCACTTGCCTAACCAGGTGCTTTAGACCTCTGAGGTATCTCACCAGTCCCTCTTCCAATTTCTTAATCTTTTATACTATGATTCAGACAGGAACAGTCCAAAATAAAATTTCTCTTTCAGGATGGTGTAAAATGTTAGATTAAAGGGAACAAATTTTTTTTTCCATAATTTTATTGAGAAACAAATAGCAATGAGACAGGTTCAAACCAAATTGGTAGGACAGTTTCAATAATTAACATATTGCATACATTCTTCCTAGTGGTTAATTGCTATACAAGATACGGACATAATATCCTATTTACAAGCACTTGTAGAAAAAAAATCTGTCTATTCAATAAGAGAATGGAACTATATATCTATCCTAACCATTTTGAATACACAGATACACAATGAACATTCATCTGTATCCCCCTTTTTTTTGGTTAAGTTCCATTATTTGAATATTATAGGTGTGTTAACCAAAATTTTTGTTTTTGGTATTGGATTAAAATCAAAGTTTTCATACTACATCTTAGACTTTTTTTTAAATTTTGAGATGGAGTTTTGGAAACTCTATAAATTGCCTGAATTAAGCTCAAACTTCTCAGCTCAGCCTCCCAGAGTTCTGGGATTCTGCGCATGCACCAGTACCCATAGCTGGGAAGAATTTATTTGAGATAAGGTGAGTGGAAAAGATGGTACCAGAGCCCTCCATGAGATCCATGCTTGCTGTCAGTTCTTGGAGGTCCTTGTGCTGGGAAGGTATATTTGCATTTCACAGCCTGCATGCTGTACGATACTGAACATCCTCATATTTCCATCTTTTAAAAAAATAGTATAGCTGCTTCCATACTTTTTGATGTCATCTATGGTAAGATATTAAAAGAAGTGCAGATAAAGTAAACAAAGGATATCCGAAAATCTGCAAAACGACATCAAAAAGAATGGTCTTTTCATTACTCTTATATGCAAGACATCAACTACTACTTTGATCAGATGGATACACATTTCCTCTATTTTAAAGAGGCCAACTTGAAAAGGATTACATTGTTTAAATAGATTTTAGCTTATTTTTTTAAGTAAGATGTTGTTCAGTTTTCTTTTCAACCATTCAGCAAATAGGCTGTTGCCTTAGATCTCATGTAGTTTCCTTCCTAACATGAAATTTGAAATTGATTTACCTTAAAAATTATATATTTATGCATTCAATAGATATAGTTGTTAAATTCTTATGTTATATGGAGATTATTCATTCAGTGCTGGGGTCTAACCTAATGCATTGTACACACACAGTGCTCCTCCATTTAGCTATTTTTCTAACCCTTTAGGGACTTCTAATGTCTGAAAAAAAAAATCAAAATCCTTAAATATATAGACACTAAATGCAAAATTACATACTTTTAATTAATCTGAAGTTTCAAACAAAATTATGTTGAAATGCACATTGACATATATTGTTCTATTTATATAATATATTAATTTTTATTATAATTATAATTTAAAATATTATAGCAGAAACTTATTACAAAGCAATAAAATCACCCCAGTAGAGTTATGGATCTAAAATAATTTGGTAAGAATGACAAATAGAGAAAAAATAAAATATTTCAAATATAGATTTGGAAAAGTATTACATATTATTCTATTTAGTTCTTCACAATATTGGCCAGTGACCGAGTCTGAGTAAGTGGCGCATACCATTAATTGCAGCTCTGGGGAGGATGAAAACAGGAGGATCACTATGAGTCCAAGCAGTGCAGTGAGACCCTGTACCAAATAATTAAAAAAATTCTTCAAAATTCTGTTTCTAACATTATTTTACTTTCTTTGAGGCTTATTGAGGAAGATAAGACAGAGAACCTATGGTTATCAGGGAAATGACCAAATAAAATATGGGGGTTCATCAGTACACCAACAAGAATCAAAGTAGTGAGACTTAACAGATTTGGAGAAATTAGGATACATAAAGTGAAGGATTTACACCATGTACAAAGAGACACTTGGCACATAGAGAGGCCAAAAGAGAAAGAATGAGATGAAGAGAATAGAATGAATATACTGTAATGTGATCTGTGTGACACAGGAATTTTCTTAAAATTCACTCATTTTTAGACAGCATCTGTTAAAACTCATCTCTCTTGAAATGTGAATTAGAATTTATATGCAAAATCCATTCATTTGAGATTAGATGGTCACCCTCTTAGTTGATAGGGTATCATAAAGGTTTTTATGTTGGTCACCCCTTTTTCTTTGTACAGTGGAACACCAGGGTCAAATATTTTTTATTAATCTAGTACTGATTGGAAATTCACTGTGTTTGTTTGAAACTCTTTGAAAAACACATAATATGATCGTGGCAGTCAGAATTTTCTGAGCATGTTTCAGAGATGCAGTAACCAGAGAGTCATCCAAGGATGAAAGGGGTGCCTTGGTGTGGGAAATGCCATCCCGTTGATCAGCAAGCTCTGTTGCTCTTCTTGAGGGTCTAATTTTCTTCTGTGAGAGAGCTGAGTCTTTGTAAGAGACAGGCTTCTATTTGACAATAAACACCCAAAATATTCTTTTGCTGTTATCTGAAGAATTTTTTTTTTCTTTTTTTGTATTTGGTACAGGGTCTCACCCAAGCAGATCAGACTCCTAATGATCGTCCTGTTTTCAGCCTCCCCAGCGCTGAGATTACAGAAGTGAGCCACCATGCCCAGATCTGGTGGCCGGTGTGCCTGGGGGTGGGGCTGGCGTAGCTTATGGGGTCCGGGAATCGAACCCCAGTCTGTGTGCTTGCCTAAAGCAGGTGCTTAGCCACTGAGCTGTCTCACAAGCCCTAGAAGAATTTGAAAAGAAAAATCATGTGTTTCTGTGTTATGCTTGGTCCAGTATAAAAGGCCTCCCAATTCAGGTCCCTACCTGGGTGGCTCTTTTGCCCCAATGATTTCTAAACATATATGTAGGGAAATTATTGAGAATTTATCTGTCTAAAATATAATCAATTTTTATAAATATCTCACAACTACTCAAAAGTAATGTGCATGCTTTATTATCAGGTACAAAGACTTGTTATGTACTAATTCTATAATTCTTTCATTATTGTATATTTATTTCACTATTAAAAACTGGCAAAGGAATAGAAAACCTACTATGTCTATATAAATGTAACATCATTGTCTTTCTGACAATTTTATTTTAAAGAGCTATCTTATTTTATTAAGCTTTTCAACTTTTTGATATTTTCATTTTAATTTGCTGTTGTATAGTTTGTCTTTGAAATTTGAAGCTTTTATTTAAAAATTTGATTTTTTTAAACATTTTTACCTGTTACTATCTTTACCTGATGTTGCAAGTGGTTATTTGAACTAAATAGTCTTTCCTACCTTATGTTTTCCTACAGGCAACTATTGCTGTGAACACAAATACATTATCTTTGCTGACTTTATCAATTATCACAGTACATTCTCTACATTAAAAAACCACATTTAATAACAGTTAGTTAGCAAGGTAAGCATGCTACATGCTGTCTAGTACTTGCGGTAGCAGTAGTGGTGTAGATTATGTTTATGATAATGATAATAACTATCACTACTGTAACTATCCTCTGAGGCTGTTGTAATCTAAGGTGTAATGAGCTCCACGAACTTAAGTGACCTGTGCGAAACTCAATCACTGACAAGGCCAGAATTTGATCCCAGGCTTCTGGGACCTATGTAAGCCACCAAGCTCATCCTCTTACTGTAAAGTGCTTTTCCCCTTGTCCTCCTTCTCACAATGATTTCTTTCCAGCAATAAAATGTTTAGCCATTATCACTTATTTCCAGGTATGCAATTTTATCTTTAATTATTGTTAATATGTACCTTAACTTCATAGTATGATTTGTGCACTACCTTAAGTTCTCCTTAAGAGAACTTCCCACTTGACTGATTACATTCCTGTTCCTTTCTTTGTTGTTAACTTATTTTGTATCCTTGAGAAGCCGTCCTAAATCTGTAAAAGTTAAAACCTGAGTAAGACTCAGTTGAGTTGTGACTCTGTATTCTTTTTAAGAATTACTTTTGTGTACAGATGACAAATAGACTTTCCACTTGAAAACCCATCATCATTCTTTTCTCGTTTATTTTAGGGATTCTACATTTTCTTCCTTCATTACTGACCCTCCGCCTGCTCTTCTTGGCTTGGCATACTCATAGAAGGTGTTCTGGATGCCTCCCAAGTTGCAAGTGCTTGATTCAAAATTTAATGTATTTATTTGGGAAATTTTCATTAAATTGGAGGGGAAGTTGTTAGGCGTATCTTCTAAAACATTTGTTTTTGGTGTTATCTAATTACTTTAGTTCAGCTGCCTCCAATAAATTTCATCTCACTTTTTTTTTCTCTGAAAATAGTCTTTCCTACCTTATGTTTTCCTACAGGCAACTACTGCTGTGAACACAAATACATTATCTTTGCTGACTTTACCAATTATCTCAGTACATTGAGGAGGTGCATGATGCTTCAACAAATTGATCACCTCTGGAAGAAGTATTAAAATGTTCCAATTGTCTACTAATATTTGTCTTGTCATTCTTAGAGGTGGGTGATTTTTATGTGTTTAGTATTTGAAGCAGAGCTCTGGTCAGAGACTCCATTTAGCTCGTTTATTAGGTCCAGATAAAAATGGAGAAGTAGAGATTTAGATATTTTTTAGAGTTTCATTTTATTCATTTTAGAGAGATGCACAGAAGTACATTTGTGTCTAGGGATTAATTATTATAGCCAAAGAATTCATCTATTTGACAAGTATTTCTTGAAGGCCAGCTTTGTGTCAGACACTGTTGGGTGCAGGAGATAGGACAGTGAGAATGACTGATCCGATCCTTCTCCGGTACAGGTGCTTCTTGACTTTTGATGCAATCACATGCAGGTAAACCCACAGTAAATTGAAACTGAAAATACAATAGAAAATGTGCTTATTGCATCCAGCGACTGAATATCATAGCTTTGCAATGCAGTGCATTACAGAGACGGATGTTTTCCTTGAGACTGTGCACCTGCCAAAAGCTGTGTTTTGCCGCAGCTCTCCAATGTTGCAAGGGAAAATACCAACTTTCAAACTGCGAAATATGGTTTCTACTTAACGTATGTTGCCTTCACAGCATTATAAAGTTGAAAAGTCATAAGTTGAAACATTCTAAGTGAGAGGGTCATCTATATGAACTAATTCTTAGAAAAGTTCTGTGCCACATAGTTACAAAAATTCTATTTAATTTCCAGTGGTGAGAAAGGTTTTAAGAACCTACTACCATCCTGATGAGTTGGAGGAATGGATGAAAGAATTTTGTTCAGATTGCAATGTTATATCTTGGTTGGTCTGTAGCCCAGGAGTCCCCAAACTCACCCTTGCTGGGCTTGTTTCTCTGATGTAGAAAGGAAAAAAGTCAGAAAATGCCGGTGAAAAGTGAAAGTACTTTTTATTGCAGAGTATTTTGCAAGGAAGCAGTGAAAAGCCATTCCAGGTAGTGGGGGTGTCCAGAGCTAGAGCAACACAGCATGAGCCAGTGGTGCTCCAGGGTTTTAAAGGGTGAGAGTTCCATCCTCCTCTGCCCCAGAGGGTTAGTACTTAATTAGTTATTGGGCTTGTTGATAACAGTGTGGGTCTGGCGGGCTACAAAGAAATGTTCCTCATCTAGTTTAGCCACCTGCTTGGGGGCGGTGATTTTCTTGAAAGGGAACCTAAGTGGATGGGTGGGGGAAGGCAGTAGCTTAGAAGACACAGGTTGTTCAGTGTGACACGGGGGTTATATCTCTTCTACTTGAAAAGGGTTCCTTCTCTTATCTAACCTACCTAGGGATCTCATTTCTCCCTACAGTAATGAGCACCAAGAGAAGAGTTTTTGGGGGGTTAGAGGTGTCAGATGGCAGGAGACACTTCAGGTCCATGGTATGGATAATGACAATATTCCAAAAGTCATATGGAGGACAGAGTCTGAGGTCAGGTGGGTCAAGGGACCACATTAGCATGCTTTGAGTGTTATCCAGACAAGAAAGGTGTGCTCATAGCTTAGAACATAGAACAAAAAGGATCTAAGAAATATTTAGGTGGGACAGGGTTATGCTGTCGAATGAGTACATACTACGTAAGGGTGAGTTTGGGGACCCCTGGGCTGCAGACCCACCAAGATAAAACATTACAATCTAAACAAAATTCTTTCATCAATAGTGCATGGAATGAGAAAGGATTGCATTTCTTTATTTCTAGCAGTGACCTAAAGTTATCTGGTAGTTGTCTTCTATATCTAACATGCTACCTGCCTTAGGAGCCTCACCCTCTTTTAGGACTTCTTCAGGTAGGGATGACACTCAGAATAGCTTCCTCCCCTCCTGCTCATATTCTGCTAGAATCTCAACATCCTTACAACGGACTTCCTAGTTCCTGTACGTAGGACTCTGAGATAAGGTGAGACTGAGAGTTCAGATTCTGGAGCCAAATGTGGCTTTACTTTTATTTTGCCTAGGTACTTTCAGGGCTGGAGGTCAAGTTGCTTAATGATTCTTGCCTCAGTCTTACATCTATAAAATGGGGTTGCTCGCCTCTAATTCACTGAGATGTTGTGAGTAAATATCCGTGTTATGTGAATAAATGTCTGCGATGTACATGAAAGGGCACCACACCTATTGTGTTCTCACATGAGTTATATGCAGTCTGACTGATTTTGCTGTGGCTGGAGATCTGCTGGACCATGATCTTGCCCATTCATTTTCTTGGCAATCAATTCCATTTTTGCAGTGAAATCTTTTCTCCACAGTATGATGTATATTGTGCACATTTTTTTGTACTGGAAATCAAAATCAGGACCTTGTGCTTTCCAGGCAAGGGCTTGTACCACTGAGCTATATCCAATGCTCTGTAAATATTTTTTAAAAGAACTTATTTTCCTGTTCTATGAATAATATTTCATGATTTCCTCTATTAAAAATTCTTTATCAGCTTAATTGGGAAACCAGACTATAGCTACTGTCCTAAATAGAAGTTCTCTACTAATTTTTAGCTATATCATGGCTTTCTGGGATATTTATTTATTAGATCATATAAAATTGATGCAGTGTATTTGAAAACCTGAACTGTAGGCACCAGCAGGAGGCAGACCTGTGATATAATGAATAAGAAAAACGTACCAGTTACAACCAAACTACAGAAACAAAGATGGTTGGGGAAGTATAAGGAGATTTAGTCATAACAGACTTGTTTATGTGATGAGGTGGTGGGTAGCTAGATTGGATGCATCGAAAACAGTGGGGATGCTGTTGCGGGTGATGTTGGGGCTACGAGTTTGGGCCTTAATCCATAGCTGCTTGCTATAGATAGCATTTCTTCTTCCCCCTCTGAAGGCTGATCAGTAGATTGAACTGGGCCCGCCTAGACTATCTAAATTAACCGCTTTCTTAAGATCAACTGTCATCACCACAAAAATACCTTCAGTTTTACCTAGATGAGGGTGTGATTGAGTAACTGGATTAACTGTAGCCCATCCTAGTGGACACGTAAAACTGTGACAGAAACAATACTTTAAAATCATTTCTTAAAATATACTTTATACAGGGTCTACAAGGTCTCACTACGGATCCTACTCGCAGTGATCCTCCTGTTTCCAGACTCCCAAGTGCTGGGATTACAGGGGCGTGGCTCTATGCCTAGTCTCAATCGCTGTCTCAGTGCACCCCAGGGGCAGGGTCAGCTCGGCAGGCCGGGGGATTGAACCTGGCCTCTGTGCTCTGCCTAAGCAGGTGCTTTAGTCCACTGAGGTATCTGGCAGGCCCTAATACTTTAAAATCTTTTAGAAGCTAATTTTGTTTACTTAGGGAGGGGATCTTAGAATTATAGTCAATGGGAAATTGATTTGTGGTGCCTGGAAATATTTTTATGACGCTTGAAATTTACTGTAACGTCTGGGCGGGGTTGCTCGCCACACCACGCTATGCAATATTGTAATGTCCTGGATGGGCAGCAAGCCGCTGTCCTGCTGTGTCACACCACGCTCTCCTGGAGCGTGCAGCTTGCAGAGGCCCCAAACCCAGTGTTGGTAAAAGAAGCAGTTTAAAATAAAAGAAGACAGTTTATCTGAAGGTGGGAAAAGGGAGGGAAGGGAGAGGAGGTGGGAGAACAGATGGTGCCCACAGCCACTCTGGACAAGTAGAGGGGATTCCAAAGTGAATCGCGGCACAGCTGGAGGCGGTGGAGCAGAAGCCCCAGCCATGGCTACGATCCGAAAGAAGCTGGTGATCGTTGGGGATGGCGCCTGTGGGAAGACCTGCCTCCTCATTGTCTTCAGCAAGGATCAGTTTCCAGAGGTCTACGTCGCTACAGTCTTTGAGAATTATATTGCGGATATAGAGGTGGATGGGAAGCAGGTGGAGCTGGCTCTGTGGGATACTGCAGGGCAGGAAGACTATGACCGTCTGCGGCCTCTCTCCTACCCGGACACTGATGTCATCCTCATGTGCTTCTCCATGGACAGTCCAGACAGCCTGGAAAACATTCCAGAGAAGTGGACCCCGGAGGTGAAACACTTCTGCCCTAATGTTCCCATCATCCTGGTGGGGAATAAGAAGGACCTGAGGCAAGATGAGCACACCAGGAGAGAGCTGGCCAAGATGAAGCAGGAGCCTGTTCGTTCTGAGGAAGGCCGGGACATGGCAAATCGGATCAGTGCTTTTGGCTACCTTGAATGCTCAGCCAAGACTAAGGAGGGTGTTCGGGAGGTATTTGAGATGGCTACGCGTGCCGGCCTCCAGGTCCGCAAGAATAAGCGCCGGAGGGGCTGCCCTATTCTCTGAGATCCCCTCACTTCGCTGACCTGCCCCCCTCACAAAGGTGTCGCCCCAACCCGAATTGCACCCTTAAGACTTGTGCCGAGGGCACTCTTTTTAGCTCCCTCCTGCCCAGGACTGCAGAGTCTCCCAGCCCCGAGGTGGTGATGGCCCCACCTTTCCTTTGACCCTCAGGGAACCAGGCCAGTGCCCTGTCCTTCAACAGAGGCCCTGCTGCTTTGGTCCAGGGGTGGGGCCCCTGCTCCCTTTGGCCTTCCTGAGAATAGTCACACACCAGCACTTTATATACTTCTGGCTCCCAGGAGCAGGTCTAGGGTAGGGGCCTTTGTGATTTTATTTGGCTGGGGGCATGAATAAAAGTTGCAGGTTCCAAACAAAACAAAACAAAACAAAAAAAAAACAAAGTGAATCGCTCCTGAATTTCCTGTCTGCAGCTCCTTTTGTTAAGCAATTTGGCCTACAAAGTCTGCTGGAATCTGATTGGCTCCCTGTCTTGTCTTTTATATTAACTTTGGATTTCCTCTGGCCCTTGGAACTTAATCTGTGCTTTGTTGTCGTGTCCTTTGGTGAATGGTGGGGATTTTGGATGGGTACTTTTGGCTAAGGACTAAGTGGAGGAAAAGTTTGAAGTATTTGTATTAACCTTTAAAATTTTTTAAAATAGGTTAAAAAATAGTAAATACAACATTAGAAATGATATCGATTTTTACTAAACAAAATGATAAGGATTCAACAATGGTTGGCATATTGCATATTGTTGTCTTCAAATTCGTTGTTCAGATTATCAAATATAAGCATGAAAAATTGGTCAAAATTATAAAATATTAAAAAGGAGAGAGAAAAAAATTGAAGCATTAACTTCTTTCAATAGACCAACAGAAATCAGTAGTACAATTATCCAAATCGTTCTGTATACATATGTATAGATTTCTTTTTCCCTTTTTCTTTCTTTTCTATCTAGGAACTTGCTGGTCCTGAGTTCTTCATCTTGGTCCTTGTCATTGCCTGAGTCTAGCTGCCTTTTTTTTCCTAACTGACAGAGTCTAGCTTCAGAGGTCAAAACTGTTATTAACTTTTATTTTATTTTATTTTCACTGTTCAAGGTTTATTTGGTATTGCAGTTGGTGTGACACTTGGTTGCACTGTTTACAGGTAGATCTTATTATTTTTATATTATTTGGCAGTACATATTATTACACAAAATAAAATCCTTTAAGACAGTCATGCACAAGACATGCTGTATTGGATTTGTACACTGGATCTCAGGCTGTGACCATCTGGGAGAAAGGTCAGACGAGGCTGGTGGGTGAAGCTGTGTAACGGAATAACACATTTATCAGAAGGGTGCAACTGGAGCCTGCCCAGGTGTCCCAGAGGTGCTGGGCTACTTCAGACTAACCAGGGCTACAAGTGAGCACCATTGGGCATCAGGACAGAACTGTGGGACTTTGTGAACTATTTTTATTTCTAACTTTGGGCAACTGATGTTGTTCCCAGGTCATCTTAATAGTACTGCTTCAACCACATGTCAGATCAAAAGGCCAACTGGCACAACTCCAATTAAACCCTCTATAGTCTGGACAGTGATGTAGTGACACTGGAAAAGGTCTTATTCTGGGGCATCTGTTCCTCCTTAAGGAGATTCACAGTCAGAGAGCGGCCATCTTGACTGAGAACCAGGAGGAACCTGGAGTGCCCGTAGGGCAGGCACTGGGGCACGTGCTTCCCAGGTCCAGACTGAAAGGCAGCAGCTCTGGAACCTGTTTTATTTATTCCAATTTTAGTTTTATTTTATGCAATAAGGCAAAATGAAATTTCACAACAAAATATAGGAGAATAACAATAGTTAGTGCATCATATGTTTTTACCTTGAAAGTAATTGCTCAGGGTATAAGATATACTTATAAAACCTTCTCCAATCTATATTAGCACAAACCTTCTTCTTTAGTGAACTAAGAGACACTAATAATCTAATTGACTCATACTTTTCTGTTTTCCTTTCTGTCCTTTTCCCTTTTTTCTTTTGAATTTGTTCCCATTTTACAGTATATATTTACCGTTTAGAACTTACTTATTCTTTTAGTTTCTTACAGCAGGGACTCAATATGAGGTTTACATATGTGAACCTGATTTATTTCACTTATGAGTTGTGATCTCAAGTTGTACCCATTTACCTATAAAAGTCTCAGGTTTATCCTTCTTTATAGCTGAGTAGGACTCCATTGTATAAAAAGACCTCATCTTATTTATCCACCCCTCAGTTGATGGGCATCTGGGCTGTTTTCAAGATTTAGCTATTATAAATTATGCTGCTAGATGCCTTATTCATGTTTTGGGCTGGCCAAATAGCTCAGTGGATTAAAATGCTTGCAAGCTGGTGCAGAGGCCTGGAGTTCAATCCTGGGCCTACTGACCAACCTGCCCCCAGGGCATGCTAAAACAGCAGTTGAGACTGTGTGTGGTGGTATGGGTCTGTAATCCCAGCTCTTGGGAGGCTGTAAACAGGCAGGACTATGAGTCTGATGTAGTAGTGAGACCCTGAACACTCTAGACCGGTACCTAAAATAAAAAAAAAAAAAAATTAGTGAGGCTTTCACCCTATCTTCTTCCATCCCTATTGTACCTCTTCCCCTATGTTCTGGTTTGAATGTTATAAGTACTGATGAGTTTTCCTAATTTAGATGGGTTTATTTCTTACCTTTTTCCCACCATCCCTTTCTCCTACACAATTTAGTGTATTTTGAATCTGGTGACAGAGATGTCCATGAATGTTTGGCCTGGACACATGTCCTAACAACTGTTTTCTACTTATTATTATTATTTTTTTAAAAAAAACTTACCTTTTCATCCATCCCTGTTGTTTTTGTTAACTGTTCTCTTTCTTGAGATAGCTGAAACTACAATGTCTTCTCATACTTTAGAAGTTCAGATGCCAGGGTAAGTCCTTATATAATATCATCTTGTCATCTCCCTGGCTTCCCTGAATAGGACAGACAGGAAGTGCTATCCTTTTGGTGGCATAGGGGGATATTCTGACCTTTTATTCTATTCCGAATTGAGATTATCGCATCTACGTGGCTTCAGTGGGTCTAATTTCCGTTTAGAATGTTCACTTTTAGTTAGCCTGGTCTGCAGGGAGTTAATAGGATGGGAATGAAATCAAACAATGCAGAGAATCCAGGGGAGTCAGCAGTTCACTGAAGCCTGCAGAGCAAGGAGCAAGGTGGAATGAAGGTGTGCTAAGAATTAGGAACAAAAAGGCGACAGCAAATGTCAGGAAGTCACTCCAAGGACAGTGGTGCTAGGGACAGAGAAATCTTAGGAAAATGGCAAAAACCATAAAAGGTAAATACATACAGAACAATCAGTAAAAAATGCTGTGATTGATGGACAAATACAGTGAAGGGACTTTGGACAAGGACAGTTTTTGTTTTTTTTTTCTTCAATTTTGATATTCTGAATCAATTAGTATTGCATTTTGTCAAAAGCTTTTGGGAATGATTTCTTCAGAAGTAAGGATTTAAAAAAACTTATCCATTTATTTCCCCTCCCTTCACTCAAAACAAGTATTTTTGCATTGGCTTATTTTAGTTTTAGTATAATTTAGAGCAGCGATTTCTCTAAGCCGCACCAGTATCATCTGGGAACAGGTCAGGCTCCATCCCAGACCTACTGGGTTAAGAACTCTGGTTAGGAAGTCCAGCAATTGGTGCTATATCAAGTGCTCTGAAAGACTGTAATTTGAGTTCAAACTTAGGAACTACCAGTCTAACTGGGCATAGTGGCCTAAAATATAGCATTTGAAAACACCATATTTCAGTGTTCTGTAATCAAATTTCTTTGCATTCTAGGAGAATATATTAAATCAGTACCTAGTCTGTTTCTCCTTGAGGTCAGTTTCCCTCACAGTGTATCTACACGCCTAGCACATAACCCACTTCAAAAGGCAGGGAAAGCATTTTTATCTTTGCCTGCTAAAGTGAAAGTCTAAAATATTTCCCTAGCATTTTTGGTCTTTTGCGTCTTTGTGATGTCCTCAAAATAAATTCAATTTCTCTACTTATCTGAAGTGCACATAAAATTCTTATTTTTAAGGATTTGATGTATTACAAATGTCCCTTGGGTTCATTTCAATTGAATTTATAATCAGGTTCCTTAATGTACTTATGCTGAGAACCTTTTGAAGTGCTTCATGACAAATTTTCCTTGGAGGGATCTTCCTACAGGTCCCATGTATATTTGATCACTCTTGTTCATATTGCCTTGTAGTTTAGTAAAACATAAAGGGGACAACCATGGATATTTACTTCCTTTTAGTGATTTCTTGTACTTTCTTTGTATTACTGCATTTTTAAAAATCAATTTTGTCTCTTTCTCTTTTTTTTAATCCATCAACCTGTGCATAATTGACATCAGACACTTTCCATATTTCTTTGTGTCATAGATGTTCTTTTTTGTTTCTTACACTCTAGAATGAGAAAAGGATGGAATAGATGCACTATAGGAACCCTCATTTGTTAGCTGAGAGCTAAAAGATTTTTTTTTTTTTTTTTTTTTTTTTTTTTTTTTGGTGGAACTGGGGATTGAACTCAGGACCCTGCGTTTGCCAGGCAAGCGCTTATTCTGCTGAGCCATCTCCTCGGCCCCGAAGAGATTCTGACAGCTGTTGTTTTCCCTGTGGAATAGGAGGTGAAGTCATGTGTTAGGATGGGGGAAATGGGGGTCCTGCCGACATGGAGAAATGCAGCTGTACAAGTAAGATATTGAAATACCTGCAAGTCATGATATGTATCACTGAATGCCCTAATATCTGTGTCCCTAACCCTGGCCAAGGACTTCTAGACTTTTCCATGATCCAGCACAATTCAACATTACTGCTCACATATAGTGCCTTTTCATTGGGAATCTGTACCTTACTAATAGCTAAATTCTTTGAAGATTATTGTGATATAATATTTTATAGGAGCAGAAGATGTTTAATATAGTTGTTTATAGTGAAATAGTGACATAACCATAAAAAACAGTAGAGTACCTAAAAGCTATCTACCGAGGACAATTGCCAGGAACGTATGGTCCTCATTATGAAATTACCTCAGGAAAAGGCAAGGAGAAAGTTGTCTCAGCCAGTAAGGGGTTGAGATTTTATTAGATGTGTTCCATAAAAAGAAAAAAACAGAGAAGAATGGATTTCTCTACTAAATCAGGAAAATTCATGAAAAAAATGTGCTAAAAGATTACTAAAGGAGTGTCCTTTCCATGGAAAGTTAGAAAATGTCTAGAGGCCTTTTCTGCAGAGCATCTTAATTCATGAGTCAGAATTTTTCATATTCTTTGAGATACATTATCATTTTATAAGTTTTAGAAAGCTGTCACTGATGTGTATGATTCCTGCCCATAAAGTCACAAATTTTTATTTAGGAGAAATGTAACTGACCTTCTCATACAGATATGGATCAGTTTTATATCTATTGGCAAATTTATTTCAGCATTCCTGATTATTTACATCTCCTTCAGATTTTCTGCTGAGCTAATTTTATATGTTTTTCTAGACTCTTCATTATTTAATGAGCTAAAAAATTCTTTGACACATATTCATTTTATATATGTATGACAGTTGGGTCTTTACTCTGAAAATATTGTGTAAGAATTATTGTCCTGGTACAGTTATGTTTTTAGCACATGGATCTTTTTTATTAGGTCTGTATCTTCTAGCGAGGTGCTCCTTGGAAGTTCTTAGCATAAGGGTTAAGGGTATGAACTTTAGAGTTGGGCTGATCTAAATTTGAAATTCATCTTTAACACTTGTTAGTCTTTTGTAGTGCAAGAGTAATTTATACCCTCCAAGACAGTTTTCCTATTCTGTAAAATCACTAACATAGTAGTACTTGTCTTCAAATCATGAGGATTTAATTATGCAAATCTATGTAATAATCTATGCAAATAACTTACAGTGGGCAATGTTAACAGAATGCTGGCAACTGTGTAGATCTGTGGTCATTACTCAGGCCTAGGGCAAGACTGCTTGAATTCTAATCTTGTATTCTTAGTAAAATAGTACATATCTTGAACTCAAATTAAGGATATTATTTTCTGCCTTATAAAGTAGTTATTTAGACTAAATAAATTACTGCCAATAAAAGAGCCTAGTGTGTTTTCTGACCATTGGAAACACTTATAAGTTGTTAACTATATTGTTATCAATATCAATATCACAATGACGTACTCATATACTGCTACTCTGCTTTCTCTTTTTCAATTTATTGGCCATGAGGCGAGCTTCAGGCACCTGAGACCCGTGCAGTTGTTTTGGGCCTTACACTAGGTTTGATGCTCCTCTGCTTCTGTGTTGCGAATCTTAATAATTTTATTGCCTATGGTCCTGGCACTCAGCTATATTCTTTTAGTGATTCATTCAACAAATAATTGTAGAATATTTACAAAGTTTCAGATTTTGACCTTGGTTTATGTTTATACCAGGTTGCACCCTGACCTCTGAGTTTCACACACCAGCCTGACAGTTTGTGCTTTGTGAATGAAATTCAATGGGCAATTGAGCATTAGCAGAGGTGACACAGACGAAATATCTTCCTTTAGTTCACTGTTGCTCCGTATGCATACAGTACTCATAATGGACCCATGGACACAGAATTCCTTTTTGTTTTTTTTGTATTTTAGGGAAGGGTGTATATGGGGTGTTCAGGTCTCACTACTAGATGGGACTTGTAGGGATCTGCCTGTTTACAGCCTCCCAAGAGCTGGGATTACAAGCGTGTGCCACCACGCCCAGTCTCAATTGCTGTCTCAGTGAGCTCAGGAGGCAGGGCCGACATGGCAGGCCCCGGGATTGTACTGCCGCCCCTGCCCCTGCTTGCAGGCACTTTAATCCAATGAGCTATTTGGCTGGCCCATGGACAAAGAATTCTTGAAGAGCCTGGATGAATGTTAATTCAGCAAGCTGAAAAATAAGCACAAGGTAAGTGTGATACATTAGGAACAATAGCCTGGGGAACTTGCTTTGCTTTTGCACAAGAAGTTGCTTAGATGGGGCTGGTGAGATGGCTCAGTGGTCTAAAGCACCTGCTTAGAATAAGCTTAGCAAAGCACAGGGTTCCATCCCCCAGTACCACATGCCAGCCAGCCCTGCCCCCAGGTGGGCTGAGCTGGCCACACACACACACACACACACACACACACACACACACAATAAATAAAGAAAGAAGTTGCTTAGAGAATCGAATGAAGCAGGGTTATTGCCAGAAACACGAACAACCAAGGAATTCCATGTATCTTATCTACCTATGTCACTTTGTTATCCACTGGAATTAGAAAGGACAGGAAAGACAGTGTAACCATACTTTCTTTTCTTTTTAGTCTTCCCTTATTTATTAGAACATTGAAGATAGAGTGTCTTAAGAAGTTAAAAAAAGAAAAAAAATCATTGAGTTGGTTTTGTGAAATGTTTTCACTGCTCCAGGATGAATGAAGTGCACGTGATTCATTCTTGAAATTCCCATACATGTGAAGTTCCCTGTGTTTATCTTTGCACTTAGCATTAGCATTACCAAATGTAAAGAATTCCAAAATTAATGTTAAACTGCAAAATTTTTATTCTTAGAATAATATTAAATAGCTAAAACATCACAAAATAAGTGGGCGAGAGAGACACACACAGACAAAGACAGAGACATAAAGTAGAAGAAAAAAATCTTTATACGGTACACTAAACCAACAACATCGCTTAACCAACTGCAATGTGTTCAGTACATTTATATTTACTTTTGGGCAAAATTAATTAACACACAACCCCTCTGTAATAAAATGCTGAATGTTTTATGTAATTTACTGAATTATGTGAATATGCTTTCATGCCATTGCAAAGCCCCAAAAATTTCAAGTCAGACCATTATAAGTCAATCAGTGAGGAACTCTCTGTTACTCCACTATGTTAATAGGACTTTTTCCGTATTTATGCAGGAGTCCCTACATTTTCATTGGCACTGTGTCCCACCAATTATGAAACTGCCTCTGATTGGGGGGTTTATTCCTACATCTACCATATTTATAAAAGCAGCTACTATGTTTCAGGGTCAGAAATTGATGAAAGCATCTTACTACAAACACTTCAAACTTCTCTTTCTTTTTTAAAAATATTTTTATCAGTACAGTCATGTTCTCTGTACATATGATGGAATTCATCTTCAAGAGGTGGCATGTGACACAATACAGCTCACTACTTTTCTCAGCCCTATACTCTCTCCTTGTGACCCCATCCACTATCTCTGGATTTCCTTTCCATCTGCAAAAGCTCTTTCTCCTTATTTCCTATTACCTATCTTTTATGTTTGCCTTTAATTTATTTATTTTTGGGGTTTTTCATATAAGAGAATAATGTGATATTTCACTTGTATATCTGATTTCTCTCACCTAACACTGCAGTTTTACGTGTCAGGACGGCTGATTGGTCTGAGGTGTCAGACTCAAGCTCTACTTCCTGGTAACATTGTAGTTCAAAGATGTACTTGTCTTCCTACAAATGATTTAAGTTTATCCTTCTTTATGGCAGGGTAGTGTTCTTTCTTAATTCCACTGGTCTGCCCCACATTATCTACTGAAGAATTCCTTCATTCTTTTGTGGTTCACTGGACAAACATTTCCAGAATGTTCTTCATGGTTTAGGCCCTGAGTTGGATTTAACTTCTCTGTGGACAGATCATGGCCAGGTCTCTGTCCCCACTCACAATGTTGACATCTTCTTAATATAGGTGGCTTGCTTGTGCAAATTATTTGGCACATATGACCATGTGGGATAGAATAGTTGTGTACTATTTTCCTACTTTTTTTTAAGAGAGAAACACTTTGGGCTTCTTTGCACAATGATAAGTAAACCTGGGGTCATGTCAATGTTTCTGCCTCAAGGCCTTTGCACATTCCTGTCCCTGAGTGGGCAATGCCAAATATTTACCAATTTTGTTTGCTGTCTGAGGAAGGCAGAGAAGATATCTGGTGATTTGGAGGTATATATGAAGGAAAGAAATCAAATAAGGCTGAAACTTTAGTAAAGGCTTGGCAGGATGTGCCCGAAAGCTAGAAGAGCTGAGCAGAGGTATTTGGTGTACTCTAAACATTTGCTACCTTGCTGTTTTCCTCAGAGACCTATTTTCTTCTCTTTGCAGTCTGACTCTACCCATTTATATTCATTTGTGTGTTTGTTTCTGTTTTTTCTTGTTCATTTTCTCAGTAGCCTTCAGTCATTTCTGACAAGGTGATTTTAGCCTAATTTTCTGTTGGCTCCTATTTCATTTTCTTCCAAGAGTTGAAACATTCTTTTCTAACTGGCAAAAAATGTATATTTCACAAAACTTTTATTTATTTATTCATTTATTTAAAATTAGAAAAGGGATTTGTTGCTGCTACATTAGGAGAGATGGGAAGAACATAGAATAACAAGAGAATAATTATGTTTAAAATAAAAGACTGAAGAAATATATTCCAATTAGTACTACTATCATCAGAAGCATGTCAGAATTTTTCATCTTCAAATTAAAATACTCCAAAAATTTAATAATAGATGCCCCTATGCCAATTTATAGTTACAATACTTATCTGATTTGTTCAAGGGAAATACAATCTTCCTGGGAGTTTTTGATGAAAGTGCTGAAAATAAATTTACACTTGAGAAATGCGTTGTATAGTAAATAGAGAAACAGACTCTCTCAAACTGTTGGTGAATATTTCACCCAACGACAAATTAATTTTTGAACAAAAAAAATTTGGCAACACAAAAATGATTTGAAGAACTGAATTGAACAGGGAATTGAAAGAATTATGCAGTTGGATCTGCTATAAATTTCCTTTGATGAAGAATTCAGATATATTTGAAGATGGATCCTAAATTAAACTCAAGATAATGAATTTGTGTGAGGCCAAGATTATCTAGTTTAAAGTTTTCATGGAAAATGTGTTGGGCAAACCATGCCTTATACTGTAATACTCAAAGGAAACTACTGAATGAGAATAAAATGAAAAAGAAAAGATAACAGCCAATGTTGCACTTGCACAAGGCCCCAGGGTTGATTTTTCAGTGTGCTCCATGAAAGTAGAGGGACCTCATGCATGACCCAGATAGACCTTTAGTGAGAATAGTCAGTGAGTCACATCTTCTTTGTATATCTTTTATTGAAGCAGTTTACCTCCTTCCTTATTCTCTTCCTAGTTCTCAGCCATAGATCCACAGAGAGATTAATTCTGTCTTGTTGAAAAGAAAGCAGCAATTTCTTCACCATAGCAAGTTTCTTGGGACTCTAATCTAGTTGGTCTGCAAAATTCCTGTCGTCACCGAGTCAGCCATTTCTTTTTTTTCTGACAAAAACTATACTTATGGTATGTTCTTCTTTCAGTAACTAAATTTAGATATATATAAAGTCGGACTCAAAGATTTAAATAGGAAAATGAGTGGTGGGAACAGATATGACAGCCACATGCATTGATGATTACCCTGAAGACTTCATGGAAGAGCCACCAAATGTGGAAGTCTTAGAGGAATTTTGTGACAGGGCAGGTGACTGCCAGCTTCAAATAATTCAAACAAATGAAAATCAATGACAGTTGAGAAAGAGGCCCTAAATCTATTCATTCAGAAGTCACTGGTAATAATTGAGGTGATCACTTTGGTGTAGCTTCAGGGGTACAGTAGTTATTCTACTTCAAGGAGCCGTAGGTGGACTGGACTCTAAAGTAGGTGTAAGGAAGCTGACAATGTTGTTAATTGAAACACTAGTAATATGACAGGAGGGGCTATTGGCATTGAGCTTTACCCTGACATTGAAGAACTGAGAGTGAGTGCAGAGAGGAAAGAGAAGTGGCTGAATGCACAGAAGGAAAAGGAGATCAGGGAAAGCAGGACCATGGAGAAAGGAGACAGAATACCAGCAACCATGGAGCTTAGGGGATAGCTCATTGGAATAAATGCTTGCCTGGCAAGTGCAATGTCCTGCGTTTGATCCCTGGTACTGCAAAAAACAGAAAACAAAACAACAAAAAAACCCAGAAAAAAAGCAACCTCCAAGAGAAGGAGAGGTACGACAGCCTCTCTGAAAGGAGGGAGAAAGAGCAGTGTTTCTGTGTATCTTTAGCTACCTGTCCACATTTATACAGCACTCAGACAACTGTTATATTCTCACATGTGAAGAAACTGGTGCTCAGAGAATGATAACCACATCATTGATAAATATGAGCCAGACTTAAGCCTAAGTTTCTATGATTCTAAAGCACATGCTTATCATTACAGCGCTGACCTAAAATTGCTTGTATTTAACCATTTTTGACCAAAAAAAATGGCAATATGCATGCCATGTATTTCCATGTATGGGTGAATTTAATAGCACTAGTAAAAAGCTATAAAAATAAAGTTGGGAAACGTTTGCTTGGTGATTTTTATATCAATCAGAAGTCTTCTAGGGAAAGCATATAATCTAGTCTGTCTATGAGCAACATAATTGTTTGGATTCTAGAATTCCCAGGAGAATTTGTAACAAAGCCATGAAGTTACAAAACAAAGAACAGGGTTCCTTCACACATCTTAAACACAAGACGACAAAAACTAATGATTCCTCTCCCTAAACGTGACCTTGTTATGATTTTTGTTGGGGCATATTGCTGTCACTACTACTGCAGTTATTGTCAGGAAGAGTTGGATGTGCATTACAGCACAGTAAAGTCATTGAAATTCAGGCTCGTTAATTCATTTCAGGTCCCTATTTGTCTTTCCACCAAGCTCTTTCAGGGCAATCAATCTGTCATGTGTTTTCTCATAATTCTTCTTGGACTGTCTGTTCTCACTGATGCTGCCTGTTCAGCACTGGCTTGTTTTTCTACTTTATTTCAAGCTGCTCTTCCTCCTCCTCCTCCAGGAGACCTTCCATCATCTCTACAGACTCAGCTTTCTTTGTGCCAGCCTGTAAAACTGCGCATCAGCACAGCATACATTATGGGTTTCCTCCCATAAAAATCTAGGTCTCTCCCCCTTTCCTCTGACTGGACAAATTTAGGTTCCCTCCAGTCTGCTTTGTGTCTTCCATGGCACCCAAAACTGTCATTTAGAGCAGCTATTTAAAATTTGTCTATTGAAAGTTCAGGGAACTCCTCAGCTCCAAAGGCCCATAAAATGGTTAGCGACAGCAGCTGCTTTAGCAAGTAGTCAACGAAATAAAAATAGATAAGATTAATATCAGAAAAGTGGCAGATTTAAGAACGTAGGAAAAGGCTGGTGAGGCAGCTCAGTGAACTAAGTGCCTGTTTAGGCAAGGGCAGGGACCAGGGTGCCATCGCCAGCGCCACATGTTGCTCTGGTCCCATCCCTAGGCACACTGACCTGGCCACCAAGACCAGGGGTGGTGATGCATGCCTGTAATCCCAGCACTGGGGAGGCTGAAAACAGGAGGATCACTAGGAGTCCGAGTTGCATAGTGAAACCCTGTACCAAACACAGTAAAGCAAGCAAGCAAAACAAAACAAAACATGAAAAACGAGTAGCAAGAGAAATGGAGAGAAAGAACAAGAAAATGAATGGCATTTAAAACACTTTTCCTAAAAATTTTTATTGCATGCCCAACAGTGCATCAGTAAGTGTTGTAGACACTGAACATGCAGAGAATACGTCTGCCCCCAGACAGCCTGTATTCTAGTGGAAAGAGTGCAGAGACAATAAGCAAATACACAGGTATGAGATGTGATCAAAATATAGAGAATAATTAAATTAAAAACAATTTATAATTGTGAAAGGCATAGCACCATTAATTCCTTTGAAAATACTCTTCCTCTCTTGGAACAGACTGATCTCATCATTCTTGCCATTTTCTGAAGCATTTCTGTAAGCTCGCTTTTGTGACTGTCTTTATAAGACACAATAGAAAGCACAGTGAACGCAGATGCAAGAGCTACCTAGTGGAAAGGCAGGCTCTTAAAACACTATGGTGTGTCCTTATCCACTTTATTCCCCAGAGTAAAAAATGACCATGAAAGGTAAATGTTTTGAATTGAATCAGTGTCAAGGCAGTCACAGCTGTGTTACTAAGGTACTCAGAAAGCAAAATTCTAGTGTTGTTTCAGAAAGTGGCAAGAAAGATGGGATCTATGGAGTGAGGGGGATCAAGGACAATGTGTCTTTTACTATAACATAACATTTTTTAAACATTCCTCTTATTTTTTGATTACACTCTATAAAATGCTGAGTAGTTGTATAGGAAAAGGAAATCAGTGGGTCATTCTACAAGGATATCCTTAAAGCAGAGATACAAAAAGGAGTAGGGTTTTCTGGCTGAAGAACTTTCTAAGACAGGATGGGTACGTAAACAAGTGTATTCTGGGGTCCTTGGCATATGCTTGGTATAGTGGAGGGAGACAAAGTTGACTAGCATGACCGAAACAGAATAGGCAAAGAAGAGACAGAAGACAGGGTCAAAGAGATGCTTGTATGTGCTGAGGACTGGAAAGACTTTTAAAAATTACCTTCAGTTTGCATTTGAACTGCTCATTCTTTTATGAACAAAGCTTTCAAGAGTCATGGGGTATGATGATTTGGGATGATACTTATTCACCCACCTACTAGGTCTCCTTGGAATTGCAGGTTTTTGAATGTTCTGGTGAGCTGCAGATCTGTGGTAGTACTTAGGAGTGGTGTGTCACTGCCAGTTTCTCAACATCTGGGTAGGTGAGGTAGATCAGGCCTGCTCTGTGGGGCCAAACACCTCCAATTATGAAGAAAGGGTGAGGAAGTCTAGATTTGGTCTCTGTGCTTCATGGAATTCTCCATACCAGATTTATAGAGCTCTGTACATTAGTAAAGCTATGCACAATTTGATGTGATCAATTCTTTGGCTACTTAGAGCTGCCAGGGATCCAGGATTCCCTGAAAAGGTGCAGCCTGTCTCAAATCTCCTCCTCTTCTCTAATTTTAGGGTTTCTCAACCTTACTGATATCTCCTGTTGGATAATTCTTTTTTGTGGGAATTGGGTTTTTTTTTTTTTAAGCAGCATCCCTGATTCCAACTAGATGCCAGTAACAGCCCAAAATCCAATGATAGCTGCAGCCCAAGACACTTGTCATATGTCCCCTGAGCTTCAGAATTGCTCATGGTAGAAAATCACTGTCTTTGAAAGTACGGAGATCTTGAGGGAATGAAAGACTGCAGAATAAGAATGATGAGAATGTGTTGGCTAGTTCTCTCCTTCCTGGAATATTAGAAATACTTTATAACATACATTATTTTTAAAAAATCTATAGCCAGGTTTTCATTCTGTACTTTTGAAGTTATTTTTTAAAAATGTTTTCAAACCCATATCCCAGAATAACCAATATGCTTGAAAGTCATCTTTTTGCCAAGTGAGAATAACAAGTTAAAAAATAGTAAAGCTGAACTTTTCCCCCTTCTTTGGGCAAGTAGTTTTTCTCTAGTCAAAATAGTAAATGGCTTGTGCGCTAAGATACATTCAAGTACAGGATGTTGATACATCTAGGTCAAACAGCTGTCTTTGGTGGATATTTATCTTTCTTCTACATGAAGTTCAAGGTACAGAACACCTGTTTATAATTTTTCCTCTATAGCTTCCAAGAACATTCAGAATTACCACACTGACACATGTCTTTGGGCTTTTCCAAGGTAGAAAAGACAAAGATGTTTTAGGCAGTGGTCATTAACTTTTTAAGGGTGAAGTACTTCTCTTTCCATTTTAACTTGCTCATTAAGAGGGCACAGGCTTAGGGGCATAGGAAACATGTCAGAGCCCAACTAATTCAATACATGATATGGGGCATTTGGGTGGAGCTGTCTTTAATGCACAAATGTGAGAAATATGTCAAATTCATTTTCCACCAGCCTCTGTCATCCCCTTATTGTCTTTCCTACTTATTCACCTTATTTCCTAGGTATTTTGCTATGAATTGAATTGTTTTCTTCCTAAACTCACAGGTTTAAATCATAACCCCTAATGTGGCCGTACTGAATAAAGGGAAGTTAGATTAAAAGAAGTTACATTGGTAAGGCACAAATTAATCACAAGCGGTGTCTCCATGAGAAAAAGAAGTGTTCCCTGGTGTGCATATGCGTAGAGGAAAGGCCCTGCAGAGAAGCAGTGGGGATGTGTCTGTCAACAAGCTGGAGGGAAATCCTCACCTTATGCCAGTTGCTGCCATGATGCAGGTCTCAGAATTCCAGCTACCAGAACTGTGAGGAGACAAGTTTCTGTTGTTTGGGACACTCAGACTGGCATGTTGTAACAATAGCCCTAGAACATTAATACAGTCCTTGCTGGGCAAATGGGCCATTTTATGACCCTTGAATGCTACCACTGTTTCAAGTTTGCCTCCACTCAAGCAAACGTTACCCTTTATCCAGGTCTAAGTCACACTTCCCATTGTCCAGGAGTATGTGTTTTATATTCTAGTTCTTTAAGAATTTCTGATGTCTTGAACTTTTCTAAGGTTTGTATATTCTAGTACACAATTTAGCTCTTAAAGTGTATATTGTTGCATAGCATTAGCCAGAATTTCAATACTTTTTTGTCTCCTACAAACCTAAAAGTTAGGGTTTATTTTGGCCTCCTACATTTCTTTCAGGCAGTAGACACATTTAAGACATAACACTGCTATAGTGCTTTCTTTATTTGCTCCCTCCCTGTTTTTTTCTCTCTCTCTCTTTCCTTCCTTTCTTCTTTCTTTCTTTCTTTCTTTCTTTCTTTCTTTCTTTCTTTCTTTCTTTCTTTCTTTCTTTCTTTCTTTCTTTCTTTT
>NW_004524577.1:30348025-30349469 GCF_000260255.1 Octodon degus | reverse complement strand
TACCCACCTTTTTTCCCTCCCTCCCTCCCTCCCTTCCTTCCTTCCTTCCTTCTTGCTCTTTCATTTTGCTTTCCTATTTTACAGTGCTGAGGAGCCAACCTAGGATCCTATGCATGTGAAATAAACATTGTACTGCTGAGCTATCTCGACTGCCTTTACTTTTTGTTCATTTTGTGCTGGTTAATTTTGTCTGTCAATTTTACTGGATTTAGGGATGACAAGGAAACTGACAAAGTATGCTTCAAGGTGTGTCTTTGAGAGTGTTTGGAAACAAGTCTTGAAATTGGAGTCAGCAGAGTTAGTGGGAAGACCTCCCTTCCTTGAGGAGTTACCATTACATAGGCTGGAATGCAAAAGCAGAGGAAGAGGAAGTTAGCGCTTGCTCAAATTTGATCCTCTCTGAATATTATATTTTTCTGTTGCCCTAAATTGTGGGCTCAGACTCCAGGTTACTTGGCATTTCAGGGTAGTATCTTGTACCTGCAACTTTCCAGGGGCCTTTTGGTTCTTTAGCTTCAGACTGGGGTGCATCATTTGTCTCTCTTATTCTGAGTTTCCCACTCTTGGGTCCAAGAAGCTGATAGTTAATCTGGTTCTCCAGCATACAAATGGTCATTATAGGATTGTTCATCTTCTGCTCATGAGTCAATATAGTAAATTCTCAGCTTATAATACACTCTAATTATCTGGTAGTGTTTCTCTGGAGAACATAGGCAAAGCATTGTCTAAAGAAATTTCAAAGACTTGTGTTGAGTCATGTTGGCCTCTTTTTTCCCATAATTTTATTGAGAAACAAATAGTAATAAGACAGTTTCAAATCAAATTGGTAGGACAGTTTAAATAATTAATACAATGCATACTCTCTTCCTAGTGGTTATTTGCTGTACAAGATGCAGACATGATAACCTATTTAAAAACACTATTAGAACAAATACCTCTATCCATTAAGATAATGTAACTATATATCTATCCTAACCATTTTGAATACACAGATATAAAATGGACATTCATCTGTATCCCTTTTTTTGTTTAGTTCCATCATTTGAATTTTTTTTTTCAAATTGGTAGGACAGTTTCAATAATTAACACATTGCACACATTCTTCCTAGTGGTTAATTGCTGTACAAGATGGGGACATGATATCCCATTTACAAACACCATTAGAACAAATCCCTCTATTCATTAAGAGAGTGTAACTATATATCTATTCTAATCACTTTGAATACACAAATACGAAATGGACATTAATCTGTATCCCTTTTTTTTGTTAAGTTCTGTTCTTTGAATATTATAGGTATGTAAACTCAGTAAAATATTTTAAAAGAGTTCAGTAGCCCATAATAGTATAGGGTCTTCCACTTGATTGGCAATGTCAGAAATTGTTGACCTGAG
Organism: Octodon degus; assembly: GCF_000260255.1. Classification (NCBI taxonomy): domain Eukaryota; kingdom Metazoa; phylum Chordata; class Mammalia; order Rodentia; family Octodontidae; genus Octodon; species Octodon degus. Next base: position 30,348,077 of record NW_004524577.1, on the reverse strand, counting down.
CCCCCTACAGCTCAACATAACAGTATGGCAGGGGAGTAGAATAAGTGCTTGC
>NW_004524577.1:30340600-30346770 GCF_000260255.1 Octodon degus | reverse complement strand
ATCTTCTACATATAACTGTATGGCTTGTCACTGTAATGTTTCCTAGCTCTTCCCCTTTCCCTCTCTTAATTATTTAATCCTCAAGTTCTTGCTTTCCTTTTAGTTGCATTATACCTTTCTATTTGTATTTCTTCTTCTGAGTTCTTATACTAGGGAAACTATATGATATTTATACATGTGTGTCTGGTTTATTTCACTTATGAGAATATCAAGTGGAGTCCATTTCAATATAAAGGTTTCAAGTTTATAATTCTTTATAGCTGAGTAATATTCCATTATATAAAAATACTACATCTTTTTCATCCATTCCTCAGGTGATGGGCATCTTGGTTGTTTCCAAGATTTGGCTATCACAATCTGTGCTGCTATAAACATAGGCACACATATATCACTATGATATGATGTTTTCAGATCCTCCAGGAAAATTCCCAGTAGAAGAATAGCTGGTTTAAATGGGCTTTCCAGTCCAACTTTTCTAAGGATTTATGCAGCTGTGCCTGGCTTGGGTCTGGCTGCTGTGCTCAGCTCCTTCGTGCTGCTTCTCTTGGGAGTGATCCTTTTGTGCGCCTCTGGCAAGATGTTCTATTCCTGGATAGCTGAGTGGCTTTGTCCCTACTCTCTCTGCAGGGATTGCAGCTGCAGGGTTTCACCTCAGACCTGTAAGCCAGGCCTGAGCTGAGTCTGGAGGGGACAAGTTGGAGTCGGGGAGAGAGGAAGCTCTCCCACACACTCACTGGGCCTGGGTAGGACTGGGCCTGTGGGTCCTCAGAATGCGGCCTAAATTCTCACTCATTGGTCAGGGTTTGTGGTGGTGCTGTGGAGTGGTGGTGGGGTGCCAAGCGGGTGGAAGAGGGTCTCATCCACGTTGTGCCTGAGCTTGGACCAGCAGGTCTGACTGGCGCAGGGTAGCTGGAAACTCTCCCACACTCACCGGGACCTGGGCTTGGACTGCATGTTGGTCTCTTGATCCACTCGACACTTAACCTGACTTTCGAGGGGTAAGTTGAGTCCTGGAGACAGCGATTAAGAAGGTGCACAGTGCTGGATCCAATCTTCCTGCTTTGTACTCCAGTTCTCTATGTGCATCCCTTTACTCCACATTTCCAGCAGTGTAGGAGTTCATTTGGGCCCTGAATTCCTGGAAAACAACAACCATTAAGAAACTCCCTACTCTAAGCCTTTATGCTTTCTAAAACAGCTTCGTGGAAAGATCCATCCTTACCCATGTGATTTACACAACCATTTGTACCTCTGTTAAAGCCACACATGGAGCTCCAAATTCTCAGTTGATGCCTTGCTGCCATATTTGGCTTGACTCACTGAACTGGCCAAATGACACTTTAGGTGACTTCTCTGCACTTCCAGTGGGCTTCTACTCCTCTCTCTCCCTCCCCACCTCCAGCCACTGAACTTTGGCCTTCCCTTACTTGGAGCCAGCATTGGAATAGAAACAATCCTTCCTGGGAGCCTATTCTGAGAGACTTCTGACTAAGGAAAGAATTTTCCATTCAGCTTTCAGCTCTGCCACCTGCCCACCCTTCTCCCATACTGAGTTCTCTTTAGTCTCATCTACTCCTCCTTAAACAAGAAACTAATTTTTTTTTGCCTGAACTCTGAAACATTTACATATCTTGTGATGGGTCCTCTCTCTCATAGTAGCTCCCTCCTTCCCTCCTGTTGGAATCATGTTTATTTTAACATTTTATTTTATATATACCATCTACTGTCTTAAAGTTAAAAATGTACAGTTTGGTAATACTTATATTTACTCTGAGTGATACTAATCTCCAGAACTTTTCATCATCTTAAAAGCAAAATTGTATACTGATGAAATAACTTCTGTTTTTGCCTCCTCCAGCCTCCTGTAACTACCATTGTACTTCTGCCTCAGTGAACTTAACTACCATTGATATATGCATGGAATCATTTTTTTGGACTGATTTTAGTTAGAAAAATGTTCTCAAGGGTTATTTATATTATAGCAAGTATCAGAATTTTCTTCTTTTGTACAATTTCATTGCACATATGCACTATGCTTTGCTTCTCCATTTATCTGAGGGTCAACAAGGATTACTTCAACCTTCTGCATGTTGTGAATAATGCTGCTATGAGTGTAGGTAAATATCTCCTCAAGTCCCTCTTTTGAAATTGCTGTATAATACTGTTACATTTTAAGGAATATTTTAAGTATTTAATATTCAATATTTTAAATATTTGAATTACACATTTGAATATTTCTAGGAACTATGCTTCTGGTAGTGGCTATACCACTTCCCATTCCAACTAGTAGTACAATGTGTTCCAAGATTTTGACATCCTCATCCACACGTGATGTCATTAGCAATTATAATAGTCATCCTAATGGTTCTGAGGTTGCAGTCTTTTGAATAAAGTCTCTCCTAAGTCTGAATTCTTTTTGACAAAACGTCAGAACATACAACCAAACAATGTTCACCCTGCATAATAATATGGAAATCTTATACTTGAAGGGGCTTTTGGCTTTATCATGTGCACTTTTTGTTAAGTACTTTACTGATTCTCCTTGTACATGCTCAATGTAGAAATTGGCATGTATATAAAAGTATGAAAAGGCAGAAGACAATCATTCATCATTAAGGATCAGAAGGACACATAATTAACCTTTTAACAATCACAGCTTTGACCTAGGAAATGTACAAGAATATGCAATTCAGTCAGCTTTTAGCACCCGCTCTGTACTAAATGCTATTTTTTTCTGAGATAGGGTTTCACTATGCAGTTCATGTTGGCCATGAACTCACTTTGTAGCCCAGGCCAAGGCTGGCCTTGAACTCATAGTGATCCTCTTGCCTTAGCCTCCTGAGTGTAGTGATTACAGTCATGCGCTACCATGTTTGTCTGCATGGGATTCTGAACTCAATGGTGACTAATTATGTTGAATAAGTAAAAGGTAATATCATGGTCAGCTTTCTTCTTGCTGGAAAAAACATGTGATCTTCACCACTTAAAGGAGGAGGCATTTATTTACTTCATGATTATAGAGGGATCAGTTTAATTGATCAGTCCATTTTTGGTTAGCTTCAAAGCAGAAAAATCATGGCAAGAGTGCTTGGGGAAGAAATTCTGTTCACCTTATGGGGACCAAGAAGCAGAGCAAGGGAAAGTAAGCCAGAGTGGAAAGGGACAGGAGTAGACATAAATCCCAAAGTTACACTTCCATAGCCCCACCCAGATACACTGAGAAGTGAGAAGTGTGCGTTGGTAATTGCTCAGCAAATCAAACTGGGCATTAAGCTTAATTGTCACAAAGCAATTTAAGATTCAAGAAGATCCAGGCCTGAAAATATTTCTAGTACCATTTTCTTTTTAAATGTATTTGGTTGTCATAGGGTCTTACTACACAGTGTGGGTTCACAATCATCCCCTTGTTTCAGCCTCCTCAGTACTGGGTTTACAGGCATGCAGAGTCTGGCCAGCTCAGCCCACCCTGAGGGTGGGGATGGCACAGCATGTGGTGCCAGGAATCGAACCATGGTCCTTGCACTTGCCTAAGCTTGCTTAAGCAGGCACTGAGCTATCTTACCAGCCCTCTAGTACCTTTTTAAAGATATCAAATTCTTTACTACTGGAAGACTTAACTGAGAAGGACATTTTAAAATTTGAAAGTGTGTTTATTTTTATCTGGAAATCCTATTCCTGGATATGCATTCAAAAGAAATAACAACCAGGTTGCAAAAGAGATACTTGTATTCCCAGGATCAGTGCATCACTGTTCACAATAGCCAAGATGTAAAATCAACATAAGTTATCAATGGCTGAACAGATGAAGAAAAGGACGACCTAGCTTTAAAAGAGAAGAAACTTGCATTCTGAATGCTGGTATTATAGGTTTACTCCACCATATCCAGGGACCTCCCCACCTCTTACAGTCCACAGAAGGTTCCAGTTTAGGACAATAAGAAAATGTAGCATGGAAGAACTGGAGAATGGTATGCTAAGTGCAGTAAGCCACAGAAAGACAAATACCACACGATCTTACTTATCTAAAAGAGACAAATTTATAGAAGCTGAGTGATTAGCAGAGGCTGGGTGTGTATTTCTTAGTAAATGGGAGTTGGTTAGACAAAGGTCACAAAATTCCAGTTAGACAAGAGGAATAGATCTTTTATGACATATTTTAGGAAATGGTAACTATTGTTAATAAAAACGTATTATATTTTGAAAATTATTAAGAGTAGATTATGAGCATTCTTACCATAGAAATAACTATAGGAGATAATGGATATGGTAATTAGCTCAACCTAGCCATTCCATAGTGCAAACGATATTGTAAGGGCATACTTCTTTCTTTCTTTTTATGTATTTAGTATAGGATCTACAGGGTCTCACTACACAGATCGGACTCCAGGTGATCTTCCTGTTTTCAGCCTCCTACGCACTGGGATTACAGGTGCGCACCACCACGCCCAGTCTCATTCACTGTCTCAGTGTGTCCCGGGGGTGGAACTTGTACAGCACACTGGAGGATCAAACTGTGGTCCATGCACCTGCCTAAGCAGGCACTTTAGTTTGCTGAGATGTCTGTCTGGCCCTCCTAAGGGAGTAATTGTGATGAAATCTGGTGTGTTCAGGGTGGTATGGCCATAGATCATAGGTCATAATTTTATACAACTTTTATCCATGAAAATAAATAAATACATTTAATTTTTTTTACCCTGGAATTCAGTAAGTTGTCTACACTTTCTTTCCAGGTGATTGAATTGAGATCCACAGTCATGCTCACTACATAGAATTATTTTACCTTTTTTGTACCATTATCCAACAATTTCCCTAAATGCCAAGAGTAATGAAAACCTTCTTTCTTGCCTCTTGGGCACTTGCTCCAAAGTTGAAAGCCCTTACTACACATTATGTATTTTTCATTGCTAGAAGATTTTGTCTTCATTTGCTTGTTGGGATTCATCTAAATCACCTCAGCAGTGTTTCAGTGCCAAGTTGGCTCTGTTGCCAGCATTTACTCCTTTCTTCAGTTTTGAAAACGTCCACATTCTGCAAAGCCATTCATGATTTTGGAAGGCAGCATTATGATAAGAAGGGACTTGGGAATATCACAACAATTTTCTGGGGATGTGTGTTTAATATGTTGCCGAAGTTCAAAAGTCACAGAAAACACTGGGCAACTTTAAGGAAGGTACTGAAAGCAAGATGTTATTTTTCTTCTATGAATTTCCATGCACTGAACTGGAAATGGAATCATGGCTCACACAATTATCAAATCCTAGAAGTCTTACCTGCGTGTTAGCTTGGCATACATTGGGTTCCAGGCTACACACTGTTGAAACTAACACTAGAACATTTTTCAACCCATACTTTTTCTTCTAAATCTTCCTATGGATGGCACTAGATTTTCCCCTGTCTTGGTCTGTGACTCAACTTCAATTAAAGAATAGTTTTATTTTTATTTATGATTTTAATTTTTTGGTACCAGGAATTGAACTCAGGTCCTTGCCTGGGTCAGGCAGGTAGGTGGTTAGCCCTCTGAGGGCTAGCTCTTCCAATTAGAGTAGAATTCAGTTATAATTTGTGGTTTTGTTTCAGACATAATTTTTCATATTAGCTGATTCTGCACAAGTCAATTGCTTCAGTTTTCACATATAGGTTAGTTGCAGTGATTTGCTCAGATTTTTTTTTTTTTTTTTTTGCGTGAGTGTAGCTGATGCTCTGATAAACTTATGGTATCAGCGGACACTTTAGAAACTCAGAGAGTGGGTCATGGAAGGCCGGGTAAGGGCAAGGAGCTGAAGGCACAGATCGTCTTGGCAGAAGACATTCTTGCTTTTATCAGCTGAAGGTAGATCCCCAACTCTGGTCGGGTCAGTAGCTTAAATGCTCGTGAATGGAACTGAACAGAAAAAGAAGTGCAAGGGACCGAGAGCTACTATGTGCTTTCATTTATCTTCTTAAATTTTTGTTTTCTGTCGGTCACAGAGGAGAAGATCGCTTTAGAAAATATTAATGGGATAGTGTGGTGAGTTATTTATTTATTTATTTATTTATTTGCTTTTATTTTTATTTTTTTATTTTTGATAAAAAAATTCTTCATAGGAAAATTTGCATGGGTTTAGGTACGCAATTTCTGTACAAGTATAGGCAGACATCATCAGATTTGTACTATCACATACATATGTTAT
>NW_004524577.1:30331046-30333480 GCF_000260255.1 Octodon degus | reverse complement strand
TTAGGGAAATGCGACATCTCAGGCTGTGCAAAGTATAGCTTTTGGATAAATGTAATCTGCATTTAGTTCTGTGACATATTATGTTTCAAAGGCAATGCAAAAATGTCTTTTTAAACCAAGCAGAGCTCTACCTATTTGGTTGGTTGCTGAAAATATATATAATCAGCATTGTGATTTGGAAAAATAACTCATAGCTGTTTTGATTTGTGTTGAGTGGTGACTTGCAAGAAAGAGAACAAAGTACACAATTAGCCTTAATGTTTTCCTGTTTTCCCTTTTCAAAAAATGGTCAAAATAATATGCAAGGGCATTTATACAGGTAAAGTGGTACAAGTGGAGTTTTTGACACACAGTGAGTTTCTGTCAAAGCTCATTCATTGTATGTATCATACACTTCTTGTGTGCCCAGCACTGATATCTTTCTTCCTCTTTGTGATGAAATCTTGGCTTCCTAGAGATTCTATCTTCATAATTCCATATGATCTCAGTAAGATGGTCATTCAGGAAGCAGTAGCTCACAGTCCTAGAGTGAGCACTAACCTAGGCATGACCAAAGGGTCCAGTCTATGAGTGTAAATTCAGACCAGTGTTTTCTTCCTGCATCACTAAAACAAGTGATGATTTCAATGACTGAATTTTATTACTGGAAAATTTTATTAAATGTGTGTATTAGTCAGGGTTTTACTAGCAGGACAGATACAATACAAGGAACTGATATAACACAAGATGTAGAAATGTAGAAGCAGTCGCAGGGGCCCAGGCTTGATCCCTGGGCATGCCATGTAGACCTTGCCCCCGGGGTACACTGAGACAACAATTGAGACTGGGCATGGTGGCATGACTCCGTAATCCTAGCTCTTGGGAGGCTGTAAACAGGTGGATCACTGAGTCCGATCTAGTAGTGAGACCTTGAACACCCTGTAGACCTTCCCTAAAATCATGAGAAGAAGAAGAAGAAGAAGAAGAAGAAGAAGAAGAAGAAGAAGAAGAAGAAGAAGAAGAAGAAAAGAAAGAAAGAAAGAAAGAAAGAAAGAAAGAAAGAGAAAGAAAGAAAGAAAGAAAGAAAGAAAGAAAGAAAGAAAGAAAGAAAGAAAGAAATTACAAGATTGACTTACCATGGTCAGCCACAGAATCAGATGAAGAAGCATGCAGAGGGCGTCTTCACACCCAGTACTAAAAGGTTTAGTCCCAAGGTCTGAGGCTCACTGCAGTGTTCTGTGCAAGTCTCTTATCAGTCAGCTGATGGGTCTGCCAGGGAAGGCTGAAGAATCTGTGATGGAGAGCTGTAGTATCCAAACTGGAGGTGGAAGAGTCTGGGCTGGAAGCCAGAAGATGGTGTCCAAGCTGACTGCAAAGACTGAAGTTCCTTTGAAGAAGTGGAACTCGAAATCCTTCCTTAACCCCTTTATATCTCCTTTTTCTGCTGTGTCACTCTGGGGAAGGCTTTCCCCACCCCATGGGGTGGGGGGCCCCATGGCCCAGTGTGTGGAATCCCCAGGCCATCCAGAAAAGTTGACACAATGTATCAACTACTATACTGTATTTTTTAAAAATCCAGAAAAGAGCAATTTTAGGGCCAAAAAGTGGTGTAACTGAACAATTTTGGTGTCAGAGACCTAAAGAGACCCTCTTTGATCAGAAATTCCCCAGGCCCTCACAACTATGCTGGTGCTTGACTTTCTCTAGGATTCTGTGAAGTGCTTCTCTGGTGGTAATGCTCGTATGTTGTCTATGATGACAGCCCTAACCGGAATGCTCCTGCTATCTCTTTTTCTGCATGGACTTTCTTTGATTTCTTGTGTTTTCTTGTCTGTGGAATGGCTTCCTCCTCTTAGAAAGGGATATGGAAAGTAATAGAGGAGGCTGGTTGACTTAATTATAGTGAGTGCTTTCCAAAAGGAAATTTGGTTCCCACACAATCTAGTTCTGCTTGTCAAGGCTATGTGTTCTTTAATGAGACTTGAGATCAATCTATACAGCAACAAAAGGATTTTTGAGTAAATTCTGAGGTGTGCATCCCAGGACCAGATTGCCAACAGAATGTAGACTATACAGAAGAAGGCTGACCGACTCCTAGGTTAAGGAAGGATACGGAACAGCCACAGCAAAAGCTGTAACAACAACATTGGGGCCTCATACACCCCAGGCATAGCATCCAATGTCTCAGTCTCTACTGAAGATACATTCAGTCATGAATTTATTTTATTTTTTGAATTAATATAGCACAATAAATAAAAAGCAATAAAAATGATACAGAAGTTCAAAACAAGGTAATAGGAAATTAACAGTGGTGGTTACATTGCATATTGTTGTCTTCAAAGTAGTTGTTCACATTATCAGCTATAGGTATGAAAAACTGATCAAATAATTAAGCATCAACTGTCTCTTTCAATGAACCAATAGAAATTAGTAGTACAATTATCTTAGCTAATAT
>NW_004524577.1:30323735-30330936 GCF_000260255.1 Octodon degus | reverse complement strand
TTTATCTTTTTTGCATGTTTTGCTTACGTGAAGGCAAGATAGTAAACCATACAGAAAAGACAACCAAAAGACATGTCTCAATCTATTTATTTTCAGGTAACGTGGCTCAGAACCTGTCATATGTCTGTCTTTTAACTCATGAACTGATTTCAACCAAGAAAATAATACTCAGAAATCCAGACGTTCACACAGCTATATACTTGGACAAGTTACATTTAAACATATTTTTGAATATCACCTTTCTCTCTTTAGTATTCATGCTATACTAATTCCTTCTTAGAAATCCATTCCAGTGGACACAAATGAATGTTACATACTAATAAAAAGAAATGAACATGATCATAAAAGAGAGTAGATGGAACTCTGCTGAATAAAAATGAAAACATCCAGACAGGAAGAGAGAGGGAACCTAGAGGTACCAGTCATCCCATAAATATCGCAGCTGTTGTAGTAAAATAGACTTCTTGCTTATGTTCTTTTTGACCTTTATATTATCTCTGCTAAGTAAACATAGCAGTGGAAAACCTGATTTGGTTCAGAAGGCTTTTGAAATCTGGTTAAATTTATGTAATTTCATCTAAGTAAAAAGCCTGTAGGCATGAGGACTTCAAAGGCAGCTAACCAGTGTGCAGAAATGTAACTTTTTCATTTACCTGTAGCTGAGCTTAATCTCTATCTCAAACCTGCATGCTGTCTGATAGTGGAAACCCAATCCTGCTCCTAGCAAAACCATCCCTCCTTCAGTGACTTCTTTGGGATTTGAGACAGTAAATAACTACCACCAAGTCTTGGCACTTCCTGTCTTCTTTTGCTTCTTGGGGGATAATTATAAACTCTGGGGCTCTGCTGCGCTCGATTTGCTCCAAGCTGGTACCTGTTGAGATGGAGTGGCAGGATGGGAATGTGGCCAGGGCACTCATCACTCCTTGCTTTCCTTGCTGTGGCAGCCACAACCCCACCCCACCTTACTCCATTTATAGAATTTCCACTTCCACGAACTGCGGTGTTCTTTTGTCCTAACTGTTGTATTACTTCCTGCTCCCCGCTTGCTTGCCTTCTCTCCAAACTGCTTTCCCCTTCACTGTCGCACTCTGTGTTCTTTCTGGGAAATTATTTTTCCTTCATTTAGGGGAGAGCTGTCTGTAACAGAAAGCCATCCTACGCACTCACAGCCAAGTGCAAGGAAGGGGTTGTAGGAGGGATAGGCTAACAGCTGGGCTCTAATCTTTGCTATCATAATTAATTAAGGAGAGATAAACTATTTTCAAATTTCTTATGATATCATCTTAAGGACTTTATTAATTGCAAAGGGCCTTTCTGGGTTTTGCCATGTGTAGATTACTGACCCTTGAATATATATATATATATATATATATATATATATATATATATATACTGTACTGTGTGTGGTTGTCTAGATTTATTGCATGAACTTTAAGTTTTGGTTTGCAGCTACACCAAAGAAGTGGAACTATGTAGGACCCTCTTCTTGCATCTTACACTGATAGGTAAAAAAACAAGGTATTTAAGGCAGGGAATCTAGACCCTAGAGCTTTCTTTTGCTTATGTGATTTGCACATATGTTAGTGCTTATCATATATTATATATTAATATATCATATATTATATATAATATAACATATTATGTTAGCTAATATATATTTATTATGATTTTATTTAGGGAAGAACATACGTTAGTGTTTATTATATATTTGCTTATGTGATTTGCATGTTAGTGCTTATCATAATATATATACATACACACATATATATATATATTAGCTAAGATAATTGTACTATTAATTTCTATTGGTTCATTGAAAGAGACAGTTGATGCTTAATTATTTGATCAGTTTGCATGCCTACAGCTGATAATGTGAACAACTACTTTGAAGACAACAATATGCAATGTAACCACCACTGTTAATTTCCTATTATCTTGTTTTGAACTTCTGTATCATTTTTATTGCTTTTTATTTATTGTGCTATATTAATTTAAAAAATAAAATAAATTCATGACTGAATGTATCTCCAGTAGAGACTGAGACATTGGATGCTATGCCTGGGGTGTATGAGGCCCCAATGTTGTTGTTACAGCTTTTGCTGTGGCTGTTCCGTATCCCTCCTTAACCTAGGAGTGGGTCAGTTTTTTGTATAGTCTACATTCTGTTGGCAATCTGGTCCTGGGATTCACGCCTCAGAATTTACATGCAACTTAGTGAATGATGCTTTTTCTTGGGAGTTTGAATTATAGGTTGGTATCTTATTACCTTTCTCATTGCTGTGACAAAATACCCAACACACAAAGTTAGAGGAGGAAAGGTTCATTTTAGGTCACAGTTTGTAGAGGTTTTAATGCATAGTCTGCTGGATTGATGACACCAGCTATCCCACCTTCCCTCTCTCTTATATTCCATTCAGGCTGTAGGTTTATTGATTGGTGACACCCACACTGAGGGTCTGGCTTCTGTTATCCACACCCACTTAGTTATCTCATATCCTTTACCCCGATGTCCCACACCCTACATCCAGCCATCTGGGAAAAGCCCCACCAGTACAAGACCACTAGAGCTTCATTATGTGGATCAAATTACGACCCAAGTTCAGCCCAGCTGGGAAGTTATATCACAAATGGGTATGGAGACAAGGAAGGGAATAATTGTAGTCTTTGTTGCAAACAGCCTGTCTTAGTAATTAAAATGATAAAAATGTATGCAGACTATAAATAGAAATTAATGCAGAGGATGTTGCTGGTACTTTAAATCAAATAGTTTTTCCAAAGCAAATTTCTATTTCATTGGGGCATAATAGACTAGCTCAGTGATTGTGAACCTTTTAGAGATCAAGTGCCAAACTGCAACTCAAAATCCACTTATTTACTGCAAAGTGCCAATACTTAATATTTTCTAAATACTGAGGTTTTATGTTAGGAAAAAAACCCATCGCATATATTGACATCTTTTGTCTGAAAAGAAAATTTCAATAACATGTGTGCCATAGGTTTATCACTACTGGGCTAGCCTATATTGATCATATACTGGGCTAGCCTCACGGTCTGTATAGTAAGTATATGTCCACCTGCTGTTTGCAGGGTGAACTTCTTTGTACACCAGATCAAAATGTGAAAGCAATTATTTTATTTTATAAATGAAATTTTATCATTGCATCCTATAAAGTTAGGATCAGATGTCTAATTTATTTTTTAGCAAAAAGTTGCAATGGAGGGAGGAGAGGTGAGAAAAGGACCTTTTTAGAAAACAAATCCAATTCTTTATAGTAGGATCATTGTTATTTTTACAATTATTATTATCATTATTTTGTATTTTTTAGGGAAGGGCTCTCAGGGTGTTTAGGCTTTCACTATTAGCTCAGATTCATAGTGATCCACCTGTTTACAGCCTCCCAAGAGCTGGGATTACAGGCGCGCACCACCACACCCAGTCTCAATTGCTCTCTCAGTGCGCCCCGGGGGCAGGGCCTGCACAACAGACCCGGGGATCCAACCTCTGGCCCCTTGGCCTGCTTGCAGGTGGTTTAATCTGCTGAACTACTTGGCCAGCCCTGTTACGTTTGCATTTGAATCTCTTGGTGATTCTAATAGACTTTACAGGAAAGACACAATTTGAAGTGTTAGCACTGGCCTTTATAGTGGAGACTACCATGACCAGTTATGTTCTGCATCATTATGTATCTAATTCTTTATTAAATTTTATTTTAGTTCTTCCAATAAAACTTCACATCAATGAAAACACCAGGAAATAATATATACTGAGAAGTTTTATAGGGGAAGATAAAGTTGGAATTTATATCATATTGTGCTCAGGGTTGCTGTTCTTCTTTTTCCTCTTCTTTTTCCTGTTATATTTTAAAGTGAGCAGTTTGATTGTGAACAAATCTCTGAGTTCTGCCTCATTTTCCAAAGTGTTTTCTCATCTACACAACTACTAGATTTGTACTTTCCCTCCAATCCTGGCTCTGTGTCTTGCTCTTGCCTCAGATTTTCTAAACCTTTTCCTGAGATTGTCAGACTTGCTTTGCCTTTCTTATCAACGCAGTGTTGTTAACAGTTCTAAATCCAAACTTTGACTTTTCCATTCACTATATAAAACTACTATGGTAACATCAAAGAATGTATCAAGGACAAAAGCTTTACAGCCTTTTATAAGATTACAGCTCCTTCAGGTAACAAAATTCTCTTCCCTTAGATGATACGAGGACATTACACATAAAAATTTAATCTATTTCCAGATATAACAAAAATAAGCATTTTCTTAGATCACCCAGTAGCACTGTGGCCAGGTTACATTTTCCCATTTAGTGAAGAGATTTGGTATGTAAACTTGAATTAAAATGATTCCAACATTTTAGAAGCCTTTGTCAAATGGACTCATGGAATATTCAATCTGTTCCATCTTTAATCCAACCCTACTTATTGTGACAGTGGATTTAACCATTATCTGTGTAGGAAGATTATTGATGGTGGTAATTAGGATAAGGGGGCATTAGCATACCACTGCCCTCTCAGTCACCCTGGTTAGTCTATGTTCTTCTGGAGCTGCCAGCTGGGGACTAGAGCTATCAATAGCAGGCCACATACACACATGTGATCAGGGCCTGCTACACAGATAACACTCTGGGATGAAATACGTTCTGAAAGCTACTCTGTCAATGGACACAAACACTGTGGAAATCAGTATGGAGAGTCCTCAAAAATCTAAAAATTAGAAATTCCATTTGACATCATTATTCCTCTTCCTAACAGAGTTAAAGACTGCTTATATTCACAAGGATATATGCACACCCATGGTTAGAGCAGCACAGTTCATAATAACAGCTAAATCTTGGAAACAGCCTGTAGGCCTATCTGTAAATGCATAGATAGAGAAAATGGGGTATTTCTATACAGAGAAGTACTACTTTGTCATAAAGAAGTATAAACTTGAATCATACAGTTTAGACCATTTTCTGCCTTCTCTGGAAGGACCCACTTATGATCACGTGAGGGCTTCAGGGGACAACGGAACACAGCCATGACACCATTTGTATAGACATGTGCATGCATACACACACACAAACACACACACACACACACACACACACACACAGATACACTCACAAAGATTAATGTGGGGGGGGGTTGGAGTGTGTCCCTCAAAACTAAAACTGTCTAATTTGACCTAGTTGATGGGGAGTGGGAATCACTCAGGTTTACCAGACCTGATGCAAACAATGAGTCGCTCATCACACCCTGAGACTTGAAACTTATTTTTTCACATAAAACCATTACTCATTTTTTATTTTTCACATGAGAAATGATACAAAATTTCACTAAAAATGATAGAATTCAATAATGGTTGCTATGCTGCATATTGTTTTCAAATTAGTTGCTCAGATTATCAGATATAAGCATGTAGACTTGGTAAAAAATTTAAAAAGGAGAAAAGAAAAAAAATAAGCATTAACTGTTCCTTTCATAAGATCAGTACAAATCAGTTTAATTGTCCAAGCTATTCTGTATATACTTGCTACTTTAATTAGAGAACCTTAAAAATTCAAGATGTCATGTGCATTTTAAGTACCTCACCAGATTCTTTTGACCCTCATTGATTTTATGCCAATAACTGGGACCAGTTCTGTGCACAACCTGAGTAGCTTCATGCAGTTCTTCCACCGTACCCTTTTCCGTCTGCCTCTCCCTTCCGGTGTCAGGGCTCCTCCGATGCAGATGCAGCAGGGCTGGGAGTTGGTGGGGAGTGGGGAGCTTGGAAAAACTACCTTTGGATTCACAGGCAAAATTCTAAAGTCCAGGAGGGATTTCAAGCCTGAGAGGGTGAATCTTTGACAGAAAGGGACCAGATATTTCCCTTGTGATTTGCTTTTGCCTTCTAAGAGTCTGGACACAGAGGGCCCTTAAAGGTTCTACATGGATCGACCAGGCACTCCTGCAGTAGCCATCTTCAGAGCACATCTTTCTGTTGGCTCTTTGGCTATTCAGTTCCATTTTGCTGCTCTTTTCTCCTGCTCTCTGAAGATAACGTATCCTCAAGTCTGATTCCAGATCTATTTTCTATGGAACTCTCCCTCCGATAGTTCCAAAAGGTGAAGATAAGATTAGAAAATTAAGACAACTTGAACTTTGGTTACTTGAAAGTGTTTATGGACAGTGCATGAAGTCCCATCTCTCCTTCAATCCAACATTTCTTGAAATGTCAGAAAAAAACTTTGGTATTTCCAGTCTACCCCCAAATACTGAAAAAAAATGGTAAGTATATTGGAGAATAAGAAAGTTTGAGGAATTCATAGAAGATGGGAAAAATTGAGATCAGATCAATAGAGATCAGATTGACAAAGAAAACAATCTCAAGATGAATCTGTAGTCTATTACAATTTTTTGCCTTCTCAGCCACCCTTTTAGATTTACTACACTCATCTTTTACCAGGGTTTCTTCAGCTTGCTCTTTCCTCCTAGGATTTCTTGTGCACCCTGATCCCATTTCAGGGGTCTGAAATTATTTCCTCTGCTTTGGATGTTTCTTACCTGCTCCTGCCCTTGGCTGGTACAAATTGCAGATCCCATTTCACATGCCTTTTTCTTTCTTTCTTTCTTTCTTTCTTTCTTTCTTTCTTTCTTCTTTCTCTCTTTCTTCTTTCTTTCCTTCTTTCTTTCTTCTTCTCCTCCTCTTCCACCTCCTTCTCCTCCTCCTCCTTCTTCTTTGTTGAACTCAAGCACTTGTGCTTGCCAAGGAAGTGCTTATTCCACTGAGCCATCTCCCCAGCCCCTCTCATGCCCCTTTCTCAGAGCAGCCTTCTGACCTCCTGATCTAAAGTTGCCCTGCTCTCCTTTTTAGCCCCAATTGCTTTTCATGCCATCTCTCTTTTACTTCTCTCATGATGCTTATCAATTTCTTTACAATTTTGCTCTCATTTCCTTCCCTCTTGGTAACTGTTTCCATTAGATTAATAGCACGAGGAGGGCAGAGACTTTCTCCCTCGTTTCTTTGGCACCTCTCAGTCTACAAGCACAGCTTGCGACCCAGGTGAACGGAATGATCATTTTCTTATGGCTCTTCATCCAACTATCAGGCAGTTGAGGTGCTAGACACTGGGAATCTAAAGAAAAATGAGACAGGGTTCTGAGTGGAGGGAAAGAACACATGCTCCCCACTTTCAGACTCATAGTTAAATCAATTGTGCTGCATGTG
>NW_004524577.1:30318076-30318870 GCF_000260255.1 Octodon degus | reverse complement strand
AGAAAAAGAAGTGTTAACTTAGAAAGCCAAGTCCCATATTGCTGTAAGGACACTCTACTGCATACTTTCTTTCTTGAGATTTTAGAATAATTTAATCTAATGGTTGGTTTTAATGTCTATAAAAAAACCCCTAATGAGTCTGAATAGGTTATAACATCCTAAGAACAAAAGTTCACAATCCATGGCATGTGTGTGCACTTGAAAATTTAGCTCATTATTACCTAGCTTCAGCAAGAGGTCATAACTAATTAAAAACATACATTCAATAGCAATCATTTTATGGCAATGTTTTGGCATAAAGCAGTGTTGCACTAGTTTCTCTGACATGAGCTGGGAATCTTGAGACCATTATGTACCTGTAATTTAATTATTAATGGAAACTAATATAAATAATGCATTTCCTACTAAGTTTACTGAGGCTGTGGGGCCCAGTGTAACTGCAGTAATATCACTTCTTGAGACAAAGAAAACACCAGTTGCTCATTATACCAGAGAGTGCCAGGAAGGACCTGGCTTCCATTTGGGGGTTTGTAGAACTGCACAGGCTCATTTTTAATAAACACAGTTTAGTGACAGAGTGACCTCTTGAGATAAAAATCTCTGTGTCTTGGTTACTTTTCTCTCATTTCTGGGACAAAATACTCAACACCCAAAATGAAGGAAGGAAAGGTTTGTTTAGCTCACAGTTATGTAGGTTTTAGTTCATACTCACTCTGAGGCAGGCTGGCACGTGGCAGAGGGCAGCAGTTAATGCCAGTGTGAAACAGCAAAACAACAAGAGCAAAAGGGAGGCG
>NW_004524577.1:30313134-30317532 GCF_000260255.1 Octodon degus | reverse complement strand
CTGAATTCAGAAAAAAATTGAAAATAGAAAAACTCTCTTTGCTTTTTACTCTACCCTCTTCCTGATGATCTAATTCACTTCCAGGCCTCAGCCCAGATGTCAGTGAAAACACATGAACTAGAAGAAGGACTTGAGCAAAACTTTATCAAAACATCCCACTGAGTAACTGCCACAGTTTCATGTGTTCAGCTGCCCGTCCATACTGCATGTGGATACTCCAGGCTGCTTCGTCAACCTGGACCCATCACTTTCTTGCTTGCTGTTCTTATCATCAGCCAGCCAACCTCCTGAAATAAGCCCCCATGGTGCCGTCCCCTTTCCATTTCCGGTCAGCCATATCCGGGTGTCTACGTAATCATGTAGCCTTTTTCCAGAAACTTCTTTTGAATCCAAGCCTCTCTTCTCTGCCTCCCTTCTCATTATCTCATATCAAGTGCCCCCATCAACAGAGCCCATAAGGCCTTACTACTTTGTCTGCATGAATTCCTCTCCATCTTCCATTCTGTGGCCAAAGCAACCCCTATCCAGCAGGCTACGAGTGACCCTGATGCCTCATCATACCTCATGATGCCCCTCACAACCAGGTCCCAACAGACCGTTCCTTTCGCCACTACTCACTTTTCTGACAGCCCAGCTCCTTGGAGCTTTAGCCAAGTAGGTTACGATGATTTTTTCAACTATTTTTTCCTTTGTTAGTGCAACTTCCTCGGTATGGAGTTCTCTACTGCACTCTTCATATCTTTTTGGAAGCTGCCTCTGAGCAAATGATTGTCTTGGGCCCTGGATGGGAGTGTGGGCTGGGAAGACAGAGAGTCTTAATTGATTTCTCCATGTACCTGCAAAAGATGTTGGGAAGTCACTGCGTTCTTTTCCTTGGATTCTTTTTCCATAAACATGAGAAGATGGATAATGATTTCTGTAAGATGAGACTGATATGAGGCTTAACTGATAAGAGAAATGTGAAGCTCCTGTCATACACACAGTGCCCTTCACAGGCAGGCCTCTGAATTCCTGCCTCATACACGGTGAACACGTAATAACTTCTATCTTCCGTGACTGGCAGTTCCCAAGACAGTGTTATTTTTCTCACACTTCTGGGATAGCTACAGAAGAGGACTCTGACATGTGAAAAATTTACTCATTTAGAAGAGTTTTCTGAATGCTTAGGAAAGAAGATAGAAGAGTCTTCTAAGTGAAGGCAAGGAAAGTCCTTCCCTGGGGTTATGAGTCAGCTTATTGGCAGGACAAGGCTGCAATTAAAATGAAAAATTATCATTTTGATTCCACTGGTCCTTTGTACTTGTTCAATCAACTGGACTCATGGATGTTCTATTCCCTACTGGGAAATAGAATCCTCTTAATCACCTAAGTTAGGGATAGTCTTGACATGGTAGAGTTTCCCTCTTATACATGATTAACATACCAAACTTAATTTAGTGCTGTACCTTTTCCTTCTTTCTACTCAATCTGTATCAGCCTAGAAATGCATGATGCTAAAAACTCATGTGGTGCTAAGCTGATGAATAAACTACAGCACCACTTCTTCAGTTTTTTGAAGGCAGACAAATGGTAGAATATAGTGTGGTAGAAATATGCTAACAGAGGAAGGGGGCTGCAGTCCATCTGGGACCTGAGAAAGGCTGCCAATACAAAATGGAACACAACCAAAGCTGCTTCTTGCAGGCCTGACAGCTCAGTTCTGGGAGGGAGTGTCAGTGTGTGCAAAACAAGGGAAGATCGCAAGCATAGGTAACACTCTGTGAAAGAGATCAGCTCTTTTGAAGTACCAATAACATCTCTTTGGCTAATTGCAATTGTAACATATTTGTGTTGTCTTCCCATCTTTGTGGTAAAATATCTAGAACATCAAATTCAAAGACTGAGTTACTCATTTAGGCTCACAACTTCAGAGGTTTCAGTTTGTGGTTGCTAAATCCAAGTTTCTGGGGCCAATACAACATAATACAACATGGAAGAAGTACACGTCAGAGGAAGACTGTGTGTGTGTGTGTGTGTGTGTGTGTATGAGAGAGACAGAGACAGAGACAGAGAGACAGAGAGACAGAGGCAGAGACAGAGACAGAGACAGAGACAGAGACAGAGAGAGAGAGAGAGAGAGAGAGAGAGAGAGAGAGAGAATCACAATCACAGGTTGGTGACCAAACCTTTAAGTTATGAGCCTTCAAAGGTAATTTAAGACTTAAACTGTAATAATGTATATGAAACCATAATTCCAAGAATAGAATATACAATACAGGTTATATTACATTATGTTAGCTATGAAATACATTAACATGGATGTTTTTGCATCCTGATATTTGCTAGCATATGATCTTGAGTAAATTGCTTAACTTCTTCAAGCCTCAGTTTCTTTATGTACCATTTGGAGATTAATACTTCATAAGCTTTACATTTAGATAAGAAAGTGTCTTATAAATCTTTTTTTTTTACCATGCCTAGAACTTAATTTGAGTTTATTGATTGAAATTGTCTCCCATTCATTTTCTGTGTTCATTTTACACCTAGGACAAGAGGAGTGAAATCTGGAAGGCAAAGCCAAGAACAGCACTATAACTTAATCACAAGAGCATAAGAACCAGAATTAGCATGCTGGTACTGACAGTGGCAAGACAAACTACAAGTGTAAAAACTATTTCACAAAAGAAATAGACCAGCTATTTCTGCTGTCCTTAATTTTTAATTGCATTTTTATTTGCCCACTTATGGTTGTATTGTTTCATGCTGGCTTGCTGGCTCATCATTATTTTCACGGTATTTTGAATGTGGCTTTGTACACAGTCTGAGATCTTCAAATTGAAGTTATTCTGATTCCTAAAACAAGCTGCCATCTGTGAGATTATAGCATAGAGGCACCACTGTTTTATTATTACTTGAGTCAATAATTGTTGGTGCAACAGTATCTCAGGTGAATACATGGTATGCAATTCTTAACTGTTCTTAATTTCTAAAAGTTTAATTTGACTTAATGAAAATAGGTATTCACTTGTATGAAGTGCTCTGTCTAGAAGGGGTGAGGATTTTGAATTAAATCTGAATACAGGCAACTCATAAGAACAAATGTAGTAGAACGGACACATGGTCAGGATTCAGAAAACCTGTGCTTCTCTTATAAATATACATGGCAAACTAGATGTGGCACCTGACACAATGAAGTAATTTCGGTTGTAGCTTTTTTTTTTTTTACCCCAACATCCATGTTACACCCTACCCCCAAATTTTCCTGTTTCAATCATTAAACCCCAACTGTCACAAAAGAATCAAGTGGATACAACAGCAGAGAGAAAATTCCATTTCCATATTTTAAGATTCCTGGCTGGATGTAGGAATTACAGTGACATTAGATCAACACAGGGCAAGTTGCAAACTTATTTATACAGATTTTACATGACATATGCAAAGTCTCACAAAGAAACCTTGACCCTATGAAGCAGTTTGAGCCAGACATTCACATACTGAATTAGACAAAGAATAGCAAGTTGCGAAAAACAGCTGTAGGCTATGAGGTGGTGTAGAAATAATAGTTATTTTTTTAAAAAAATCTCCATAAAATTCCTTTAGTCTCAACCTCTTGTCTTTGAGGATAATAATATGACTCCTTTTGATGTAGGAAGAATATCTTTCACATGGAAATTTTATGTCATGTTTTCAAGCCATAGAAAAGAGGTTGAAATAGTCATCTTGTATCACTGCTTTTATTAAAAGTCCTAAATTTGAAATAGTTAATATTCCAGAGCAATATATTTTGGGATGGTATACTCTTAACTTCTTCTATATAAAAAGATTTTATAAAAGGAAAGGGCTATCCAGACATGAGTATGTGAGCATAGTTATATTATTCATTCTTTTTGCATGAATGATTTGCTGATAGTGTACAAAGAGAATTCTGTTCATGACTTTGACCTAGAAACTGATTATTCTTTGCAAAAAGTCTTTCACATAAAATATATTATTTTAAAAATCATGAGTATTTATTTACTTTTACTATTTAGTATTAATGATATAGTGTGTTGGGAGGCAGAATCTCCTAAAACAGGTTAATGTGTCAGGATAATTATTTGTGTGTTACCTGTTGCCAAGTTTATTCAATAACTGGCACCAGGGGCACACAGCAGACATTTGATCACTCATGTGAATTTAATGTGAAAATACAGAAGTATTTGTTTCCATGTTGATAGCTTTAGCTATGATTTAAATTTTTGTTCTAGGTAAGTTAACATGCAGTAATCCATATGGAACTTTAAGAAACAGGAGTGAGACACTGATGAAAATCATTCTATATTTGTATCATACCAAAAACTGTTTTTACCCAATGTCTAAAAATATGGTTCTGTTGGAAGATTTAACACATAGAGTTGTCCTAACCCAAGTCTGTGTTTT
>NW_004524577.1:30296382-30309763 GCF_000260255.1 Octodon degus | reverse complement strand
GCCTCTATTGTTACCTAGGTCTTGCAAGAGTAGTGGTGGAAGATGGCGCTGTCCACTCTACCACGGTGCGCAGTCTCCACGGTGCCACTTTTCCCCACTCTGTGTTCACTTTTAAGGACAGACGTGCACAGACCGTGGAATAGAGAGAAGTTCTGTGACTCTCACTAAGCCTCTCCAGCAGCTTCCTGCTTATTTTTCACACTGCAAAAGAGGCAAAGTGTCTGGATGTTTTCCACACGCACTTGCTTGTTAGATTTCTGAATGTGTGAATCAGAATGCCACGAGAAAACAAAAGTTTTATACAGATAACTCTGATACTACTGAGTCACTTTCTTGTAATAAGCAAAAAGCCCTTTGCTGTATGTTAGAGCCCTCAGATTGTTTTATACTCCATAGCCCTCCTGGAAAAGTATCTAATTGAGAGTTATCAAATGGAAAAATTTACAGTAACTATATATTCATTGAAGAGGGCTGGCCTCATTAATTTTCTTCAGCTTTCACAGACTGGACCTTCAAATATTAACAAAGGTAGAATTTGTTCTCCAGGTGATTGTGCTCTGCCACTTTGGGAGAGATAAAAAAAAGAGGCAAAAGATTGTGGTGACTTCAGTGAATAGTTTTTTTTATCTAAAATGATCATGAAGAAACTCTTCTACCTATGTGAAGATTTGCTTCAGCTTCTAAGTGTTGTTTGTATACATAAATATTTAAGATTTTGCATTGCTTTGCTGTGTAGGATTCCACCAATTTGTTTCTCTGAAGCCTGAAGATGTGAGGCAAGGAGTCAGAAGAGTTGTTGGAGTCCAGGCACTGCCTTTTATTAGCTTTGTAGTCTTGCTCTTATCTGTTAACTGCTTGGAAACTAAGCTTCCTTGCTATAAAGTTGAAATAAACACAACAGCAAAATATATCATCATGCAAAGTTGCCAGGAAGATTAAATAAGAATGTGGAGAAGAAAAGTGGACATAAATAAGGTAATTTTCATTATAGATTGGGTATTTTAAATAATCTCTGTGTAGAAAATGGTGGAAAATAAATGGCTCTTAAAAGTTCAAACTTTTAGGAGTAGAAGAAAAGAGATGGCATAGAGAATAAACATGTTTGTATGAAAATATTCCTTTTCTCAAATTATACAAGACCTCTGACCTTCCTGGTATATATTTTAAGGTAGAAGTTCAGAATCTCCAGAGAGTCAAAGACATTTTGTCTCTACTTTTGGAAAAGATGGGGCAATTTTCTGCTTGTTTTATTGTTAGACTTTTCCCCATATCTACTATTTATTCTACTAAATCAATGGAGGTGACCTGAGAGCCTCTGTGCTTCCAAGTCGATGACTCTGGGTACCTTGGAAGTCAATCTGTCTTTTGAAGATGGAATGCAGGGAGCCTAGTACTTGGGATGCTCAATGAAGTGGGACAAGGGCATCTTTATGAGCAATTGTTCTCTCTTCTCTCTCTTCTTCAGAGAGCAGGACAGGTCTAGCAGGGGAAAAGCCATGGATTCATCTCAATTGTATTTTAATATCTGCTTCCTCTGATCAATACTGCAGTATTCATCTATTTTTTTCTGACTGCAGAAAGCCAAAACAGCACATTTTCAGTAATTCACAAGGGTGAATGTGATCGGGGCTGGATCTCACTGTCATAATTTTTCTACTGTGTGCTGCTCTCATTTTTATAGTCATCAGGTACATAGGATGTGCTGGTTATATTTATAACCAACTAAAATGATTATGTTTACAGGAACCAGCCCTCACAGAAAACACTCATGAGGGGAGGATGGGGCTGGGCTACCCTGGGGGCTGGGCTGCTCTCCTCAGAGAGGATCACGTGTCAGTGATATCCAGAAGCCATCATCATTGTTGCTCATCTCAATCCAAATTCTTTTGGATTTCTTCATGGCAGTAGAGGAAGGGCTGAAAATTCTGTACTTCTAATGGTAAAGCAAGTCGGAGACACTTGTGAAGAAGGAAGGTTGGAACTTTGGATTAATGGTGGGAAGGGTTTTGACTGGATATGGGTGGCCGATCAAGCTCAGGAAGATTTCCAGGGGGAAAGGACGGTGGTGAACAAGTGAGTCATCTTTATTAGCAAAAACCTCACCACGACTATCATTTGAAAGGTGTCTCTGTCTCAGTTACCTTTCTGTCCTTGCTGGAACAAAATACCAGACACCCAAAATGAAGGAAGGAAAGGTTTATTCAGCGCACAGTGCACAGTTTGTGGAGATTTCAGGCTATACTCAACTGGCTCCCAGGCAGAGGAGCACATGGCAGAGAGCAGCCGTCCATGGTGGCAGAGAGAGTGAAGAGCAAAGGGAAGGGCCGCAGCTGCTGCTTCTAGCCAGACTTTCTCCACTCGTTAAATTATAAACAAGCCTGTTCATTTTAGCATGGTTGGCGGTGCAGAACTCACACAATGTCCATGCCCTCCTCTCGTACAGGATGAGGATGAGGATTATTATTATTTTATGTATTTAGTACAGAGTCTCACTTACTACACAGATCAGACTCATAGTCATCCGCCTGCTTTCAGCCTCCCAAGTACTGGAATAACGAGCATGTGCCACCATGCCCAGTCTCAATGCTGTCTCAGCATGCGTTGGGGCGCTTTAATCCACTGAGCTATCTGGCCCACCCTCAGGATGAGAATGTTTACAAAGTAAGAATCCTGGCTCTCTGCTGAATCATTTAATTAAACTTCTAAACTTCTCAAGTTGACACAATGTATCAGTCAGTGTAGCCTTACAGTACACAGAGCATTCCTGTGAAGAACAGATTTCATATCACGACCTTAAGAAATCTGTGAAGGAAGTATTGTTGTTTTAATTTCTTAAATAAGAGTCTTTCTTGTTTACTTGTTTAATTTGCTTAGGTACCCTGGCAAACAAGTAACAGTAATAGATAGGTAACCCCTTCTAGTACCTTTCATTTGGCACTACAACTGTCCTCATGGTTGTTTTGGGAATCATAATAATGCCTTCTTATTTCTATTAATTGATTTATTTCGTATGACCACCTCAGATTCAGCAATGGAAATTTCTGGTGTCAGTTTTGAATTCTGCTTCATAGCTCCAATGTCAAAAGCTTAGGTCCTTTTACTGCTTTTTAGCTGTTTTTTGACGGGAAAATATTACTTGATTTCTTATCTGTTATTCGTCAAATTATTTAAGCCAACACTAGCAAGTACAGCTATGTTGAAAATCACTCTGCTGATCCCTTTCTTGCTTTTCTCCCAAGAAATATTTTCTTTTTCACAGTTGGTTGGCCACTTTGTGTTATAAATATCAAATAATTGATGGGAAGTCAATTATTTAAAAAGTTGGTTCTTTACTATAATGAAGAAATACTATCTTAAGAGACACCAGTTTAAATTCAGTTTGATTCTAGAGTCTTAAAACACCAGTCAATTCAGGAACAGCCACAGCTCCTACTCTTACTTGATGATGCTAGAAATGGAAGTAAAATTTTGATAATAATATGAAAGATCAAACAATTACAAGAGAAAAGTGGGATGATTTTGTTCCTTAATCACAATGTGAGGAACTGAGGAAGGAGCTCAGTTGGCTCCGTCTGGAGGAAAATCACCCGCTTGTCCTTATGGAGTGTTAGGAAAGGGCATCTGTTTCTGAGCATATGTCTGAAAGCGTGGAGGTGCCATTCTCCCTGCAAAGGGTGAAATTTTAAGACTTAACAGCATTTTAAATAATCATGTAAATAAATTCAGTAGTTATTTTCATAACAAAAGGTTTTAGCTTGGAAAGAATATGAGGGGGCCGAGGACCCAGGACTTAGAACCCTTGAAGAGACAGGGTAATAGCATCATTAGTGATTGATAAAGCAATCCGGGGATCTGGTTCTTGACCTGTCTGAAAATAGTCCAATAACACTCATGCTCAGATCCTTGTCTAACACAGACAGGTTTAATATCCTGCAAAAAATTGTGAGATAACACATACATAACCTTTTATATTACTTGGGCTCCTGATATTCCAGTGTCATCAGAATGGTTGTTTTGATTTGTTTATTAGAAGCAATGAATTAGAAAGTCCACTAAAAATTATTTATTGAGGGTAAAGTTTATCTCCTGGAAGAATAGTGCCCTGTTATGCAAAATTTGTGCAATAGACAGAGTTAATCTTGGGGTTCTCTTACTCCTGACTGCCTCTTGTCCCCATACCCAAACCTTTACCATGTTTCTCATTTTCTTGTTCTCACTTTATTGTCCTATGGCTCAGGTCTCACTCCTCAACACACAGTCTTGTAGGTCCCAGGCAGGTCTGCTCCTGTGATCCTGTTTCACCCTTCCTTCTCTGTTTGTC
Source organism: Octodon degus (assembly GCF_000260255.1). NCBI lineage: Eukaryota > Metazoa > Chordata > Mammalia > Rodentia > Octodontidae > Octodon > Octodon degus. The sequence continues at coordinate 30,305,442 of NW_004524577.1, read as the reverse complement.
TACCAGTTAAATACACATATCCCGAGTCTTATGATCCCAGAGCACTGTTTTCTACTTGATGAGTATTTATCTATGATCCATCACTTCTTAAACTGTATTGAGATTTTAATAGCTGAAGCTGGGCATTCCTCCAAATTTTAATATGTATAACCTGATGGTCATTGGTCCTCCTTTCCCCAGTGCTTTATCTAATCTCTCTGCTTCCTGAACGATATAAATTAAGCTTGATTCCACATGCACCCAAGATATGCATGTTTAATTGAGAGATTAAACACAATAGATAGTGTGGAGCAACAGCTCAGTCAGGAGCAGGTTTTTGCATTCGTGGCAGTGGGCTGAAGCTTCTGGAACCATGAAATAAACCTTTTGTCCTTTGAGTTGTATATTTTAAGTCCCAGCAATGGAAAGCTGTCTAGCATGCATTCCTTTCTGCCATATGTAATTAGAGATCAGAAATTTCTTACTGCAAATCCAGCACAGTGACGTCTAACATACAGGATTTGAGGAATTCTACAGAAATCAACCAGCCAGTTTTATGAAATCTATATATTTAATCATGATTGTGGAATTTTCTTGGTAAGCATGATAAATGCTAGAATAAAATCCTGTTTTTGAAGGTTCAGGCTTCATAATGATGCCAAATATATAGGCTTCTTAAAATTCATTACTAATGAATTATACTACTACTAATTTGTCTTAGTAAGTATATTTTTTCTTATCTATAATTTATATTATTCTTAGAAGCTATGCTTAACATGGTCTAGAGTTTCTAAAGTGTCATGTCATTATTATTGTGCTTCCTGTAGTCCAATTATTTTAACCAAAAACTAATTTTCTGAACAATGATTCTAACTCTGGTCCTTTCCCTCAGAAGATGGAGTTCTTAGTCTATTCAGTGCAACCTTCAAGCTGATTCTTGAAGATAAATTTGTTGATACAGTTGTCTTCTACTATTTTTCTTGATCCCACTGGCTGCTTTCACCAAGGGTGATACTGGCCAAGGGCTAGGAAAGTGAACTTCACAGGGAGTTGTTTCATGCTTCCACCCAAAGTCATCGGAAAAACCTTCTAGAACACAAGCTCTGATATCTCCTGCACCTGGGAGTTCTTCTCATGCCTCCATAGTCATTAGCGAGATAAACTGAAGTTGTATGAACACATTTGTTTATTTATATCAACGATGGTTATTTTATGGAGAAAGTCAACAGATCTGCAGGTATTTAGGTCTTCACACACACCTGGCCTCATATCCATGGTACTTTATGACCTCAAAGGCTTATTAATAAAATTGTCTTTATTTGGAACTCAGGGAAACCCTGACGTTCCATCCTTGATGTACAAATGCAGACCTAGGCAATGAATTTTCCTGTCCCTGTACTCTCCAATTCCTTTTCCTGTAATAGGAGTAGCATTAGGTGAGTGGCTTCTGCACTGTGCCAAGTAAGAACACTGGTGTGCAATAGAATATCTAAAGGATCCTCTACTCCTGTGGATGAAAGAAGGTAAGCTGAACCCTGCTTGCTTCTCTTTTTGGTGCCTATACTTACCCAAGTAACTGCGAATCTATCATCCTAACACATTTTGACATTACTGATAATGCCAAATAATTCCATTATCCCCAATTGGATGGATTTGCCTTCTAGTGTATACCATTCAAAAATACAACTCAAGAACAATAGTTATCCAAAGGTTTGCAATTTTTGGCATAAAGAATTCCTTCTGACGTTATGAAGCACTGATCTATAATCTGCAAAAGAATCTTATAAGGGTGAACATGTTTGAGAAATAATAGATATCATCACTGTTGATGTCACCATAGGAAATGTTGTATTAAATATTCTGAGGAGTCATAAATAGAAAGACATATTAATTTTGTTCCAGTTGATACCTGTGAAATGTATTTGAGCAAATGCCTTTTTTAATTTTTACCTCTATTCGCAATATATGTAACAGTACAGTGTGAAATAAACCAGGAAAACAGTTTTTGTATCAGAGACAGCTTTGGAGTCCTGTGGATAGCTGTGTCACTTGGCTTGCTTAACATTTCTGTACCTCAGTTTTCTTTCATGTGAAGTGAGGATTACTTGACCAACATTGTAAGGTTGATATACAGACTGGTTGGGAGAAACAGAATCAATAGGATGCACACACAAAAACATTTATTACAAGCAGTTGGCCCAGATGATGATGTAGCTTAGAAATGTAAACATCTGCAATTGGTGTTTTCAACTGGACAGTCATGAGAGATGCTATTTAACTCCACTGGAATTTGAAATACTGATCATGAGGAGAGCCAATGGTATTAATTATAGCTTTGAAGACAGCAGGCTCAAGACCCAAGAAGAGACAGTGTTTAGGTTCAAGTCTGAAGGTCTGAAAAGACTGATATCCCTGATCAAAGCATTCAAACAGAGGAAGGTTTAACTTAGTATATATATATTTTTTCAGTCTTCAACTGACAGAGTGAGGCATACTCCCACGAGGCAGGGTCGTCTGCGGTATGTAGTCTACTAATTCCAGGGCTAATCTCAACCAGATGAACCCTCACCATCATGCTCAAAATAGTGTTTGGCCAAATGTAGGCATAATTGGTGGCTGAGTCAGATTGGAAACTATCAAAAGGAACAAATGAAAAATTATAAAATTCTTTGTACAATGTCTGAAACAGAGGGGATAGCAGGCAATGTTGGCACCAGTATGGTCATTGCCACCATCAGCATAACATCACTGCTGTCTTAAAGATTAGTAAGTTCCTCTGCTCAGGATCTTTCCCACTTCAAAGAAAAACACTTGATTGAGTAGGAAGGAAGCTAGCTGATAAATATTTTCATCTTACACCCAGTGACTGCTGTTCTAAAGCCCACTTTGCATAACTCTTTAATGATTTCCAGAAAGGTAGAATCCCCTTTACTCACACATATGACTAGTTCCAGAATTTGTCTTTGGGTAGACTTTCCTTCCTTCCCCAAATCCCAGTCCCAATTCCTATTATTTGGGATGATTTCCCAAAACAAATTTTGCTCACAAGCTTTAGTCTCAGTCTACTTTCTTTGTGAAGTCAAGACAAAGACAAACAACAAACTGTCAAGAGAAGAATTAATAAATAGCTCCCCCCACACACACCTGGCCTTGTTCCAGTGACTGAAAGTGTGGAAAAATGTATAATGTTACTTGACCATAGAGTACGTAAGAATTGTTTTGCAAATCGTATTCAACCCAGAGGCTTGTCTAGAGCAGGAGTCTTGGCAGTTTCTAAAAATTCGTTAAAAGCTAAGGAAATAGGAAATACTTTGTGGGAGTGAAAACCAGGCTATTGACAGGCAGATCTATCTGTATAAGCGGGTGTTGCACTTACAGATCTTGTAAGAGTCATGCTTTCTCAAATTGAGAATAACTCTGATTTTGAAGTCTATCTTTGAATCACTGTGGGCAGTGGCGCCACTTTCTCCCATGTTACGTGTTAGTCCCAATCTAAGGCACAGACCAGTTGGCGTGAACTGATGTGGAACTGAAAGGGACCAGCATGTGAAGGTGGATGCAGTGAGTGGATGCCACATAGAGAATGACAACAGAAAAAAGAGGATGCAAGCTTTGTTTTTGTTTGCATTTCTAAAGACTCACCAAATATGTAGGCTTTTGTTAGATGCATTTCTGAGGAGATGTTGGCTTCACACTCAGCAGCTTCAAGTTTTTTTTTTCTTTTGCTATAGATATATTTATGTTTAAATGCAATTATTAGACACATTATGCAAAATTAATCCTAACTTGTTGTTTTATTTTATTTCAATTGCTTGTTTGGTCTAAAGATGCAGTTCCAAGAAACCTAGATTTTCTTGAGCTCAAAAGACTGAAGTGATGGGTCTCAAAGGACAAAGAAACCAGGGGACTGTTGCCCAGGAGAGGTGGAGACTCCCATTTGAGTAGAGCTGGGCTGGGCTCTTGTTCCTGTTAGCACAGGCCACACGGTGTATGGCAGCAAAGTAGAAAAGAACAAGACATATAACTTCTCTGCATACAGTTTTTTTGCTTTTCTGAAAGATAAGTAAATGCTTCCTGAGGAGGCAAATAGTGTGCTGCCCACCAGCTGCTCTGGGACAGTTGAGTTGAAAGCAATGCAACAAAATTCTGTTCATTTTTCAAGGACTGGAAAGCATCGTTTTTCACATTTGGATTTCTGCGAGTGCTCACTGGTAGTTCAGCATGACAACTGAAGATTAAATGAAAACCATGAGAGAGGAAAGAAGGCAAGAGTTTTAAATAAAATGCAAGATCAGAAAAAGATTGAAATTTTATCTGATAACCACAGTAATTACATCTACTTCATAGCCTTTTTGTTTTTCAGTTTATAATGCTCTTTTCCATTGTTATTTTCTTTCAGATCTTTCTAAGATAGGACTGCATTAGGTTATCATGAATTTATAAACAAAAAAACTACTATCACTCCTGTATGGCCTTGTGCGGGCCATGTGTACTCCCCAAATAGGATTGGATCTTCTTTATGATTTTTAAAATAACTATTCTTTTGTAATCCATATTATCACTTATTTGAATGCATGAGCAATGTACACAAAAACATAGATGAGAAAAACATGTCTGCTATTAGAGCATTCAATTGATAACCCTTTGTGTTAATTGCTTTTTCTTTGCTGGGACAAGATACCTCACATATACAATGTAAAGGAAGAGTGGTTTATTCTGGCTAATAGTTTCAATCCATGGTCAGCTGGCTCCACCAGCAAAAAAAGCTTGGCTGTTCAACTTGTCACAGAAGAAAGCTGCTCAACTTGTTGCGGCCAGGAAGCAGAGGGAGCAAGAAGAAGCCACAGAGCAAAAGGGCTAGGGACAGGGTAGACTTTTCAAAGGTATAAAATACAGTGACCTCTTTCCTCTAACTTGGCCCTGGTATTCTATTCAGCTCCCAGCACAGAGTGGGTGTTTTCATTGGTGAGGTTAGAGACCTCATGATGTTAACTACCTTCTGAAAGCCCCACTTCTGAGCACTGGGGCTTTGGGGAACATTTTGATTTAACCATAACACCTTTTTAAAATGCTCTCATTTTCCTCAGGCTGGAAGGTGGCATATGGAAGGCAAAGGGTCTTTTGCAGGCTATTGCTTCCAAATCACTTGGAGTAAATTTTAAAGTGCAACTTTCTGATGTCTTCTAAAAACCTGCCAAATCACTATTCTTGGAGTGTAATTGTGGGGCTAAAATTGTAATAAGTAATGCAGGAAAGATGTATACTGACGTTTGTGAATCTCTCCTTTAGGAGACTTTTGTTTGTCTGTCAAGAAGGGGTAGAAAAGGGCAAAAGAATAAATTAATTTTAAAAGAAAATTGATGTAGGATTCACTATTTTGAATATTTCTGCTCACCAGACAGCACAAAACAAGTAACAAAGATGAATTTCACAATGTTAGTCTAGTAGTCAACTAGGTATTTGTTATAAAGAAGTTTTCCCTAGGAGAGAGGAAAGCTGCAATTAATGTAAAAATCTAATGCCACTGATATTCTCTACAGAGGTAGAGAGGAATGCCAGGCGAGGTTAGCCAGCCCTTGAAAATTAAAGTGATTTCCTCACTGTGCCCAAGGTAATGGCTCAGGCAAGAAATGAGAAATTGGAGTGAGTGATGCAGTAGGAGGAGGTGGAAAATGAAGCATATCAGAATAAGATGTGTATACATTACAAGGCTTCCCAAAGAACCAATCAGAAGTGTGGATAAGTTGCGGCCCAGAATCCTCAGTGATTACTGCTTTAATATAGAGAAATTGTGAAGCCTAAGGCACTGTGGATGAAAGGAATGAAAAGAAACCGAGGTTCTATGAAGAGGGCTCTGAAGAAACCCCCTAAATACTCATCCTTTTAACAAAATGTCTTGAATATCTTTGATGTGCTAGTTAACTAATACAGTTCTGCATAGAGCAAGTTCTCCAAAAAATATTAGTTTGAATGACTATGAATAATGAAATAGGATAATATTAATCTGACTCAGAACAAACTTCCCAGAGACTTTAAGTAATAAACATCCTATCCTGGTTTCAAAACAGGTCATCAGAGATAGACATAGGATCTTGTAGTAAACAAAGAATTATGTTGGAACTTAAATTTAAATTCAGAATTGGATCTCTTTCCTAAAGTATATGCAGTGTAGTAAGTCACTGGTTGTACTAAATGGCATTCTTGAATAAGTTATGTATTTCAAGAATTTTAAAAAGTATTTCAAGAATATATACTACATAATTTTTAAAGTTTTTTCTTTATACACTGTGTAATCATTTTGTGTCAGTTAGACTGGGCTCAGTGATGCCCAGACATCTGGTAATATCCTACTTTGAGTACATCAGTGTAAGTATTCTGGACAATAGTTGTGTATGAATCAGTAAGCTGAAAAAAAAAAATACACCATTACTAGTGCGGATGGGCATTATCCAATACATGCAGGGCCCTGATAGGGCAAACAACCAGAAAATATAAATTCTCTCTCTTCTTAAGATGAACCTCCTATCCTCTCCTGACCTTGGGTATAGGAATTCCTGGCTGTGGGGCCTTAAGATTCAAGATTTATACCAATGAGTCCTCTTGTTTTCACTACCTGAGACATTGACCTGCATCCTTCAGGTTTAAGACAGCAGTATTGTGAGACATCTCAGTCTACAAAATCATGAAAGATAATTCCCATAAGGCTCTTACATATTTCTATTTTATTGGTTATGTTTCTCCTGAGAACCCTGACAGGTTTTTTTTTTGTACTGTCTTTTTCATTAGTTTCTATTGCTCTCAAATCTCACTTTTCTTATGATCAATTGTATCAGTTTACCACCTCAGAGCCAGGTGTTCGCACATGACCTGCCCTCCTAGTCAGTCACACCCTTTGGTGGTGACCTATCCTAGGCTGTCCTCAGATGTCATGGAGTAACGCCAGTAGCCTCCAGCCTCCAGTCTAGGGGAAGAAGCACCACATGTGTGCTTCGGCTATTCAGGGTGCCTAATGTCCTTGGCATCTCAGAGGATGGCCTTCCTGGGTACTTCATGACAAACCAGGGATGGATCCTCATTGCAGAGGATATATCTGGGAAGCCAACACCTGATACAATTAGGAGAATTTAATACCACATTATGGAAAAGAAACAAAATATTGAACTGAGCAATCAGCCAAAGATTCAAAGGGGGAAAATTACATCTATTGGTGACCTTAGAGTCACAGAGAAGTTTTACAAACAGTAGATGAACTCATAATCTCAGCTCTAGAGCATCTTCTTACATATAGGATTTAAAAACAGTACCTCTCTGGCTCTTTGTGCTCCTTGTACAGAGGAATGGATAATTAGTCTTATTGCTATGGCAGGCAAAGGTGAATTTTATAAGGGAAAGACAATGCAGGCATATTTAGTGTATTTGTCCACTGGTTGGTTTTATCCTAAAGAATTTAATGGTTGGGGACAGGGGAGATAGTTCAGCTGCATAAGTACCTGCCTGGCAAGGTCATGAGTTCGATCCCTGGTACTAAAAAAGAGAAGTTAACATATCTTAACATATCTAAGTTAAGGTTAGATATGTATTCTGTTCATCAGGGATCAGGTCACAGGCTCAAATCTGCCTGCCTTTGAGATGCATTTGCCAGTGTTCTAACATAAGCTCTGAAGTGATTATAAGGAGTTAAACAGCCAAGATGCTTGTCAAATTAAACTTCAAAACATGCATTAATAATGCTTTTTTTTTTTACCTTGGATTAATGCATCTAAGCTAAAAGAGGCAATATTAGTCATTTGATACCGAGGAAAATATCAGGTTAACTGGCAATATCTGCACATGAAATTTGGATATTTGCCCACCAGAACATGTCCCAGTGATTGTCTGGAGGCTTCAGTTGCCTGAAAATTCCCATTTATCTGTGCATTATGGCCTATTTTTTTTATTAGTTCTTAAAGGCAAGGGTTTATTTCATTTTTCTTCTGTTTTGAATGCCTATTGCTCAGCTATGTAACTCTGATTAGAATCAAAGTGTTCTTGCATGTATGTAATTTTATAAGAAGATAAATACAGATGGAATTCTACTAGAGCATTCCCTAGTTTCATTTCATTTAAGCAAGTGAACAGCTACTTGGTTTGGCTTGGACTAGGGGTTACACTCTAGGTGGAGCTGGAAGAGTTCAGGCTGTACCGTGTCGTTAATTTGCTGGCCGGCAAAGACAGTGTTGTTGCAGATTTTTGCAGAGGTGTGACTGTAGTATAAAATGTCAAGTGACTGTAATCTCTGGTCTTAAGGATAATTATAATGGACAGTTTTAATTTTGTATGTGTGGTTCATCTTGAAATAATTGCTTTCCAAAGAAACCCAAGGAAACATGTTACTTAATTTATGTTTATAAATTTACTTTTTCTAGCAGGAGGTTGAAGTAACTTAACTTAGACAAGTTGCACATAGAGGTAGCAGTTACCTAAAGCTTTTAATTGACTGCTAATGTGCAAAACAGGACAGTAAATTATTTCTGTTTTCATCTTCATAACTCAAATGAAAAATAATTTGAATATATTCAAATGTATTTGGTTTAGGAACAAATAGTAGGTAATTTCCTGGTTTCATTAATATATAAATCCTGCTGATTTTCTTCTTTGAGAAATTGGTGCTTTTTACCAACTTCATATGCAGTGGTGGTTCAGCATCAGTTAATACAAATTCTACTCCGTTATTGCACTGTATCATAAGATGGAATGTAGTTGGCTGCTTTTAATTTCATGCTTCTGATTGAAGATTTCATGGTTGAAATGAACTCTTCCTAACAGGTAAATAAATTTGAGCAAGACCTTAGGTAAGCACCTCCAGTATGTCCAAAACAATGTGAACATCTTCCTTGATGACCATGGGAATTCTTAACATGTCTATGACAGTTAAGAATCAAGTGTCCTTGTTGCTTGGTTCTCTCACATCTAGTATTAGTTCAACTGTAAAGGAAAATTCAGAAGGCAGTAGTACTGCCCTACAAACAGCAGACACTAATCCTTGTAGGCTTGAAATACAGTAAGTCTATTGAGAAGCTTTTCATAAGGACTAGGGATGCG
>NW_004524577.1:30277448-30295322 GCF_000260255.1 Octodon degus | reverse complement strand
GCACCCTGGGGGTGGGGCAGGCACTGCAGGCCTGGGGCTGGACCCCCAGGCCCCTGAGCCTGCTTGCAGAAGTTTTAATCTGCTGAGATATTTGCCTGGCCCTTCATCAGGTTGGCATTCATTGTTTCCAAATGATTTTTGCTTTAAAAAGAAATCCTTCCTTAGGTGAAATCTTGAACAAAGCCTCACTGAAGTCAGCTTTGTGTGGTCCCTGCTTTTGCAGGGAATGCTTAGAAATCATGGTATTAGCCATGTATTTCAGTTTTGTTTCAGAAAGCACTGTTGGTAAGACTGTTCTGCTTGTCATCCACTGACACATCATTTCCCTATGTGACATTTGTCAGGAGGGGGAGGTCTTGATGGCCCCACACTGCAGGGGGCATCTACAGGCAGCAAGACATACCTGAGTCAAGGTGCAGGGTGAGTAAATGGGCAGCACAAAAGGCTAACAGAGGAGAAACTGAGGGTGACATAAATATGGTTCTGTCTAAGCCCGTGTGGCATTCCTTCCTCAAACCAAGATCTAATGTCCATTGTGTGTCCTTGTTATAACCTGTGCAATTGATTCCAATTTTGTAACTTTGTATGTTTCCACAGTAACTTTATTAACAAGGACTATTTGGTATAAGCTGACAACTTAAACTCCATCTTGTAACAAGCTTTGTAACTTCCGTTTTGTAAAACCTTGATTTGTTTTGTAAAACCCCTCATCCATGCCTTCACTGAAGAATGTGACTGTTTAAAGAAAGTGTTTCTCAGCATTCTGAGAGAAGATAAAGAAATGTTCCTCAACATTCTGCAAAATGAGTTAAACTGTCCTTCCTATGGGAACAAACAGATAACTTGAAAATGGGTGAAACTGTCATCTGATGTCCTTCTGACTACCAGAACATAAACAACGCCTAAGCCAAATAAGGACATATTCCTGTAGGGTTTGCAAAATGTGACCTTGTCTATGGGAACAAAGAGTTAACCCTCCGTCATGACTAACTCAAAATAAGCTTTGTAAAATCCCCCTCCTCCCCCTACTCTTGTGGTTTTCTCCTTTAAAAACCGTGCCTCACCTAGACTAAATGCGCACATACTTGGAGACAGAGTACATGTGGCTGCTGAGCTCAGCTAAATAAAGCGCTTTCTTGCCTTTTTAAGTTGAGTCCGGTTTTTTTGATTTTTGGGTTACAACATCCTGAAATGGAGCTCACTAGCTGTTCACACTGCTTGACATATTCTTTCTCTATTTCCTGTTGTACAATTCCTCTTTGCTGCGTGTTAGTTCAAAGCTCTTTTCTTTCCTGTATGTTTTCTCCTTTTAGACCCTTTTCTTAAACATGCGCTTCTTGGGCTGGAGAGGTGGCTCAGTGGTAGAGCTCTTGCCTTGCATGCATAAGACCCTGGGTTCAGTCCCCAACATTGCAAATAGATAAATAAACAAAACAAAAATGAGATTCATAATTCATATGATTAATCTCCACCACAATCACCTTGGTTATCCTTTAGAGGATTTAAGAAAAAAATTTAAATTTTCTTAGCTTCACTCTTCCTCACTATATTAAACAGAGATCACGTCTTTGCTATTCATTCTTGTGATTTTAGTGCCCGGTGGGCACAGCAGTACCCAGCGCCTGGTGGATGTTCAATAAGTATTTGGTGAGGAGATGAATGAGGTATTTTATATGGCTGGTCTGAAACATAACTGAGGTCATTAGAAGATTCTGTGGGAACATTTCTCTTAGCTCGTTTCCCCAGAGAAGTGAAATTTTATTTTTTTAAAATCCTTTCATTAAAAATGGTGATATTTACTTTGTGTATCAGAATATTAATGACCGAAAAACCAATGGAAGTAAAGCAAAGCATATATACAAGAGATATGGGATATTACAAAAAGTGAGGAACAGGGTAATAAAATTGGAATCCCGAGATTTTAGGGCCGGGCTGATCCCGCCCCCGGGGATGGTGTGGATTGAGACTGGGCGTGGTGGCGTGCACCTGTAAATCCAGCTCTTGGGAGGCTGTAAATAGGCAGATCACTGCAAATCCAATCTAGTAGTGAGAACCTGAACACCTTGTAGACCCTTTTCTAAAATACTACAAAAAAAAAAAAAAGAAAGTTTTTAGGGCATATATTTTCTATCTTCCCTTTATTATCACAATGCATTGACATTAAAATTAATGCCATATATTCAGCCTTTCCAAAAAATAGTTCCTAGAGTCCTGAGGGTCCATAACACGGGGGAACATAACGAAAGAAACGTGTTTAAAAAGGATACAGAGCAGTATATGATGTTGAGTTACAGGTGTCAGAGCTAAGGAAATTGGTGCCTTTTGGAGTAAGACACTGAAAAGAGAGGGAAGGAATTGGCTGTCCTTGTTTGTATATGTTTTGGAATGGTAGAAGTTGTTCATATCTCCTTTCCAGTGCAAAGACTTAAGGGAACAAAGGCTTAATTACAACCAGGTGAGTTAATAAGTTTGATGAGAAGATAGAAGAGAAACAAGTAGTTACAGAGTGACTCCTGGGGTTGTGGTGTTGTAGTCTAAATGATTTTGTGTGCATGATCCTCTAGCGATTCCAGGTGGATGCTCAAGTTTGTAATGACTGACACCTGCACTCAGACTGCTGACCATGGTGCAGAGACTGGGAAAAAGATTCCGTTTTCTGGTATCATCACGTTGTTGTTATAAATAAGGTGAATACCTAATTCGGTACTAACAACAACAGCAGAATTTTTGCTTAGCATCATTGTAATACGAATCCCAAGTTAGCAAAAAGCAATTAGATACTTCCCCCCATTATTGTGAAGAGGATTCAGAAAACTGTCATTCATGACAACAAACCATGCTTGCACATGGTCCCCATCCTTAGGATTAAGTGCCATAATTACATTTATTCCTGCAGTTTCACTTCGTAGAAAGCTGTTGTCAAACTCAGTATGAGGTTTTGCTTTTGTAAAAAATGCTCTGATAAGTTTATCTCCACTGAATACTGAAAATCATCAACTTTAAATAGTGTGTGTGTGTATTTCAAATTGTACCCGTGAAAGTCTTTAATGGTTAAGGGATTTTTGCATCTGTAAAGCATCAGATTTAAGTGACAGAAATCAGGTTACAGAATTTAGGATAACATATCTAGGATACAGGCTAATAAGAACCAGTCTCTAATAACAACATCAAAAAATATAACTGCTCTTGTTGCATGCCTAGTTAGCTTATTAAATATAGAACCATTCATTATTTGGCTGTATTTTTAAAACAGTACAAAGCTCATGTATGCAGCCTAACCCCACTGTTTTCTTCCTTTTCCAGTAATTCCTGTAATACACAAGATCGTTATGTGAATATTTAAAATGAATCAAATTTTGCCCTTTTTTGTTTTGGGAAATGCTGTAGCACTCCCTGGATTCCTTAAGTGTCACCCCTGCTGTATGACTGGAGACATACTAATGAATTCCAGGAAATAGGCCATGCTAGTCCTACAGGCCATAGTGTGGTTCTGGTGTCACTGATCACTGTGCCCAGTCCGGACCTGTATTTCTAATTGAGAATCCCATCCCTATCTTCTGTCAGTGGACGATACCACTGGAAGACATAAATCGCTCCTCTCTATGTACATCCTTGATGGGAAGATACTGAGACTTAAGAAGTACCTTCCTCAGAATCATTTACAAAAAAAGACTCCATAATTTTCTTGCCTTACAAGTCAGGACACGTTGCACTTAAAATAATACGTTACCTATAATACTCATCTCAGCCTGATGTACCTCCTTCTGCTGTTCTCAAGATGCCAAGCATCTTCTAATTCTTCTAGATTCCCTGGTTTCTTGAACAATACACTCCAGGAGAGTGGAAAAGTAAACCAGGGTTGGTATTTCATAACATCTCTCTTTCTGTTGTAAGAAAGAACTTGGTTCATATTTTTTTTTTTTTTTTTGGTGGAACTGGAAATTGAACTCAGACCCTTGTGCTTGCCAGGGAAATGCTTATTCCACTGAGCCATCTCTCCAGCCCCCAATTGAAAGTGAATTCCCTGTGGGCAATGCAAGTAGAAGATGCTCATGGGAATGGGGCAGGTGAGTGAATAGAAGAGAAATATTAACAGAATTTTTTTTTTTTTTGGCAGTACTGGGGATTGAACTCATGACCTTGAACTTGCCAAGCAAGCACTTATTCTACTGAGCTATCTCCCCAGCCCGGTTCATTCTAAAACCGTCAAGCACTCTCATTTCTTCTCTACTGAGACTGCTTTGTAGCTTTCTTCTTTCCTTTACACCTGATAATTTCTCAGCCTGGGAAGAGGGATGGAGAGCTATTCCTCTCTCACCTACTTTGCTTAGAGCTATGTTAGGACTGCATGTCCTGCTGTTCAGCAGAGCGGCCCGTTGAGCAATCCATTATGTTAGACTTGTGTCTTGATCTCTGAGAGCCCATTCCACATCTTCTAGATCCTGAAAGTGTGAACAAGTGCTTGCATTTAATGTGGTACAAGCTTGTTTGTACATGTTTTTCCATGAGCCGTTATGACACAAGTTACCTTAAAAATATCAGATGTCATCCATTATATGTATAGATTACTGAATGAAGGTCATTTCTGCTCATTAATTCTGCCAGATCTACTGGTTAGTGGGAGAGTTGCTTTCCAACATGAGCTAGTTTAAAGGATCAACATTATTTTGCAAGCACATCTCTAAGGTAGGAGATATCTACATGAAAAAATTTATTTATTCACAAATTTTCCAAAGCACAGGGGGAGTGATTGAAATTTCACTTCTCAGGAATTCATGAATTCAGCTTTATTAGTTGTTATATAAATCTTGGTTTTTATTTGGGACAACACAGACAGTCTTGATTTCTTGATCTCAAGAAACTGGTCTTATGGTTAATCTGCCAAAGGCAATTAGCTGCCTTTGGGGGTATATAGAGAAGCCTAGTGAAGGTCAAGACATCAATTCTCACCCTAGTGTTTCTTTTCAGATATCATCTTCACCTCTGGTGAAGTGGAATTTTATTTATAGCTCTATAAATCAAAGTATTTGTGAAAATTAATTTGAATGAGGAAATCATTGTCCAAGGGCGAAACATGGGGTGAGGAATAATAGCAGAAGCCTGTTAAACAGGGTCAGAACAAAAGTGGATGTTCACATGAGCATCACAGGGCTTGTCCGGATACAATGCAATTGCCCTGGGGAGTCTCACAATGTTGGATGTAGAGTCTTCCTTGGTGCCTTTGGAGAAGAGAACTAATATTCAGGTAACTTGTGTGCCTGGTACTTTAGTGAATGTCATCCCCTTTTAACAGTTGAAAAGCCTCATGTTGCCTGGCAAGGATCATAGAAAAGAGCACCTAACTGGGACTAAGGTAGAGAACTGGTGATGTTAAAAAGAGCAATATCTTCAATAGCCTTGGGTTGTTTGGAGGTTTCAGAAATAGCAATGGCACGAATAGCTGAGTAAGCAGAGAGCTCAGAAAGAGTGACCCTTAATGCTGCAGAATCAAAGGGACACTCAAAAGAAAGTGCTGAGCACTACAGCTACAGTGCACACTTCATACTTGTCTCAGTTACTCTTCTCTTGTTGCTGGGACAAAAATAGCCTACATCCAAAATTAAGGAAGGAAAGGTTTATTTAGCTCACAGTTAGTGGTGGTTTCAGTCCACACCCAGCTGGCTCCATCAGAGTAGCCCATGGCAGAGGGCAGCAGTTCATGCAGGTGGAAAAAGAGTAAAACAGCAAGAGCAAATGAGAGGAGTAGCAGCAATAACAGCAGCAGAGAGCAAGTCTGTCTCCATTATGTTCCACTCAGGCCTGTCTTTGTGGTGACTTGTGCCCCATGGTGCTAAATTCTTATTTAGGAAGAAGTGCTATTGTGTGTGCATTTGTCAAAAATAGGTGCATATAAAGAGTGGGAAAATTCAATGAGAAATTTTCTAAGTTTTCTCCTCTCTTTTTTTCTTAAGGTCTTAAAGAGAAAGAGAGCTAGGAACTTGGGCTGTTCAGTTGATTCCAACATTCCTAAGGCTGGCTGGCTAATGCCAACTCTTGATTAACCAGTGGCTGGCTGGCTTCTGATCCTGAAGTAGAGTTTCTTATCAATTGCACATGATTTGTAGCGTTCTGTGATCTAAGAAAAATGACAAGTATGCTTGTCCCTCTGTGCTCTGTAGCATCCCTAAAAGAAGGCCAATGACAAAATCCATTTGAAATCTTATTGTCAAGCTTCTGAATTCCTTCTTGGTTCTCAGGGTGAAAAGGTCAGCTTTGCTCTCGAGGATTTTAAACTTAAAACACCACAGGTTTATGTTCATGATGATCTGGTTGGCATGTCTCTGAGTCAAGGTCAGATGAAATAGCAATATAAAATATACTCTATTTCATTATTGAATGAAGGAACAATTCAGGTTCAGAATGAAGTTTCCGAGCAGGCTAAGACTATGAAGTTGGAGTTTAGTATTAATTACTCTGTCTACTGTGAGCCCAACTGACCTCATGTTTCAAAGCTGAAAAAAAAAAAAAAAAAAAGGAAGAGTGTTAGTTGTGAACCCAGAAGCACAGTTCTAAAGGGCCCTATTACTTGCTTTTCTTCCACCGCAAATCAATAACTTACGCCTTTAAAAAGAGGTGGCCCATCAAGTAGGATTTCGAAGTATGACTGTTGCAGATATTTCTTGAGGGTTCTTGTTTAGGATTTCGATGGTTCTTGACAAACTGCAGTTTGGGATAAAGATCTTGGTACTAGTGATGGGCTAGTGTTTGTATGAATTTGTGGGAATGATTGCTGAACCTGTGTTCAGAATGGGAATCTCTCAACTGGGGTACACAGTAATTGCCATTTCTCAGAAGCTTTGTAGTCACTGGGTGCCATGAATGGGGGCTGTAGCTACTGGAAGTGGAGACTGAATAGGAAGGAATTAATGCTGAAAAGGGTAAAGGTTCCAAAGAGCCTAGAGACCAGGAATCAAGTAGGGGCTCCTGAGGTCATCCAGGGCATTGTTGATGAGGGCTTCACATAAAGCAGGCAGAATTGGCATGATTGGGAGAATAAATATTTGAGAAATATTTCAAAGGCAGTTCTCCAGTACAGTCATACTCCTTAAATTATACAGCTTTAGTTCCTTTTGGCTGAAAGAGTGAGAAAGCTCAGGATAGATGCAGCCTCCTTCTACTCACACAGATCATCGGGTACAGCACCGACCAGTTACCACCAGCATGCAAAATTATTTACAGCCCCTGATTTCTTATTTGCAACCCTCTCCTGCATTCTTCTCAGTCCCACAGCCTTAGGAAGTCTTGTACCCTAGTTTGAACTGTCACAATTTATAAATAATTGTGATTCACTAGGGCAGAGTGTGATTTGTTTTGTTTGTTTTTGTTTGACTTTCAAATCAACTCTTTTCCCTCCAGGAGTTACAGGAGTGATAGAATATAAATGAAACCTATGCTTATTGCAACTCTCCCTACATAAATCATCTTACCCTCACTGAATGGGTAAATGGCTATGTGTAAGGCTACAAACTGAATGTGTTTGGAAACATTAGGGACAGAAACCAATGAGTGTGAAATGAGAGGATTCAGAAAAAGTCACTTCAAGAAGTCATGTAATTCTTCCCCTCTATCTTGTTCCACAGTTTTTCACATGCTTAGAACGTGACTGGCAGGCAGGAGGAACGAGCTAACAACAAAAGGCTCTGAGAGTTTAAGGGCAGATCTGTGAGCCAAACCCGAAATCAGAAATTTGAAGGTTGGGCCCTAGAAATTTGCATTTTAAAAAGTAGTCTTCATTGATTAGGAGGTATCAAACTTTACTTGTGGGACTTGTGGCTAGATGAAGGAAACTAAAGCCCAGTGGTCTTTCAGTAATAACAACTTTGAAGAATTATCTCTCGGTCTCATTTCATTCTCATAAAATATTTTCCCAGGTGCCTGCAAGGCTTTAAAATGTTATGCTCCAATAAATGAGAATTTTTGACACAGTATTCAGCAGTTGTATTTCTGGTTTTATGCCTTTGGGTTTAGAAATTCATTTCCAGAACTCACCAATTATGCAGGTAAGTTCGCAGTTGACTATGGAGTCCCTATCTGGAGGATTCTTGAGAAGACCTTTTTTTCCCTCAGATTAACTTCTGTACTCACCTGTTGTCAGATTCAAAAAGTACAGTAATGAGTCAAGATGAAGTCTGTAGTACACAAAAATATCCCCTTTACTAAGATTTACTAAGCTGCAGCAGCAAGTTATTTATTTGTTTTTATTTATTTATTTATTTATTTATTTATTTATTTATGTTTAGTACAGGATCTCATTATGCAGCTCGGACTCGTGGTGATCCTGTTTTTAGGACTGGGATTATAAGTGTGTGCCACCACGCCCAGTCTTGGTGAGCCACAGGGTCTGTGGTGCTGGGGATCTAACACCAGTACCTGTACTTGCCTAAGCAGGAGCTTAGCCTGCTGAGCTACCTTGTCAAGCCAGTAATAGTTTTATCCAAGCTACTTTAACATAACTATTTTCTTCTTTCATATCTTTGCCTCATCTCCTTTCTAATCATGTTTGTCTCAGTGGTCAAATTCCTTGCTGGATCAGGATGCAATCATATTACATTAGGGTCCATTCTAATGTCCTGATTTTAATCTAATTATTTGCAAAGACCTTATTTCCAAGTCAAGTCACATTCACGGGTAATGAAGATTAGGCCTTGAGTATCTTTTGAGGGAATAAATTCAATCCACAACAGTGTAATGAATTATTGGGTTGATGATAAAAAATTAATTACTTTATAAGGTGGGTAGTGGTCTTGAGAAAATAAAAGTATAGATTTTTTTTTCCCCTGGAGACATTGAAGATGAAATAGGAACAGACAGGAACATGTTTGACCCAGTTGGAAAGGTTTTGAATTCCAGAATAATGCATTTGGTAATGAGTGACTGTTGGAAACATTTCCATAACTAGGAGGGATACACAAGGTAGTATTAAATACAAACTGCCTTCTTCATAAGACTGTGGGGGTCCTACAGGTAAATGTAGGAACAACATAGTTATTCAAGTGAATTTAGGAATTAGTAACTCTTTTAGTAATCAGAGACAGAAGCATTAAATATTTAATGAATAACCATATTACCATCAATAAAATCATTAATAAAACCAGCACTTTATCTCAAATCTGGTAGCTGGCATTATTGGTAGATATTTAGGTTGTGCAGTACAGACCATCCAGTAGAGGTCATTGCCTTGTTACAGAAATAGTCTCTGCTGGTTTTTGCTAAAAGATACTGTAGGTCAGTAGCTGGGAAGATTGCACTTAGTGTGGTGGATCAGACTAAGGGACCAGTTATCTCCAGGACTATAGGTGTGCATGCAGCCGACCTTTCACCTTCTGCTGCTAAGCAAATTGCTGAGATAACTTTGATATGTGAAATAGATTGATTCAGAAGAGTTAAAGTTCAAGTTTCTTGATTCCCTGATGAGAATATGATAAATAGGAGGTTAAAGGATTAGCATTCTCAAGGAGAACCTTGGAAATCAGAGAATCCCCAAACTGTTATTAGTTGAATTTTAAGGTTTTAAAAAGAAAGCAACAACAACAAAACAACAAAAAGCCTTATGAGGTGTATATTAATTCAGTCTGTATATTTTATGAGTAGTTGTATTCTATGTGCGTAAGTGAAGAAAAACAAATACGGAGACTTAGAACCCAGACTGAGGCCTGGGTGGTCTCCCTGAGGCAGAGTTGCGTTTTCCCACCTGAAATTCCTAGAGAGGACCAAAGATATTACTGACTTTGAAGGAGGGATATGGCAGGTGCTTTTGAGACATTCCCGTGTTTACAGACTCTTTGGACATACTTGTCAAAATCTCATCTCACATAACTGTATCTGTTAATCTGAGCAACAGATTTGAATATAAAAAGAGATAATATATCAATCACTTAATCAGTTATTCCAGTTTTGAAAATCTGTAATGTATGTGTTGTTGCATGTTACCCTGTTTCTGTTTTTTGCTATTATTTCTACTCTTCAAAATAAAATAAAATTATAAAGAAAAGAAAGAAAAATAAAAGATATATTGAGATTCTTCTTTAGAAAGAGGTGGGGCCTGCAGATGGGGCTCTGCAGCTGTCGGTGGGCCACTTTGAGGAGAAAGGATCTGGTAATCCCTGGGAGGAACCAAAGTGGAGACTTTTTGGGCTCCCACCTCCCCACCTTCCAATCAGTAGGAAGGTGGAACCCATTGTGATTTATATCTGGATGTCCTCCAAAGTCTCTTTTGGTGAGACTTCAGGGATGTGATTGGATCATAGGGTTGTGATCTGGGCTCGATGCCCTTCTGCTTCCCCTGAACCATGCCCTTTCTCCAGGCCCCTCTGCCATGCAGCCATGCTTTGGAGCCAGCTGACCATGGACTGAAACCTTTACAAACTGTGAGCCAAAATAAACCTTTTTTCCTTCAAATTGTAGGTCTTGGGTCAAGAAAGTAAGACACACACACACATACGACCTAAAATAGTTTGTATACTGCCATTCTTCCACATTTCCCTTCCATTTAGATTTCTTTCATGGTTGGGGTATTTAT
This sequence comes from Octodon degus, assembly GCF_000260255.1. NCBI lineage: Eukaryota > Metazoa > Chordata > Mammalia > Rodentia > Octodontidae > Octodon > Octodon degus. Next base: position 30,284,764 of record NW_004524577.1, on the reverse strand, counting down.
CTTGAAGAATTCTTCTGCAGTCACTTCTTCTTACATTCAAACCTGTTCTGTTTTTCTTCTTTTGCTGTACAGTAGTTTGGACTTACTGTAATTCTCTACAGCATCCAGTAGAGGTCATTGCCTTGTTACAGAAATAGTCTCTGCTGTTTTTTTGCTAAAAGATACTGTAGGTCAGTGGCTGGGAAGAGGGCCCTGCATGCTGAATCAAACTAAGGGACCAGTTATCTCTAAGACCATAGTTGTGCATGCAACAGCGCCTTGCACCCTATGTAGGAGACCCTTTACCTCCTTCTGGTTAGACTGACACATGGACAAAGTGCTGTAATCAAGTGCAGTGTGTTAATTCACTAGGTACCCTGGTAAGCTACCACAGACAGGGTGAAATAAACCGCTGAAGTTTATTTTCTCCCAGTTCTAGAGCTAAAAGTCTGAGAGGAAAGCATTGCTAGAGTTGGTTCTTTCTAAGGCCAGAGGGATGTATGTGCTCTTGACCTCCTTCCTAGGCTTGTACGTACCGTATCCTGTCTGTCTATTCACATGGTCTTCTCTCTGTGTTGACTAAATTTCCTTTTCTCAGAAGAACACCAGTCTTGTATTAGATCATGGCCCACCCTAACTAACTCAGTTCAATCGAACTATTTCTTTAAAGGTGTTATAGCCAATATACAATTATATTCTGAGTTACTGAGTGGTAGGTCTGCAAGAAATCAAAGTTTTCAGAAGACAAAAATCTATCAAACAGCATGTAATGGACAAAAGTGCCCCGACAGGGTATGGCTTCTTTGATAAGTACAGCTATTGTTACAGACTTGATTTATCTGGAACGCTTAAGCCAAACTGTATCATATCCCCTCATGTACTGTATATACAAAGAAAAATTGAATTCAAATGAAAATTAACTTGCTTCATTTAAGTAATTGTTTATTTCCTGAAGATATTGCATCCTTAATGATGATATAAAAGGAAAGACACAGAGAAGGAGAACATAACAATTGGGACAGAATGAGAACTTCCAGACTTTTTCAGAATATGGAAGACTTTTTCATTTCTATTTACATTTCTTCCTAGGATTATTTCTTTCTATCATAATCTTTTATTCTTTAAGTTTTGCTAAATTGTTTTTTTTCTTTGAACTTTTTCCAGATCACATGAACTGAAGTTCTTTCCTCTCATTTCATTAATTCACCTCAAGAACCCAGTCCAAAGCAGGTACTATATTTATGGCCTTGCCTTCTTGGTACCCTATTACAATAGAACAGAAATGTTTGCAAGGAATGTAGTGTTGCAGGCTATGGTAGACTGACCTGGAGAAAGAGTTCTAGGAGAATTCAATAATTTTTCATCTACCTTTCACTTGGTATTTGTTTATATCCTTTAGCAATTGACTCCGTACATACTCATGAATTTTTGCTATCTATATTTCTCATAAGGGGGAACACATTGTAGGTGCTCATTCAGAGAATGAATAAAATCATGTATTTTAGTACTCTTACTGCAGAATACTTGTGAAATGCATTTTTTAAAAAATCATCTCCTTGCATGATTTTCCTATAACCTAGCAGGGACCATATGGGATCTATAACAATCCTATTTCTGGAGGACTTTCATAAGAACAATAGAAAGATTTGCTGCAGGAGTCTAAACACAATTTATAGACTTTTGAACTACATAGAGGTCACTATATCCTTATTTTACAGATGCAGCTACTAAAATACAGAGCAGGGGTTTGAGATTAACGTTGTACTTTCTCCTTTTATTCCTATTCTTCTGCCCTGTTCTATTCCATAATTGGTATTAGGATGATCACTTCACTACTGAAGAATCCCTCTTAATTATGATGAAGATGCTAAATTTGCTTTGGGTCCATTCTAAGTGTAAAGACTTCATTATTTTGTACCAGAAGATTTCCTCATATTCCTATTTGGGAGTCTCGGCTCCTAAAAATTAATCTGAAAGGTTTTTCTTTCTTAGGATGGAGTCTTGTAATATTATATTTCCCCTTACATATTCTGATAGAGGAAGTAAAATTCAGTTTGCTTTAGAGATTGAGGAGATAATCCATTTGATCCAAAATAAATACAACCCTCCTAACCAAGAACTATAAATATTATAACTATGAATGCTACCTTGTTTGATTTTAGCCACTTGAGGAAATTACTATTTAACTAAATATTGAAGTAGCTGAACAGTCAGTTTTGAGGCTTTTGTTCTTTATTGTCACACACTTAATTTTTAAGAGTGGCTGCCACTTCTTGAATGAAGACTGATGACAGGAGAAAGAGTTTGAAGCCTTACTGCAGCGGTGCTCTTCTGTTCTACTTCACGTCTGGTTGGTTGTTTTCTTTCTCTTATTAAGCAGTTCTCCCTGAAACAAATGTACTTTTGCCGTCCATTATTATTTTTTTTTTCCTAATTCCCTGTCATTCGACTGCTCTTGGCTTTGAGGCGACATGATGGAGTGAGAGCCAGGCCTGAAAATCACTTTTTCAGAGCCCCCTCCGAAGCTGTTAATAGAAAACGTGAACAGTGCAGTCCCAGCACTAGAATGCCAAACCTGGAAACAGAATAAGCTAGAACAAAGGATCCAGATGGCTCCCACATGTCTGTTTCTTATGATGTATTTATTTAGTGTTGAGTTTTATATTTGGGGAAACTGACCATTACAGGGACTTCTCAAAAGTCATCAGAACAAGCACGTTGCCTCAGTGGATTCTCTCTGTGATAGTTTGTGATCACCATGTCCCAGCAGTATTATTAGTCTTACTTTCCCAATCTAAAAGTTTGAGTCAAAGTGAAGATGCTGTGAAGAAGATGTTCTGAGGTTTATCTGCCAGTTTAACACAAATTACATCTCTCTCCCCTGGGAGAGCACATTCTCTGTTTCATTTAATCTCTTTTTGAGAGTGATGACAATATTGTTAGCAGAGGGCAAGAATAAATCATTGGGTTTAAATGTTAATGATCATCTAATAATATGATGCAATAGGATTATATTAGAATTGTAGAACTGGGCTATTTATTAACAGTGGCATGCTATCAAATTAAAAGCCTCAGAGGATGCAGGGATAATTAGGGGATTCTAGAAATACAGAAAGTTGAAATCTTTTTGAGAGTCTACTTTATTATTTCACTAGCAGTTTTGACTAAGGTTAATGCTGAAAATGTCTGCTATATGAAAACATAAATTTTACTAGCATTTAAATGAGACTTCATTTTCTAACATTGTCTCATAATTTTTACAGGAATTTCATGTGTTTCAAATTTTTATCACGCATAAAATTTCTAAAGCCTGATTAATAATATACAAATTATTATGCTTTTAATATGTTTAATTTAGTGGTATATAGGATTATGGGCTGCAATCATATGACAGTCCTTAATAGAACATTGCAAAACATGTTATGAAATGTATTAGTGAAGAAGTTTCAGTCAGTCTGTGTTACCTTGTTTGATGAAAAAGGGCAATGGTCAATAAACAGAATACATACTATTACATAAATTACATACATACTATTATTAAACAGAATACATACTATTACACTTTAAAGTGAAGTAAACCACTATTTTGTTCATGTAAAGTCATTTTGCTTGATATTTTTGAGCCCCAGTCTCAGATAGACTTTGATCGATCTCCTTGTTCTCTATCATCTCAAACCTTGATCAGTGTCTCATTGTTTGAGTTCTTTCAATGTTTCTTATCTTTAGTCACAGTGTCTAAGGTTAACTGACACATAGTTTTACTCTTTACTTCCTCAAAAAAATCCTTGAAGGATGTTCTAGCTGAATAAACGTGGTTTATTTGTCACCTTCCAATCCATCACATCTTGGCATCAGTCCCTATCATTTGACTAAGACTATTTTTAATTGAATGGTACATATACTTAAATATTTATATATGTATTTTGTGTACATAAGCCTGCTAAATTATTGTCAAAAGTTGTTCAAATTTCCACTCTGACCAGAAGTGTATGAGTATTATTTGCTCCACATAATTGGTTATGGTTGATATAGTTAGTATCTAACTGCAACCATTGTAATAAGTGTAAACCTATCTCATTGTTTGTGATTTTAATGTTTATTTCCATAAAAATTAATATGGTTGCGTATCTTTTAATTTATCTTTGTTAAGTGAAATTCTGTATCACTTGTAATATTTCTTCTAATACTGTTTTCTATTGTCTTTAAAAAATAGTTGATTTTTAAAAGCAAAACAAAACAAAAATTAAATTTAAAAAATCTTGAAAGATCAATTCAAAGAATTACAAATCAAGTCACAGGGAATATAAATATGCTGGTCACTTATGGATAAATGATTTGTATTCAGATTATTTAAAGATACCTAAAATCATGATAGTATTAAAACAATCTATTCAATAAAAGGCAAATATTTCAACAGCTATTCTATCAAACAAGCAAAGAAAAAAGGGATGCTTAACATTATTATTCATCAAAGAAATGCATCACAATACAATTTTCAGTGTAGTAGATACTATTATGTAACTATTAAGGTTTCTAAAATTGAAAAAGACTAATCATGCAAAGTGTTGATGAAGATGTGGAGCAACTAAGGTTCTCATGTACCAAAGTGAGAATCTAAAGTGGAACAACCACTTTGGAAAAGAATTTGTCAGTTATCTAAACAATTGAAAATGTACCAGCCTAAGGTGCAGTTATTTGACTGCTAAAGATTAACTCCAGAGAAATGAAATCACATGTTTATACAAAGACTTGCATATAAACATTTAATTTACTTGCAATGCCAGAAACTCGAAAAAATTGAAATATATATCAATAGGAGAATGAACAAATTTTGCTTAGTCATATAATGTAATAATTCATAAGAAATAATGAAATATTTATATATACAAAACCATGGGTGATAATTGAATTATGCCAAATAAAAGATCACAAAAACATCACATGAGTTAAATTGTGTCCTCCACTATGGTAGTGAACTCATTGTGTCAAGTTGAGTAAGAAATGCCCAGTTAAATAGGTTAGCATAGTTCTGCTTGTGAAAGACCTACTGTTATGGCTTGTGTTTAGATGTCCTTCACAGGACCTCATGCAGTCATGCAGATATCTCCTCACTCAAAGCTTCATGAAAGTGGAGTTTTTTCAGAGGTGGCTAGATCTAGAGTAATGATTGATTCATGATGCAATACCATGATTAAGAGTGCTGTGATTAAGGATCTGTTATTACCAAATCAGTCCACTGATTGGCTCCACATTGACATAATTCGTAACATAGATACAATATCAAGGACATAAAGAGGTTTGGTTTGTCTATTACTTGCTTTTTCTGTCTTCTGTTTGTCATGAACTGTTTTTCCTCTGTGATGTCCCTCTGCCATGCCTCCTTGCTTTGGGGCCAGCCAACTCTGGAAGGAAATCTGAAAACTGAGCCAAATAAACAATTACTACTTTAACTTTGGGTATTGGTATTTTGTCTCAGCAAGGAGATGAGTAATGAAGACCTAAATTGATACCAGAGAAGTGGGGACATTGCTGTGACTATACCTGACCATGTAATTCAGGAGTCTTGGGACTGGTGAGTGGAAAGAGTTTGGAAAGGTCAGAGATGCTTGCTTAAAAAGTAGGGCCAGAATGCCTTATGCTGTAATGTATTGGAGATTCTAGTTGGCATTCAGAAAATCAGAAGTCTAATAGAAATCTTTCCTTTAAAGATCAGGCATGGGAGATTTTTTGCTAGGAAGAAGGATTATGTTGGTGGAGTCTAGATAATGTGTACTATAGCTTGGCTGAAAGATTGTCTGCATTTTTCTTATATCCAGAGACTGTGCCTGAGATGAAGGTAAAGGGCAACAGACTAATCTTGCAGAAGAAATGTGAGGGGAATCTGATGTTGAGGTAGTGGGATGTCTACTGTTAGTGTCTTTTAGACAGATTTGTGTTGCAAATGAAGAGCAAAGAGCCTATCAGAATGATTGAAAATGTTGTCAGTTTGGCTAGAAAGGAAGCTCCAGTAAAGTTGTTGCCTGCAAAGATGGAGCAGAGGAGAAACTGATGACTGAAAAGACTAGCATGGTAAAGCAAAGTATTTCAGAAGAAGGTAACAGAAAAGATGGCCTAGCAATATCACAACTAATAGGACTCCAGCCTATCTAGTCTCAGAGTTGCAAATGTGAAAGACTTTGCTTTAACAAGATAGCCCAAGAGTATAGTGTTCTGGAATGGCGGTAGCCTAAAGAAGTTTTAGTTCCTTCAGATTTGGTTCATAGGAACTCAACCCATACAACTAAGAGTGAAGGAAGTCTGGTGACTACTACAGCTGGCAGCAGACTGTGGCATCATACACATGGTGCTAATTTTCGGAGCATAAAAGATGCAAGAGTTGTGAGACCAGGACGGCTTTCAACCAGATTCAGAAGACTTGGGAATCCAGGAAATGTGACTGAGGGCAGGTTGTGAAGCTGTGAGTGTGAAGGCAAACGTGTAGTGGAAATCCCAGAAGTTTGAGGAAACCAGGAGTATAGAGAAGAAAAACTGCAAGGAGGGAGCAGAGCTAGCTTCACAAAGAAGCTATGGGAGCTACAACCAATGAACTACTATAGTGACAGAGACACCCAGGCGCTTGAGTTCACAGCTCTCCACAGATTGCTGGGCAGGCAGGTCATGGAAATATAAGATTCAATGCTTGCCCAGCTGGATTTTTGGACTTGCTTTGGCCACACTCCTTTTGTCACCCATTTGTTCCTTTGGGAATGGCAATGTTTATCTTGTGCCACTGCATGTTGAGAATATTTAATGTTCTTTTCATTTGTACAGGGGCTCACAGCTAAGAGTTTGTCTTAAATCCCAGAAGAGACTTTGGACTTGGACTTTTCTACAATGCTGAAACTGTCAGGACTCAGGCAACTATTGGAGAGGGACTAAATGCTTTTGCATAAAGATATTTGATGAATCTTTGGGGGGCATGGGTGGAATGTTGTGGGAGACATGGGTGGTTTGTGTTTAAATGTCCCTCCAAAGCCTCATGAAGTCATAAGTGGGCTTTTTCAGATGTGGTTAGTTATAGAGTCTGTGACTGATTCATGGTGCAATGCTAGGATTGAGGGTGCTAGGATAAAGGGTCAGCGACTACTAGGTCAGTTCACTGATTAATTTGGCATCACTCTAATCTCACCAATCCAGATATAATTAAGAGACAGATTTACATGCTGAGCTGTGAAAGGCTCAAGTCAACAACTTCTGACACTGCCAGTCTTGCAGGTAACTCACTACTATTATAGATTACTTGACTATAATGGACTACTCTGCTGAATTCATGCACCTACAATATGTGAATGGCAATG
>NW_004524577.1:30268790-30276823 GCF_000260255.1 Octodon degus | reverse complement strand
GATGTTGAAGTTACTTTTGTGTTGAAGAATTAAAAACAATCACACTTCATTAAATTGTTATAAATTAGCTCTTAAGTGGGCTTAAATGACTTGGAATTGATCTCTTTGGGGGACTCTTGCCAGTGTCCATTTTCTGCACCTTTCTCCTAACATTTTGCCTCCAGTTGGGTTCTTTTCTCTATCAAGCTAAATGACTTGGACACATTTAGCATTTAGCATTTCATTTGGATTATTTATTTCACTTTGTATAAGAACCATTTCCTAATGTGCTATTATAACCTTGGGTGTAATGTAGTCAGAAATTTTGTCCTGCTAATGCTTTTATAATGATAACTGTTATACCTTTTTGGAGTAGATAAAGCTAACTAGTTTCTATTAAGGCCAACTAGTTGGTGAGAATATAACTCTATTTCTTAATACAGGTAGTATAGTTCTGGACCACATAAATACATTAATTTTCTATCTAGAAATTCCTAGATGACCTAAGATTGATGAAAGGATAGCACTAAAAAAAGTTAACATTTTGTATTATGGTACATTGTTGGACAGTTTATTATTTCAAAAATCTCTAATGACAGAAGTGTTTTCTGATTTTCTTATTTTTGGGATGTTGATTTTTGAATCTTTTTGTACTCCTCTTTGTTGATGTTTTTCTTTTACCAACACTTCTCTACTCCTTGCACAACCTTATTGCTTTAATTCTGAAAGCATATGCTGTTATCATATTCCTGCTTAGGTTTATGCTTATATACACCTATTGGGAATTTGAATTTGCATTCCAACCTCCATGCAAAAGAATGTATTCCATCCTTCATCATTTCTGCTGTAAACCTAAACATCTGATCTTTCTCATCAAAAACAGTAATTTAAAAATCTTAAAAAACAACTGCATAGGGGCCAGGGAGATGGCTCAGTGGAATAAGCATTTCCCTGGCAAACAGAAGGGCCTGAGTTCAATCCCCGGTTCTGGAAAAAAAAAAGAAATAAAAAAAAGAACAAATGAAAATACAATTTACACAATGGGAAAAAATTGTGCCAGTGATTCTTCATAGAGTTTTTTTTTTTCGGTACTTTAGGGAAGGGTCTACAGGGTGTTCAGGGTCTCACTACTAGATCAGACTCATAGTGATCCGCCTGTTTACAGCCTCCCAAGAGCTGGGATTACAGGCACGCGTCACCACACCCAGTCTCAATTGCTGTCTCAGCATGCCTTGGGGGCGGGGCCGGCATGACAGGTCAGGGGATCGAACCCTTGGCCCCTGTGCATGCTTGCAGGTGCTTTAATCCACTGAGCTATCTGGCTGGTCCTACTAATAGAGTATTAACATCTAGAGTAACACTCCAGCCCCCAAAATAAAAGACTCAATCAAATAAGGGAAGTAGAATTAATAAACACTTAATAGAAGTATAAATTACCAGTAAAAACATGAAGAAATTCTCCATATTATTTTATTTTAGAGAAGTGTAAATGAAAACAAAGCTGAAATTACATTGTATCCAGGAAAGAAAGACCATCATCAAGCAATTAAATAATAACAAGTGCTGGAGAGGCTATAGGAGAAAAGATACCCTTTTATAAATTGATGGTAGTGTAAACTAGTACAACCTCTGTGGGAATCAGTATAGAGAATCCTCAGTATGGAAATTTCATTTGCTCTAACTACTCCTCTTCTGGATATTTTCCTGAGAGAGTTAAAGCAATTATAATATTAAAGTGATACATGCATACCCGTGTCATGGTAACATAGTTCCTAACAGCAAAATCTTGGAAGTGTCCTTTATGTCCATCAGCAGATGAATGAATAAGGAAAATATGATATTTATACACAATGAAAAACTACACTGCCATAAAGAAAGGTAAACTTGAGTCATTTGTAGGAAATGGGTGCGCCCTGAGACCATAATTTGAAGTGAAAAAAATCAAACAGATAAACTTGAATGCTGCATGGTTTCTTATATGAGAAACCCAAAACAGAAGTGAAGAGCAAAATAAAAGATAGATAACACGAAGTAGAAAGGAGGGTATCCAGAGATGGGAGGAGAGGAAGGGATGGAGGTGCAAAAAGAAACTGCGGTGCCGTTTCATAATGTAAACATCATGTGCTCAATCATGCATACAAAAGGATGGTTATCAAAGATGGAGAAGAGAAAAGGAAGAGAAAAGGGATAAGCAATTAAAGTGTTATGTTCCTGCACCAACTTTCCACAAGAAATGTAAACATCATGTACTACACATGTGTACTAACAACTAATAAAAAATGAACCAAGAAAAAGTGGAAAATCTTATTTGTGTAAATTTTTCACAATTGCACACGAAGTTAAGCACACCTATCACTACAAAGAAAATGCTAACCCAGACAATCTAATAGGTGAATTCTACTGGCATTTCAAGGAAGAGATAAAGCACATTTAAAAGATTTTTGCAGATAGGAGTTGTAAAAGATCCAATTCCTGTAGTTATCTATGAGGTTACTTTAAATAGATATGATGCCCTGATATGTGCGTTTTGAGATATGAAAACAGTAGACAAACTAAGGGTAGACTGATGGCATATATTGCAAATCACATGCAAAATATAAATGTTAAATCCTGCAAAATAGGAAAAACAATATATGCTAAACTCTTTACATAACAATACAACGTTGGTTTAATATTTTTGAAGAACCAATAAATTTATAATTTTAATATTAATGAATAAAATAGAATCTCAGCAAACAATAATTCACTAAATTCATCATCAATTTATAATAAAAGTTCCAGCACACACAAAATTACTTATCAACCTACTGAAAGAACTACATTAATTAACCTGATAAAATGACATTTTCAAAAATGTACAGCAAACATAGAAATATGACTATGCATATGATCAGGAGTTTGACTCATGGATGAAATCAAGCACTTTGAACTTTTTCAGAAACACTATGAAAAGCATTAAAAGATTTAAAAGAGATTATATGTCCTTTTTGAGAAGATATTTGGATGAGATATAGTTAAGGAAAATTATGGAAAGTAATCTATGATGTGATGCACAATTGAAATACATATAAATTTGTAGCTTTCAAAAATAGAGAAATATGAGGATTTAAAGTGAAATAAAGTTGAGGTGTCTGATATTCCTTGGTTCTTTATGTATTCTCTTATTTCTTCCATAACACATTGTTTATTTTAAAATGTATGTAGTTTTATCTGCATCTCCTAATCTGTTCTGTTAATGTTCAATTATTTGTCCAATCTTACAAGTCTATTATCTATTAATCTGAACAATAGATATGAAAACAAAAATACATACTATAACAACCATTGTAATTTGCTATTGCTGTTTTAAAACTATGTACCATATATATTGTTGTATGTTAGTCTTTCTGTCTTTGTTTTTCTTTTTGTTTTTACTCCTAAAAATAAAAATATAAATAAAAAAAGTCTATTGTTTGGCCCATACCTTGACATAATCTCTATATTTTTGGTTATTGATTTTAGTTATATTGCTTTATGATCTTATGCCTGATATATTTTCAAGCCTTTTCTATTTACTTAATCTTGCCTTATTGACTAGTACATGGTCTATTTTCCAGAAAATTTTATGTGCTACTGAAAAGAATGTGTTGGGTGAAAATTGTAGATATGTATTAAGTCTACTTGTTCAAAGATTTTGTTAACCCGTTTTTTTTATGGCTGATATTTTGGCCAGTTGATCCGTTCATTTGTGATAAGACAATATTGAAGTCCCCCACTATAACTGTGCTTAGGTTTATTAACTCACCTCCTCTCTTGTGCTATAACAAAAGCTATAGCATTACTTGTGCATCCCTTTGTATGTATTGTGTTACATAGCTACTTGGAACAGAAATCAGAATATGTTAGTGCTTTCTGAATATTGTTGTTTATCATAAAATCATTGGACAGTTTAATAAAATATGGACTTCCACTTTTGGATGTAATTAAGGAATATACAATATAAAAACTTTCTCCTGGTGAGTTTCATACCCTGACAGGTTCTGGAACTTCAGGATTAAATTACTCCAAAATTACTCGGAGGAATTTCTCAGGCATGATGTTAAGTTATAATTACATAAGTGAAAGTTAATTTGATCACAATTTTGCACTGTCTTCATGCAGTAAAATCCATACTAAATTGATAAAACATAATTTCTTTTGAAAATACCATCTTAATGACTCAAACTTCTTTTAGAAAAATTTTCAAATTACAACCAGATTAAATGCAAAATCTTTCAACCTTTATTTCTACACATGTAACTGCAGTGCAACAGTTGTCTATATGTTTGTTGCAATATACTTAGTTTATTATGGTGTCTGGTATATTGGGTAAATAAATTTATTGAAAGACTTTCAATTATATATGAATGAAAATAATGATTTTTAGAATATGAAATTCCACTTTTTAAAATAGTACTATAATTGTAATAGTAAGTAATACAACTTCCTAGTGGAACCCAACACAATTTTGTATCTTAGCTATCATAATAAATCTGCACTCCTCAGCCATGATTTGTTCAAGTTCCTACTTTGTGTTATCACTATCCCTTTGTAAAACTACTGACCAGTGTGAGGAGAGAATCCAGAGATATGTGCTCTTGAATTAGCCTCTCCAAGAGCAAAATAAAATGTCTTAACTTTTTCTTAGCATCACGATTTAACCAATGAGCCAACCAGCCACAGGGATTTAACAAAAACCATGTAATTGGCATTAAATACTCCCTTAATTTAGGAGACCAATTTGGTCACATCTCCTTAATTTTTCAATTAATCACTTCAGTACCCAACTTCCTTATTTGTCAGGGAACCAGGAATCTCCCTCTTGGGGCTTCCCCTCACCCTTAATTTGTACAAGAATGTCAGCATTGTGTGTAGGACCAAAACAGTTGATATTTTTAACTAAGAAGAGAGAATTCTGGATCTTGCTGGTCTATTTCCATGACAGCTATTGCTACATTGTGTCACTTTTGAGCTTAAAAATCACTGATGCCATAAGACCAAAATGGCCCAGATTCCTGCATAGCTATTGTGACTCTATGAACATGGAGAATTTTTCAGTGTTATGCTTTGCTCATATGACTTATTCATGGGCCCATGCTTTGCCTGTTTCATAAGAGACTTCCCACTGTTTCATGTAGTTCCAGAACTGCTAAGATAAGATCAGTCCTATTTTTTAAAAAATGTGTTTAGTACAAAGTCTACAGGGTTTCACTATATAGATCATGCTCCTAGTTACTCTCCTGTTTTTCAGCCTCCCGAGGGCTGAAATTATAGGTGCACACCACCAGGCCCAGTTGCAATTGCTGTCTTAGTGTGCCCCGGGATGGGGCTGGCAAGGCATGCCGGGGATTGAACCCTGGCTGTTGTGATCTGTCTAAGAGTTGCTTTAGTCTGCTAAGCTATCTAGCCATCCCAAAGGTCAGTCTTGATTTGTCTGCCACTTTAAAAATCCATAATTTTCAGCATGTGTCACCACGCAATAAGCTAAAGTCAAAATGGATTAAAGATCTAAACATTAAAACAGAAACACTAAATCTCCTGGAAGAGAAAGTAAGAGGAACTCTTGAAGACATAAGGGTAGGCAAAGAGTTCATGAACAAAAATCAAATTGCATGGATAGTACTTGAAAGAATTAACAACTGGGACCTCCTCTTATTGACAAGTTTTGGCACATCAAAAGAAATTACCAACGAAGTGAAAAGATAACCCACAAATTAGGAAAAAAAAATCTTAACTAGTAAGCACTCAGACAAAGGTCTTCTCTCTAGAATTTATAAAGATTGATAATTGCTGTCCTCTTTTTCTACATAGGAACCAATTCTAACTCCAGCATGTATAACACTTTTTCCTCTGGCTTTAATGCTGCTTGCTTAGCCTTCTAAAACAGACTAACTTCCCTGACTAGGGATTTATCTCTATACTTGTATTCAACCACCCACAGCATGAAACTGAAGGAGGAGAAATGATCCTCTGTCTGAGCAAGCTTTGTATTCTAGCATTTGTTTTCCAGATGCTCCACTTCCTGGAAATACTTTTTACAATTAAGAAAATATTCTTTTCTATTTCCTGTCTTTGTTCTCTGCCTGGTACACATAGAATACTTTTGGTACTACATATACAGCTGGGAGTTTAGGTTTAAATTGTGTTTTCTATAGAATATCAATGTTATAGCTTGGCTGTGCCTGGCTCAGTTTAGACCGATGAGTCTCAGTGTGCTCCTCAGATCAATGCACCTGGTGTTACTTTGGGTATTACTCTGACATTAGTTTTGTAGAAATGAAAGTTCTTGAGCCTCATGCTAGATCTCCCATGTTAGAAACTTTGGAAGATTTGAGCAATTGTTTCTACAAGTGCTCTGGGAGATCATGATGAAAGCCAAGGTCTAGGCGTCACTGGTTTAGATAGCAATATGCTTTATAACTATTTCTCTTGTGGGAGGTGAAGAGCTGGCTTTTACATTCGTGATGCTGTCTTCTGAGTGTCAGAAATTCTTCAAATATGAACACACACACACACACACACACACACACACACACACACACACCTCCTCAAGTAAGTAAGCAACATTTTGTGAAAAACAGTGTAGTATAAACTAGTTTTTCTATGAGCTTTCTGTATCTATGCCTATTGGCAACTCAAAATTAGAGGCTCCCGTGTTCTCTATCTGAAATAGGCAAGAAATATAAGGAGACTCAGATAACTCATTGCATGCTGTTCTCTCTATCCTGTGTAATCCACACTGTAATCCTCCTTCCTCTTCCTCTTCTCCTTCTTCCTCTCCTCCTTCTCTTTCTCTTCCTGTTCAGCTCTTTACAACCAAGCCACCATAAATTTGTGCTAGTGCTTTTTGTGATCAGAGATATTTTTTGTTTAACAGCTGCAGGATCAAAAATTGATAGTTTGATCCATGGATATTTCATATTGATCTTAGACTCAATATGTAGCATTAGTTGGCCAAGAAAATGCTATTTTTGAAAATTTCGCTACTTCTATCCCTTTGTCTACTGTCAAAAAATATATTGCATGAGAAAAATTATGTTGGAAGAAAGAAAACACAGAAAGCAATACTGACAGTGACTACGTTTTATTTACACTAGATGACAAATTTATGGGAAAGCTATGTACCTGTCTAGCTCAAAAACTAGGACAGTCTGACTTGTAAAACTGTGGGAGATGTCACTCTGCAGCTAAGTGTACCCTTGTCTCTATCATTAAGAAAGAGTCAGAGCTCAGTGAACATTTTCATTCTCTCAGAACCAGATCTCCTCCCAGGCTGCACAGTTAATAAGAATTTCATAAGGCAGAGATTCATCTACAAATGATCTGTGCTAAAGAGGAACAGGTGCAGTTTTATGAGCAGTTATTGGGGTTTACTGGAGAAACATCTTCATTAAATTTTGCCATAAAATTTTATTTGATAATATAAATAAGCATTCATTTTTATAGTGCTTTTGAACAAATCTCTTGCTCATATTACTCCTCAGTCACTTTATCTCTTCAATATTATCTTTCCTATTTCTTTATTTATTATGCATTGGGTACAGGGCCTCTCTACGCAGCTCAGACTTGTAGTGATCCTCCTGTTTCAGCCTTCCCAGCCCTGGGATTACAGGTGTGCATGACCACGCCCAGTCTCAGTGGCCAGCATAGCGCATCTGGGGGTGGGGCCAGTGCAATGTTTGGCGTTGGGGATTGAACCCCAACTTAAGTTAATCAAAGTTTTGTGAGCTTATCATAGGTCCTGATACTAATTGTTATTGAAGCATCTTCTGTATGTTTTGAAATTTCAAAAAATGACTTGCTTTCATCTTGTCCTTTTACTATTGATTATCATAATATAGTGTATGTTTTAGAAACACATTTACTTACATAGATTTATAAAATAAAATATTTTTCACATGCTACCTGTAATGTACTGAATTCAGAAGCAGTTAACATCACTTATTTATGATTACATTTTTTATTTCACATTAATGTCAATATATTATTCTATATCTATAAGATCATCAATGATAAACATTGTTACTTTTATTTTT
>NW_004524577.1:30265405-30268667 GCF_000260255.1 Octodon degus | reverse complement strand
CCTGTGCTTTGCTAAGCTTGTTCTAAGTAGGTGCTATAGACCACTGAACCATCTCACCAGCCCCAACATTGTTACTTTTAATCATAGAAATTACTAATTATGTATATGTAATTCTCAAAAATCAATTTTTCAGCTCATCTTCACACTTTTAGGGCAAGAAGAGATAACTAAAATATTAAAATGTGATATAAATATTTTGATATTTATTTACAATTTAATAAATCAAGTGTGACTTTTCATTGTATAATGATGAAATGTAATTAAAATATTATGTTTATTTTAGATATTCATATGTAGTAGCTTTAAGTAAGAAGTAGTGGGTATAATTAACAGCTACTGGGGCCGCCCAAATAACTCAGCAGATTAAAGCACCTGCAAGCAGGAGCAGGAGCCCGGAGTTCGGCCCGGGGTTCGATCCCCAGGCCTGCCATGCAGGCCCCAACTTTGGGGGCGTGCTGAGACAGCAATTGAGAATGGGCATGGTGGCCCACACCTGTAATCTCAGCTCTTGGGAAGTTCTTAATAGGTGGATCACTGTGAGTCCAATCTAGTAGTGAGACCCTGAACACCATATAGACCCTTCCCTAAAAAAATACAAAAAAAAAAAAAAAAAAATCCAAAAAACAAAAAAAACCCAGCTGCTTATTAAAAAGTTTTAAAATCTTCTTGATATTATAATTGATGGTCTCTAAAACCATTCATTAATGATTTACATACAAAAGACTCATATACCTCAAAAAAGCTGTTGTACTCATAATATCTAAATTATGATATTTTTAGAGTGAAATGATGTTGATTAAATAAGCAAATTTAAAAAGATCACAGAAAATCTAGTCCAGAAAGCATAAAACTCAGCTCTCTGGTTGTTGCATACCTGTGAACTCATACGGACAGCCTTTAATTTTCCAATTTTAGCAATGAAGAATGACAATGCTCTAGCCGAGGAAGCCCATCCCGTTTTCTGACCAGGGTTTCTATTGGGGCTCAGTAATGTACATGAGCTTGTTTACTGGTGTGGCTATTCTTACACTCCATCCTCTTCAGAGGTCCAGTTGATGTGGCAAGATTCATACCTTCACCAAAAGTCGCATGGCTAGTCCACGCTGGTCAGAAGAGGCCAAGACTCTCAGGTAGACAAAGATATGCTTTGGGAGGGAAGAACATATCAAGGGCCTAGAAGTTACCTTTTAGGGGAAGGAACTGATCAGGGTGTGCACAACCCATATTTGCTGAGTTAATTCTTTGCCGTACAGACAAGCTTCCTGTGAAGTGAAAAACCTTTAATGACCGTGCCAATATTTTTTACAAGTAATTAGTTTAATTTTTTTTATTTTAAGTAACTGAGATGGTAGATCACTCAATGTATTTGGTTGATAGATCAGTGTGTGATTTCTAGCATCAGATTCTTCTGACTCACTTTAATTTTTATGTACATGATGCTCTTCATCAATTGTTAACCACAATTTAGAGTAAAACTGATCCGGAATCTGTTTTGTTCTAGCAATGAAACATTTATCAGTGGAAACATGGTCTATTTTTAAGCCTCATTCATCACATCCAAAGGCATTTCCAAAACAATTTAAATTTTATATGCACTAATATTTATCAAATTTTATTATAATTATACATTTGCAATATCATACAAATCATTCCAATTAAAATTTCATAATGCTTTTGGCTGTTAGAATTTTATGATCCTATGAAATAACAAAATAAATTTATTTTATAAATAAACATGAGAAAATCATTAATAACATATTTCCAGGTGTAGTTAGAAGACTAAAATTCTGTGTTAAAAGTGGAATGGTGATATGAATTCATGGCCAAGATAAAGCAATTTAAATATCTGTTTTAATCATTTGTCCCCATGATTTTCAAATGGGTAGTGCTGGATATTACTGCTGTTGTACTTTTGAAGTTTATGGCAGTAGATTTTAAATTGGGGCACTATTTATTACTATTGGTATAATTTTGAAATTTATGACAGTAGATTTAAAATTAGGATATTAATTGGATGATATGTGATACATTTAAAATATGTTTATAACACTTTTACTTTAAAATGTAAGAATTTAAATACGCATAGTAGCATGTGCTTATAATCTTAGCACTCTGAGAGACTGAAGCAGGAGGACCTTGGGTTAGAATCCATTTGGGCAATTTAGAGATTTAGAAAGGTCCGGTATCCAAAAAAAAAAAAAAAAAATTAAAGGGCTAGGGATGTAGCTCTGTAGAAAGGCCTTTGGTTCAATCCCCAGTACCATATTTTTTTTTTAGTACGCCACTGATGAATACATGGAGGCCATTCTCCATAAACCTTTCATAATTTCATATCTCTAGTCATTATCAGCCAAGTAGCTATCCTTTTAGGAAATTGTACATGAGTAGATGGCCTTGGGAAAATAGAGAAAGGTAATCCCTTTGGAGCACATTTGCACACATTCTCAAAATCAAGATTTTTGTCTTCCTTTCACCAAAGATATTTATATTGTCAGGGTAATTAAGACAAAACTTCTGTCAGAGGAAACAGTGGGAAGATGTTCTAGTAATCTATGTATAAAGTCAAAACTTTAATCAGAGAGTTTGTTTGCTGTTATCCCCATTGAGTATGCATCACCCTTGGGAACTCGCAGACTATTAGGGACCAGTGGTAAGATGCATAGTAACAATTGTGTAAATCCATATGGACTTATTGCTTCTTTATCAACTGAATTTATGAAAGAATGGGAAGTTAACCTTACTATGTCACAAGAGTCCCACTTAGGAACTACATTCAGGAGGAGAGCACAGGAAAAACATAACAGTGGCAACATTTTTCAGATACTTAAACATATGAAACAACTGAAGTGTGGATGAAAAATACTCAGAAATAAGAAAAAGATTCCCCATAACTTTAGCTCCTATATAATGCCTGGAAGATGGTGGGCACTAAAAATGTATTTGTTTAAAACATTGAACGGAGGAGTGATTGACACGATGAATACATAATTTTCTTCTTTTTGGCCTGCACAGCCCACCCTGATGGTGGGGCTGGCATGGCATGTGATGCCAGGGATTGAACTGCAGTCCCTTGAGCCTACCTAGGCTTGCCTAAGCAGGGGCTTTAGACTGCTGAGCTATCTCACAAGCCCAAATACATAATTTTCTAATCCATTTTTGCCTCTAGACTACTGTGGACTGAGTAAGATGTTAAATGTGTTGTACACAAGTAAGAGAAAATTGAACCATCAAATTCCATTCATGTATTTATTCCATATATATA
>NW_004524577.1:30260099-30265305 GCF_000260255.1 Octodon degus | reverse complement strand
CTTGCCAGGGAAGCACTTATTCCACTGAGCCATCTCCCCAGCCCTAAAATATTTTTAAACACCCACTCTTTGCTTATCATTTATTAAGTGCTAGGAAACAGAATAGAACAGATCTTCCTGTTAGGGAAGCCTAGAGGAACATATACAAATATAATATTGCAGTCATTAAAATGCAGGAATATACCAGTTCTCAGGTGAATGCAAAGATTATAATTTACTTGAGAAACTAAGGATGACCTCTCACATTGCTGAAGGTTACAGCTGTCCATTGAAAGAGAAGTAGGACTTGTAGCATGGTAAGAAGTGATTAAATATTTCCAGATCTTTCTGGATATTAGCAGACATATGGTGTATCATGTATAATTCCATGTTAAATGAAGAAATAAATCAGCTTCAGTTTATTAAATTGAGTATAAGAACATTAATAATAATGAAAGTGTAACAGTTCATATAAAATCTGCAACTTTCAAAATTAATTATATCATAGATTTTTTGATAATTCATTTTTATAAACTATTGAGGGGGTTAATCTCTAGGATTTGGGTTTGGCAGCTAATATTTCACAAACTGGGTGTGTTAATAGGATTCCAAATGTCTTGTTTTGCCTCTGGAGAATTGCTGCAGTGGAGCTTGGGTTTCATTGGAAAAAGCTCAGCGTTAAGCAGCCACCCAAGTGAAATATGTCTAAGTCAATGTCAGGCACTTAGGTAAAGGAAAAATGGATGAGTAGCTGGAAGCTAAAGGGTATAATTCCTATAATCATACCAGAATCTTTAAATTTGCCTTTTGGAGCTGTTTTAAACCACCATGTTAAATCAGGCTTTGTAACCCCAAAATAAATATTTTGAGAATTAAAGATGTTAGTAAATCTCAGGGAACAGGTATATTTCATTAGGATGCCTTTTATAATATTTTTTCAAAGCCTTAATAATGTCAGTCTGTCTAGCACTTAACTCTAATTTTCCATTCATACTTTAAGGTTACTGATTTTTTTTTTAACAAATGAGTTTAACACAATGGTTATGTTGTGTTCTGGCATGCTGAACTTTTAAAAACACGGCACTTCGTTGTGTGTCAGATGTGTAAGCAATGTTCTCCTTCCTACTTTTTGCCTGAGGAGAACTCACTATGGGTAGAGCTAGCTAGCGCGCACACCCCATGAACCTCTAACACCCCCTTTTCCAACAACACTGTATATGTCAACAGAGGAAACTTTCCACTTTCTGGCACCTGATACAATTATACATTCTGTCATAGATGGAAGACGCCTTCTAAAGATGAAAGCTCTGAGAATATCAGATGCAAGGGGACATGACTAAATCTAGATCCTCCACATGTTGACTCGCATTTGAACTAGGACAGTATAAGTGCAACAATACATTGACTCCAACATATATTGTGACTCAAACCAAAAGAAGTTTGTTGTTTTGGCAAAGAATGCTGGGTGCTTTACGTATGTTGGCATGTGGCCTTCCTCCTTGCAGTTATTCAGATGCCTGATTGATAGAACACCTGACATTTTTAATATGTCTTTTGAAGGACTGTTTAGAGCTAGTAGGATCATTTCTATTCAAATCAGTTATAAGGAGAAAAAACACATAACACAGACACACATTTTTAGGGACCAGATCCTGAAGGAGGGCATCTGATTTCTATCAACACTTACTCTCCTTGAATAACTCAGTAATATCACAACTAGCTGAAGGCATACAAGGAGAAATTTATGAGAAAGGGACAGGCAGTGCACATGCTCAGGAAATTAAGACAAGAATCTGGGAAACTTTGGGTCTTCTTGGTTTTTGTATTACTTAATTATATCTATATGTGTTTGGATGTAGATGTATAGGTGCATATGTGATTTTGTCAGGTACAACTATAAATAAATGCTTCTAGAAGACACTGGGTGTCAGCCATATGAATAATACCAAAATGTCTTTCCATGATTTATAGATATTGGTTTTAGTTTGACTTAAATTAAGTCTATCCTTACTATTAAGAAAGTTTTGCTTCCAGAGTGTCATTAACAGAGATATTTTTAAATGTAATGGCATCTTATTTGTGCAATGTACACTTAATGACTCTAATAGTCATTTTAACATTTTAAGGGAAAAAGTCTTCATTGAAATTTATCCAAAGTAGGAGATTTGGTATTTTAGAAAGTGGTTATACAGAACATGAAATTTAGTGTTTTGCTAATCAAGTCTTGCGTTACATAGTTTGTAAAACCTAAAAGCTTCTCAGAGCCTTACTAAAACTTTAATGGATTTGTACAATCAGATGTTTTTTAGTTAGTTTTGTACTGGTAAGATTACCAAAACTTACTCCATGGGAACAGCTCTAAAAATAACATCAACACAACCTGTTAATGAATTACTCTATAATGTTCTGAAGTGTTCATTGTTTGTTCAAGTGCTTCCCTCACATTATGAAGGAACCACTATAAAATGATTTTAACCTAAGTCACTTAAAATTTTTTGTGTAACAATCTGGAGGAACCCAAAAGCAAATGTGAGATCCTGGATTGGATCCCCAGAACTATCAAAGAAGAAAATGAGCGATATTCTTAGATGACATGCTCCTTTACATAGAAGACCCTAAAAACTACACTAAAAGAATTCTAGAACTAATAATAAAATTCAGTAATGTGGCAGGACATAAAGTAAAAAATCAGTAACATTCCTATATATCAATGACAAACACATAGAAGAAAATTAAGGAAACAATACCTTTCACAATGGTGCCAAGAAATGGTTAAGTTAGGAATTAATTTAACCAGGGAAGTGAAAGATGTTTACCATGAACAAACAGTATAGTTCTTTGAAAAAGAAGATTGAAGAGGATATCAGAAAACAGAAAGTTTTTCCCTGTTTCTGAATAGGCAGAACCAATATAGTTAAAATGGTCACACTCCTTAAGCTATTAGCTAGACTTACTACAATCCCAATCAAAATATGGATACTATATTTTACAGGAACTGTAGAAACTAATTCTAGAATTCATTTTTAATAATAGAAAATCTAGAAAAGCAAAAGCAGTTCTGGACAACATAAGCAGAGAGCATCTAAATCCTGTACCTCCAGTGTGATGGATTGATAACTAGGGGTCAACTTGTAACACCAAGCTGAACTGAACCATCATGGTACTGGGTGTGGGAGGCCCATCTGTGTGTTGTTGCTAATAACATAAAAAAGAGTTTGGGGGTTATTGATTTTACTGAGGCTGTTGATTCTTTTGGGGGAGCTTGCCATACTGGCTTTCCTGATATGAACTCAGTTGTGTTCTCATTAACAAAGGAGCTCAGGACCTTGTTGTCACTGAGAACAGCTGTAGCTCACTTGGGGAGGATCTCTGGTCTTTACTTGGTGGATTGCTTTTCTGGCCCCTCAGGGGAATATGGTACACTGTTCAATCTGGAGATGCTTGTCATGCTCATTTCCTGATATGAACTTAACTGTTATCATTGGTGGTGCTCAGGACCTCAGTGTTGCTAGAGATGATATGGTACTTTGGGGGGGTTTCTGGTTCTTCCTTTGAGTGTCACTTCCTGGCTCCAGGGCAGATTTATAAGTTTACTGGCACAGATCTTTCATCCCACTGGCATAGACTTCCTAGCTTCCACCACTGACCTTGGGGCCTTTCCAGTAAAGATCCATGAAACAGGCATGCATGGGACATTGTCATGGGTGTTGGCCTCCAGGTGGACTTGTGGGAGACACTCTTATAGGTTCTAGGTCTTCTGCTGAACCCATATAGGATGTTGTCATGGGATCCAGATCCTCAGCCAGATTTTTTGGGTCTTTAATGTGTAGACAGATTCCTGCACCCCTTTGAACTTGACTCTTTGGGTAGCTATAATAAAATAATCTTGTAAAAATGTGTCTTGTATTGTTTCCATTGCAACTGTGACTACAACATCAAGTTATACTATAAAGCTGCAATTATAAATACAACATGGTACTGGGAAAAATGTTTTTTAAAAAGCCTAAATTCCTTTGGCAGAGGGAGAATATCATGTTTAACACCTCCTTATGTTGTAAAAGCTGGCTATTCACATGCCAGTTGGAAAGCTAAAGGTTGAATTTAAATCAATACCTTTCACCATGCACAAAACTAAAACCAAAGTGGATCAAAGGTGTCAACATTCAAACAAGAACACTTAACCTGTTAGAATACAGAATATATAAAAGTCTTAAAGACATAGTTTTATGCAAAGTCTTGCTAAACAAAATACCGCTTGCCTAAGAAGTAATACCAAGAATTAACAAATGGGATCTCAGTAAATTAAAAGTCTTCATACATTACAAGAAACAAAGAATAAATTGAAGAGACAATGTTTAGAATGGGGGAAACTTTTGGCTAGCTACCTCCAGGCAGAGGACTAATACCTAGAAAACATAAAACACTCAAAATAATTAGATACAGTTCCTCCAAAACATTTAAAGATCACATAAAAATGGAGTCTGAAATGAATAGGAACTTCTCAGATAAAGAAAAACAGTTGTCCAATAAATACATGATAAATACTAAACACTGCTGGCCATTGTTAAAATTCTATTTTACTCCAGAAAGAATGATGACCATCAAAAAATCAACCAATAATAACTTTTGATGAGTCTGTGAGGAGGAAGAGATACCTGTTCATTGTTGTTGGGAGCATAGACTGATATGGTCACTAAGGAAATCAGTATGAAATTTATTCAAAAAATCAAAAATAAACATTCCATTGTTCTCCGCTATTCCCCTTTTGGTTTTCTCTCCAAAAGATTTAAAAACATCAAACCGCACTGATGTATGTGTATGTATGTTTATACCAGCATGATTCATACTAGCTGAATCTTGGGATTAGCCTGCATGCTCATCTGTAGATGAATGAATAAAGAAAAATGTGGAAGCTGTAGGTAATGAAATGCTACTCTTTTGTTAAGAAAGATAAACTTGAGTCATCTGTAGGCAGATGGATGTACCTTAAGACCATAATGTTGAGTAAAGTTAATCAGAGACACAAGCTTATACATCATCTGGTTCCTTTTACATGAAACATTTAATAGAAGAGAGGAGAGAGAAAAGAAAAGAAAAAAATTAAGTTCTAATTATGTTTCTGTTCTCAACTTTGTTTTTATTCTAATAGAGTGTGAGAGTCCACTTTACAAGATTTATATTTCTATGGATATTTTAAGGTCTTTGTTATTATTATGAACATTATTTA
>NW_004524577.1:30257201-30259124 GCF_000260255.1 Octodon degus | reverse complement strand
AATGATCAATGATTTTGAACATTTTTTCATAGATTTATTTGCCATTTGTTTTTCCTTATTTGTGAAGTTTATATTCATCTAAGATGTCCATTTCTGGACTGGGTCTTTGAATCTGGGGGCCTGATTTTTTTTAATGCTTTGTATGTTCTAAATTGAAGTCCTTTGTCTGAGGGACAGTAGGATATATTTTTTTCCCAATTTGTGGGTTTTGTTTTTACTATGCTGGTTATTTTTTTTGACATGCAGAACCTTTTCAAAAATATGAGACCATTTTTTATTTCAATAAAGTTTTATTTAAAGATTAACAAGTGAAGTCAACAATATGCAACATCAAAACTATGATAGAGCCATAGTAAGGGTAGGAAATGAAATTACATGCCACAAAGAATTCTAAAAATATTTTTAAACAATTAAATGAGACCACACAAAGATACTTTCGTATCCCTTTTGACCTCATCCCTCACTCATTGTTTGAATATTTAATAGCTTTGCTAAACTCTTGAGTATTAAAGGCTTTGCCCCCAGATCACCATGGGAAAAAAAATCAAACTTACTGAATACTAGACTTTTGGTTTATGATTAATCCAGTTTAATAGTTAGCTGTCAATCCTGAATCAAGTTAGGTAATTTAAATGAATATATTTTGTTGGCAATTGTATATTTTATTTATTAGCTTTTATAAATCATAGCCTTGCCTTTATATGTTATATATTATATAAGTGTACACCTATCAGACTAAATAAAAATATAATAATATATGTGTCTGAAATTGAAACCTCCTACTCATATCATCTCTCAGAAAAAAATTGAATTTTCAACTTGATCAGTTTTTTGTGATTACAGAGATTTGTTTTTTTATCACCTACTACATTGTAATTTTTAAATTATTTCTTTTAAAAAAATGTATTTAGTGCAGGGTCTACTGGGTCTCATTACACAGATCAAACTCCTAGTGATCCTCCTGTTTTCAGCCTCTCAAGTGCTAGGATTACAGGCCCACACCACCATGCCCAGTCTCAGTCACTGTCTCAGTGCACCCTAGGGGAAGGTAGAAGGAAGCATGGCACAGCATTCTGGAGATTGAACCCCAGTCCCTGTATGTACCTAAGTAGGTGCTTTAATCCCCTGAGCTATCTGGCCAATCCTTTAAATTATTTTTTTAAAAAAACTTGTTTCAATGTCTTCAATTATTTGAGAGTAAAGGTTTTTAAAGTAGCTATTGATGATCTAAATTTCCACAGGATCTGTCATAATTTCACCCTTTTCATTCCTTATTGCTTGAATTTGAGTTTTTTTCTTTGCTCTTTTTGATGAGGCTAGCTAGGGGTTTATCAATTTTATTTAAATTTTGAAAGGACCATCTTTTAAATTCATTAATGTTTTGTATTGTTTTCTTTGTCTCAGTTGCATCACTTTTGGCTCTAGTCTTTATGATTTCCTGCCATCTTTGGGCTTTGGGCTTGATCTGCTCTTCTTTTTCTAGAAGCTTGATGTGTAGCATTGGGGCATTTATTTGTTCTCATTCTGTTTTCCTAATGTGTGAGTTCACTGCTATAAATTTCCCTCTGAGAACTGTTTTCATTGCATCCCACAAGTTCTGGTAAGTTGTGCTTGAATTTTCATTTGGTTGCAGATATTGTTTAGTTTCATTTGTAACCCATTGGTTACTGAGGAGGACATTATTTAATTTCCACATGTTTACATTATTTTTGTGGCTTCTTTTGTTATTAACTTTTAGTTTGATTGGACTGTGGTCAGATAATACACATGGGATAATTTCTGTTTTCTTGCATATAGTTAAGCATGACCTATGGACTAGCATGTGGTCTATTTTAGAAAATGTCCCATGTGTAGCTGAAAAGAATGTGTATTCAGATGTTTTTGGGAAGAACATTCTGTATGTGTCCACTAAATTCATTTGTT
>NW_004524577.1:30249624-30256481 GCF_000260255.1 Octodon degus | reverse complement strand
TAGAATGAAAATTTTCTTAAATTCAATACAAGAAATAAATTTATTGGACATTTTTGTGCAAACAGATTCAGTAAAACAGTGAAATTTTGTTCAATTCTCAAAATATGCTTTCATTACTCTACATTGTAGGATGTCTTTTATTAGGAATTAGGACTATTTCTACAGAACTGAATAAAGAAATATACTTATAATTTAGTGAGATTTTTGGCCCTGTAAAGCATAGTCAGGAGCTACAAGATGATCTTTCAGTCAGTGGTGAAACACAAATACAAGGGTGGTGCCATAAGATTATATGGGAGCTGAAAAATTTCTACCACTTAGTATTCTTACTGACCTCTTGTGTTTAGATGTCTTTGGAAATGCAAGTATTTAATAATTGTGTTAGAATTAGCTCCTGTGTCCAGTACAGTAATATGTTGTACATGTTTGTGGCCTGGCAGCAAAATTTCACCATTCAGGTAAGTAGAAGGTTATGTCACCTAGGCTTGTGTAAATACACAAACATCTAGGAGGGTAGATATAAAGCAATAATATCTGCAATGAGGTGGTTAGCTTATATTTTGAAGGTCATCTGACTATTCAGATGAACAAAGGGTCAGGTATATGTCCTCAGAGGTTTGTCAACATTTAAAAATATAAAATATTAGTATACTCAGTTTTTATTTTCATGCCTATTTAAATTGTTTTCTGAGAATTTTTTTTTGGATTATGTCTTATTAACTTCATTAGACTCATGAAAAAATTCCATACCATATGAGGGTTATGATAACTTCCACATGGGAAAAATCAAAGTATGTTATATGCATGTGCAAATCAGCCAGAGTGAAACTCATTAATCTGCATGACCATGATTCACTAATAAAAATATGTTAACAAAGAGTCAAAATCAAACGAAAAACCTTAAATTAAAAAAAAAAATTGGAAAGAAGAAGATACTTCATGTGAAGATGTTTTTTCCTGTATTTTAGGGAAGGATCTACAGCGTGTTCAGGGTTTCACTACTAGATCAGACTCATAATGATCTGCCTGTTTACACCCTCCCAACAGCTGGGACTACAGGGGAGCACCACCATGCCCAGTCTCAATTGCTGTCTCTCTGCACCCTGGGGAGAGGCTGGCACAGCAGGCCCGGGGATGGAACCCCTGGCTCCTGCGCCTGCTTGCAGGTGCTTTAATCTGCTAAGCTATTTATCCAGCCCTATGTGAAGATGTTTTAGCAATGCCTTTTCAATTTATTTTTTCTCTGCAGTTGCATGAAAAGAATATATAATTAAAATCCATATTTACATACATGTACAAAATTTTCAATGAATTTGATTTTAAAATATTTATAATAAAAACTTTATGTCTTTTTAGAGACCAGGCACAGTGGCATATGCCTGTAATCCCAGCATTTGGGAGGCTGAAAATAGGAGGATCACTATGAGTCTGAACTACATAGTGAGACCCTGTAGACCCTGTATTAAATACATAAAAAACTTTGTCTTTTTAAATTAATGTATATTTTTAAACCAATTGTAGGTTTACAGAATTACATGTGGCATATTTATTACAACTGGTGGATGACTGTCAATATGCTGTTATGGACGAACATCTAGAAGGCATCTTTTATTTACTCTTTCTGGTTGTTTGTAAACATGTGGTGGATGCTCATAAATGTGCAGTGTTACATACTACCTGTTATGGTTTGTGTCTAGTTTTCTCCCTAAAGCCTCATGCATTCAAGAGGCAGGGAGTTGTAGAGTTTGACATTAATTGATGATCAAGCCTGGGATTATGGGTTTTAGTACTGCTGGGATTATGGGTGTGAGTGCTACAGCCAGACTGGGGCATATAGTCTGAATGCAATTTAAGGGAGACAGACTTCCTCTCTGTTGCCATTGTTGCTGCTACTTTTTCATTTTGCTCTTGTTCTTTGCTGTCACCATGAATAGATGCTCCCTTCCCTGTGCCACTCTGCCTTGGTGCCAGCTGAGTATGGACTGAAACCTCCAGCAATTATGAGCTAAATAAACCTTTCTTTCATTACTTTTGAGTGTTGGGTATTTGTCCCAGTAACAAGAGACTAGTAACTGAAACAGAATTTGGTACCAGAGAAGTGGTCACTGCTGTGGCTAAACCTAACCATATGAATTACAAGCTATTATGAATTGCTTATGGGAAGAGATAGGAAAGGTTTGGAGATGTCGCCTACAAGTGAAGAACTAGAACAGCTTTGCCTGCTCTGCTTGGGAGATTCAGGTCAAAGCTCAGAAGACCACAAGGCTGATAGAAAGGCTGCCTGTAAACACCAGCCTGGAGAGGTTTCTTCTGGGAAGAAGGATGGCATTGGTTGGGGGACTCCAGATGATTTGTGTTTTGGCTTGGCAGAAACTTTGTCTGCCTGTTGGGGGCTTTTAGCCAGATTTATGTTGAGAATCAAGAACAAAAAGCACAGCAGGATATTTAAAATGTGAGTTTAGGGGTCGGGTAATGGCTCAGTAGAATAAGTGCTTCCCTGGCAAGTGCAAGGGCCTGAGTCCAATCCTTAGCTCCACAAAAATAAATAAATAAATAAATAAATAAATAAATAAATAAAATGTGAGTTTGGCCAGAAAGGAAGCTCCAATAAATCTGTGGAATGCAAAAATAGAGCTGAGAGGATCTACATTGCTGGGAAGGAATTAGAGAATCAAAAGGACGGTCTGAGGGGATTGTAGGAGGTGGCAGGTCTCCACCATTTGAAGCCTTAGAATTGTAAGGGTAAAGGACTTTGCCTTGAAGTTTCCAGAATGGCACTGATGGAGAATTTATTCCTCAGTCTTAGAGTGCTTAGTAATCCAGGCACTTAACCCCTACAGCCAAGAGAGAAGGAAGCCTGGCTCCTGCTTCAGCTGGCAGCAGACCTTGGCATCATCCAAGTTTCATTGGTTTTAGATGCTTGCAGAATGCAGGAGTTCTGAGGTTATGATGGCTTCCACCTTGATTTCAGAAGGCCTGGGAGGCCAGGCAGTGTGCCCCTAGGAGGGCAGTGTGTAAAGCTGTGAGTGAGAAGCCTATTCAGTGGAAACCCCAGAAGTTTGGAAAAGTCAGGAACATGGATCTTCTGAAGGAAACTGAAAAGAGGGAGCAAAGCCAGCCTGAAAGAGAGGTCATAGGAGCTACCACCACGAGTGGCATAGGGATGGAGGCACATGGAGCTCACTTTTGCCACAGATTGCTTCGGTCCAACACATGGAATTACAGGAGTTAATATTTGCCCTGCCAGACTTTGGACTTGTGTTGGTCCCAACGCTTTGTATCCCCCTGTTGTTTGCAATGTTTGGAATGGTAATATTTATCTTGTGCCTTTGAATGTTGGAAGTGTTTAACTTTTCTTTTGTACAGGGGCTCACAGCTAAGAGTTTGCCTTAGATCTTGGAGGAGTACTGAGACTAGAACTTCTCAGGAATGCTGAAACTGTTGGGACTCTGGCAACTCTCAGAGATGGACTAACATGCCTATTTCACAAAGGAATGTGCATGAGAATTTGGAGGTTCAGAGGTGGAATGTTATGGTTTGTGTCTAGGTGTCCCCCCAAATCTTTATGCAGTCATGGGGTAGGGACTTCTAGAGTTTAGCATTAATTCATGATCAAGGCTGAGATTATGTGTTTTAGTACTTCTGGGATTATGAGAGCAAGTACTACACCCGGACTGGGGCATATAGTCTGAATGAAATTTAAGGGAGACATACTTCCTCTCTATTGCCATTGTTGCCACTACTTCTTCATTTTGCTCTTGCTCTTTGCTGTCACCATGAATGGATGCTTTCTGCCTTGTACCATTCTGCCTTGGAGCCAGTTGAGTATGGACTGAAATCTCCAGTAACTGTGAGCTAAATAAACTTTTCCTTCTTTCATTTTGAGTGTCAGATATTTTTCCCAGTAGCAAGAGAATAATAACTGAAATACTACTCACCATTACAGTGTCATATAGTGTTTTCATACCTCTGAGAATCCCCTGTGCTTCTCCAATTCCTCCCACTTTCTGTCAAATATTTGGGAACTACTGATATTTTTACTGTTTCCATAAATTTAACTTTTCAATAGTGTGCTATAGATCAGAGTTGGTCTCTTCTTTCTGTCATCTTTCAATTAGTAATATGCACTTATTTTCCTTATTTTTGGTTTTATACATCTTTTTATTGTCCCATAATATTCCATTGTGTGGTTGTAACACCGTTCATTCAGTGATTTTTTTGAATGGCATATTGATTGCTTTCAATTGTTGGCAATTAAAAAGAAAGATATTATAAACTTCCACATATAGTTTTTTGTATGAATGTGTATTTTTAACTCACTTAGCTCAGCATCAGGGAGCATGATTGCTGGATTAGATGACACTATATAATTTGTAAGAAACTTCCCAGTCATATTCCTAAGTGGCTATATCTTTTTATATTCTTTCCAAAGTGAATGAGAGTTTCTGTTGCTTCTTGTGCTCACCAGCATTACAAGTAGTCAGTGTTTTAGATTTAGATCATGCTAAAAAGTATGTAGTGATATCTCACTGTGGTTTTAGTTTGTGTTTCTCTGACGACATGTGATGTTGAGCATCTTTTCACATACTTATTTGTCATTTGTGTACAGTCTTTGATCTGTTTAGAGCAATTTTAAAAATTGAGTTGTTTGCTTTCTTATTATGGTTTTTAAGAGTTCTTTTCACATTTTCATTAAAAGTCCTTTTTTTTTTTTTTTTTTTAGCTATGTGCTCTATATGTTTTTCTTCCAGTTTCTGACCTTTTTTTTTAAAGTAATTTTTCAATACACTTCAAATTAAACTCAGGACCTTATACTCTCCAGGCAAGCTCCATGCTGCTGAGCTATATCCCAAACCCCTTTTAGTTCATTCAACACTGCTTGTCACAGAGTAGTTTTTAATTTCAAGAATGTTCAAATTATCAACTTTTTTCATGAAAGATGCTTTTGCTGTGGTATCTAAAAGTCTCACCACCAAACCAAAGATTACCTAAATTTTCTTTAATGTCATTTCTGCACACATTTAGTAGTTTTGTGTTTTACATTTAGGAATATGATCTATATTGAGATATTTTTGTGAATGGTGTAAGATCAGTGTCTAGATTCTTAATTTATCAACATGGGCTCTTTAGTTGTTTCAGCACTATTTGCTGAAAATACTAGCATTTCTCTGTTGAATTGTATTTTCCCCTTTTCAAAACATTACTTAAATATATTTGCATGTCTACTTCTGGACTTTATATTATATTTGATTTATCTGTTTACCTGTTGTTTTGTTGTGCTGTCCCGTCTTGATTATGGTAGCTGTATAGTAAGTATTACAGTCAGGCAGAGTTAGTTCTTTGGTGTTCTTTTTCTTCAAATTGGCTTGAATGTTTCAGGTCTTTTGCCTTTCATATAAATCTTAGAATTGCTTTGTTGATATCCCCAACATGAGTTACTATGATTTTAACCAGGACTGCTTAACTGATATGCGTTAGGTTGGAAAGTTCTGACATCTGCACAGTATTGAATCGCCATACTCATGAACAGATATCTTTCTATCTGTGTAAGTGTTCTCATTTATTTTATCAAAGTTTTATACTTTTTCCGTGGTAGATTTTTTTCCCCAAATTTATGCTTAGCTTATTTTGGTGCTAATGTAAATGATTTGTTTTTAACTAAAATTATTGTTGTTGCTGGTATCTAGGAAAGTAATTAACTTAGATTCTTTATAATAAGGCTCTGACTTTAACACTTAGACATTTTGTGTCCAAAGTAACTTTGATTTTTTTAATTTAGAGCATAGCTATCAGATACTCAAGAATCCAATGAAAACTGAAACTCAGATTGACTATTTACAAGTTTCTTTTAAAAATCTATATGGGTAACTGCTAGAGGAGTAACTATTTCTAGAGTCTGTTCTCTACAAACAAATATTCACTATAATCTGGGAAGAAAAAATATTAACTTAATAATATATTCCAATCAATTCCTGCTAATTTGCTTCTTTGACCATTTGATTAGTGGTAGTAACACATTTTTGAAGAATCAGTGATAGTGGATAACCCTTAGAGTTACTTTTAGAGATGTTTCCATGTTAAAAATCAAGCAAATTGAAGTTACAGTCATTTCTCAAGGTCCAGTAATCCCTGAAATTCCTGTGTCCCCAAATCCTAGGTGAAATTAGCAACTTGCAGTTATTAGTGATACCATGATGTTAAAGTCCACTGAGATTGTTGCAACAAAATATATTATACTGGTAGGTTTTATTTTTCAATTTTTTAAATTTTTTGGTGGAACCAGGGATTGAATTCAGGCCCTTGCACTTGCCAGGCAAGCACTTATTCTACTGAGCAATCTTCCCGGCCAGCTGGTAGGTTTTTAAACCACTTGTTTCTTTGGAGGCTGAAAGTGAAAGATTAAAATGCCAGACAATTTAGTGCCTGGTAAACGCTAATTCACTGTCTTATTTATAGATGATCACTTCTTGCTGTGTCCTCGACCGATAGATAAGGCAAACACATTCCTTCAGGTATCTTTTATAAGGGCACTAGTCTCACCCAGGAGACCTCAGCTCTCTTCCCAAAGGCCCAAATTCTCTAACCATTGCATTGCGAATGCATTGAAATATATAATTCAGACTATAGCACATGCTCAAGTTACCAATCTCTCTAGCTTTTCGCCAGGTTTTTGGTTCAAATATTCAGTAGTGGCCTCTTCTTTCTAGAAAGCACACATAAATTATTTATTTTAAAGAAGAGGGAGGAATTCTTTATGGAACTATGATTTTCTGGGTTTTTTTGGTTGCAAATATGTATAGAGCCCAACTATGTGAATGTAGTTTCTGTATCTTTTATATATATATAAAAGATACATA
>NW_004524577.1:30221976-30248764 GCF_000260255.1 Octodon degus | reverse complement strand
AGTGAGACACCTTTCTTTCTTTCTTTCTTTCTTTCTTTCTTTCTTTCTTTCTTTCTTTCTTTCTTTCTTTCTTTTTTTGCAGAACCAGGGATTGAACTCGGACCCTTGCTCTTGTCAGGGAAGCACTTATTCTACAGAGCGATGTCCCTGGTCTTGAAAGACACATTTCTTTAAACAAGTTTCCAGATTCAAAGACATACTTATTCATATTAGTTCACAACTTGAACATTATAACTCATGTTTAACAGACCTTAACAATCAGTATTAAGTCATTAGAACCATGACATTCTGCCTCTGCCCTCCATAAATATTCATGCACATCACTTTATGTAAAAGGCAGGGTTAGCCAGAGAGTTCAGTGGATTACAGTACCTGCTTAGGCAGATGTAGGGACCAGTGTTTTTGATCCCTGGCATGCCATGCTGGCCCTGCCCCCCAGGCCTTGCTGAGACAGCAGTTGAGATTGGGCATGGTGGCATGTGCCTGTAATCACACTGCTTGGGAGACTGAAAACAGGATGATCACTCTGAGTCTGATCTGTGTAGTGAGAACCTGTAGACCCTGTGCTAAATACATAAAAAATAAATTAAAAAAATAAAGATAAAAGTCATTTAGTTCATCTCTAAGAGTTGCCAAAGTCCTAACAGTTTCACCATTGTTGAAAAGCACAAACCCAGAGTCTCCTCTGAGTTGTAAGTCAAACTCTTCAACTGGAAGCCCTGTACAAGTGAAAAGTTAAACACTTCCAACATTCAATGGCACAAGAAAATCATTTTCATCCCAAAATGGAAAATGGGAAATATAGGGTGTGACCAAAGCAAGTCCAAATTTCAGCAGGGCAAACATTAAGTCTTGTAGCTCCATGTGGAATATCTGAAAAAATCTGTAGTAAATTGTGAGCTCCAAAAGGCTTGTGTGACTCTGCCCCTATAGCATTTTTGGTGATTATAGCTCCTACAACTTCTTTCTTAAGGCTTCTTTGCTCAATCCCTGCAGCTTTTGTTACATGATCCATGTTCCTGTTTTCCAGGCTTCTGGGATCTCCACTGTACCTTTGGCTTCACACTCAGAGCTTAACACACTGCCTCTTAGGAGCACACTGCCTGGACTCTCAGGCATTCTGGGAAATCAGGGTGGAAATCTTCTTAACTGTGTAACTCTTGCATTCTGCATGTGCTTAAAAGCAGCTCCATGTGGATGACTCCAAGGACTGCTGCCTCCTGGAGCAGTAGCCAGACTTTTCTATCTTTCTCAGTTGTAGGGGTCAAGTGCCTGGATCACTGAGCACACTGAGTCCAGTTTTGAGGTACAAATTTCTTATATTGGTGTCAATTTGGAACATAGTGTGGCTGCTACTATTCTAACGCATGGTATTCTGCACTTTTCCTCCA
The DNA here is from genome assembly GCF_000260255.1 of Octodon degus. NCBI lineage: Eukaryota > Metazoa > Chordata > Mammalia > Rodentia > Octodontidae > Octodon > Octodon degus. The sequence continues at coordinate 30,247,373 of NW_004524577.1, read as the reverse complement.
ATCAAATTCTTCCACTTTTGTAGTTTGGAGGCTGCAAAGGATGGAGACTTGTCTTTAGTAATGCCTTCAGGCTTCTTTTCTATTTTCCTGTTCCTTTTCGGCAATCAAGTTCTCTGCTCTAACTTTGCAGTCCACAGCTGTACTGAATCTTTCTGGCCAAATTCACACCATCTGAAGTCCTCCTACCAGGCCCTTTACTCTTCACTGACAACATAACTGGCTTAAAACATCCAACAGTAGTCACACCACTGCCTCAATATTCAACTGCTTTGAAATGTCTTCTGCCAGATTAATTAATCTTCTGCCTTATCTCAATCTCAAGTAAAGTCTCTGGATAACAGAAAAAGGCAGATAAACTTTCTGCCAAGCCACAATACACATCATCTGGAGTCCAGTATCCAATGCAGTTCTTCCCAGCAGAAACCTCCAAAACCTGATCTTTACCATCAGGGTTTCCATCAGCCTTCTGGTCTTCTGAGTTCTGACCAGAATCTCCAATACAGAACAGCCTAAAGAGTTCCAGCTCTACTCTTTCAGGTGATATTTCTCCACCTTTCTAAACTCTTCCCCTAAGCCCTTCCCAAAAGCTCTTGAACCACATGGTCGAGTCGCAGCAACGATCCATCTTCTCTGATACCAAATTCTGTTTTGCTTACTTTTCTCTCATTGCTCAGACAATATACTCAACATCCAAAATTAAGGAAGCAAAGGTTTATTTAGTTCACAGTTTTTGGAAGTTTCATTTCATAATCAGCTGGATCCAAGGCACATGGCACTGGGACAACATTTAAAAGTGGCAGAAGATGATCAAAGCAACAAGAACAAAAAAGGGGGAAGAACCTCTTTTTCCTCCCTCCTATTGTTTGCAGGCTGTCTACCTACACCATTCCTGTGCCCTCCTTTTGCACAAACTCAACATACTTACAAAGTGAGGGCTCTGGCTCCCTGCTAAGTCAATTAAACTTCTGACCATTTAAATTCTCAAGTTGCCGTGATGTATCAACAACTACACTCTTATGAATCCATTTGTGGATAATGTACAGAAAAGTTTATTACACCTTTTTATGAGAAACATCATGCTAATACATTTACAACCCTTCCCAACCACTCTCATCTTTAAAAATAATACTTTTTGCTTTATAGAATCCCTAGAATTTAAAAGTTATGTATTTTTAATAATGCCAATCAGCTAAAATTGTATTTTGACAAAAAAGTTGTACCACTGCTGTTCTTTGGAATAAAACAATGTGTGATAACATTAATTCTCAGCATCACTGGTGAAAAGTCAAGGTCCCCCCAACAGTTAGTTGATCAGGTATAGAATCATCTTAGAAAGTGCTTCAACATTAATAGCTACACTGTACTACAATGAAAGGTCACATCTTAGTACTGAGCATTGGTGCTAATAATCAGAATCAAAATGAGTACTTGTTTCACTCCTCTATCTAGGAAAGCACAGTATTAGACACAGCTCCTGGTAATCTATGTAGAGAAAGCTTCCAACCTACATGATAGAGGGCACAGCCTTGACTGTGAGAAATGATCAAGGACTCTATAATGTTTTTTTTTTTTCCTTTCAACTGCAAGTTACTTAGGAATCCAACACTTTGTATGAGGAAACTTGAACTAATCTGCATGGCTTGAATTACAGTTGTTAACATCATAATGGGTGGATTTTGCTTTCTTATTGCAGTGCAGCTCTTATTGGGAGTTGGAAAAAAATGAATGTCCCCAAGGTGTAGTTTAAAGTTTAAATTTGAATAAGGGCTTATTCAAATTTATACTCATTCTTTTCCTTACTAAATGCCATTATGCTGGAAATTCTATCCTAAAAATGGTTGTAGGGAAGAATTCAGTAGAACGACGATGTGGACTAATTCCTCTAAATTCTAATTTAAAGGAATAAAAGATGAGGCAAAATACATATTTAAGAACAATTACCTTTTTGTTTATGGGGCCCTAGTAGATGATCCTAGGAGACATTAATACACAATTCTAGTTACAACAACCTATAATCTCAGGAAGAAAGGAGACAAGTAGCCCTAATTTTTACTTAATTTCAGATTCTGTTCTCAAATGTCCTTGCTTCAAGGAGTATAAGGTTAAATTACTCTGGCATCTCAGCATGGCAGCAAATAGAAAAATGGAAGAAAAGCCATTGACTTTTCAGGGAAAAGAAAAGGACATTACTATATAAACAGTCATTCTGACTCACTGAAAGTTCCACTGTTACTAAAATCACTGGACTGGAAGTTGGTAGCCATCTGTTCTTATCTTCCCTGTTTATTTCCTTGGTGACCAAAGAACTTCCAGATGTTCTTTATACCTCATATCCAGAGGTTTTCTTGGATAAAGGCAAGAGAGGCCAGTGTGCCTGAGCTTGCTCCAGAGACATCCACATGAGCAACAGGAAAACTATGTTGAGATTGAAATAATCATAGGATATCCTAAATTATCCCTGGTTGTTATTTTATTATAGCATGTTTTATGTCTACTCAGTCTATTAGGCTTCTGTGATGGTAAAGCTTGCCAACTTTACTGGATTAGATGATTCCTGGAGAGGAGATTTGTTACAGCCAGGGTTTGCAAAAGGAACAATTTAATATAGGGCACATAATTTATAGCATTATTTTTATAATAGTCACCCAGAGAGTCAAGTTCAAAACAGTGCAGGGAATCTGTGCACACACTAAAGAGCTGATGAATTTGGATGAGAACTGAGATTTCATGGCAATGTCCTGCCTGGGTCCAGCTGAAGACCTAGAGCCCATAAAATGTCCCCCATGAGTCCAGCTGGAGGACAAGAGCCCAAAATAATGTCACATGCAATCCTCTTTAATGGCTCTTTGCTGAGAAAGTCCCAGAATCAGTGGTATAAGCTAGAAAGTATGTGAACAGGATGAAGGATCTAAGGGTTGTGCACTGGAGCTAGAAAGTAACACTCAAAGTAAGAACCATAGATCGCCTCAAAAGAACCCTAGCCATCTGGAGCAGCAGTGAGGTCTCAAGCATTCCTAATGATGAGAACAGCTGACTTTATGCCAGGAAAGCTATCATGACAAACTTCTCCGGATTGAACAGTGTACCAGCTTCTCTTGAGCCAGGAAGCAATGCTCAAAGTAAGGACCAGAGCTCCCTCAAAGTGAACTGTAGCCATTCTTATCAACAGAATCCTAACATCCTTTGATAATGAGAACAGCTCAGTTTATATCAGGAAAGCCAGCATGACAATCTCCTCCAGGAGAACCAAGAGCCCCCAAAAGCTCCCTAACAGCACTTCTTTTTATTTTGTTGGCAACAATCTGCAGGTGAGCTCTCCATACACAGCACCATACTGATTCATTTCAGCTGGGTGTTACAAGTTGACCATCAGCTGTCAACCCATCATAAGACTGAAGCGTATGTCATAAATCTCATTCATGTGTTAGCCCATGGTGAGTTCATAGCTGAACTCATTAGGAAGGGTGGTATGGCTGTAGGAATCAAGGCGCTGAAGCTGGAAAACTACATGTGTATCTGATCTCTGGCCTTTTCCACTTGGTTTCTTCCCACATCTCTAGTTCCTGGAGGTCATGAGTCATAGAGCTTCCCTCCACCATTCCCTTCTTCCGTGGTCTTTCTGCTTTGGAGCCAGCTTACAATGAACTGAAACCTTTGCACTCATGGGCCCAAATAACCTTTACTTTAAATTGTGCATATCAAGTACTTTGTCTAAGAAATAAGCAGTGGAAAATGGACTGATATATCTTTCTCATTCCAAACCGAGGTAAAGCTGTTGAGATATTTCTTTCATTCATTAAGACTATCTTTTGGTGATCATCTGATTAACCGCTTGTGCATATCATAACTTACATCACACGGCACTTCTTTTAGTGGTATTCACACTCTATTTTTATAATCATTGAAGATGTACAAGTAGCCATCTGTTTCAAATGATCCCATTAAGAGCAGCAGCATAATAATTGTCATTTATTTAGCAATAGCTGTGGACAAGGCCCAAGGCTAAAGAGTTTAATTAATACTATTTCATTTAAGTATTACACCCCTTATGATAGGTAATATTTTGTCATTTCATAGAAGGTAGCAGACAGTCTCAGTGATTGGTACTAGATCACATAGGCAGCAAGTAACACGAACTCAATCATATACTGCTATAGTTTACAACCAAGGGTACTGAGACCCCCAAGGGCCAGCCCCAAGTACAGATTAAGTAACAAATTTGAAGTCGTATGGTTCATTCTACTACATGACATTGTTTTCATGCTGAACTCTTTATCTCTACCTTCAATAAAGTGTAGAAAAAAATTCATGAATTAAAATATTTTGAGGTAGTATGAAAGGGTCTTGCTTTGAAAATAGGGATTAAGAGTACTCCTGAGTTAACTTTTTTTTTTTTTTTTTTTTTTTTTTTTTTTTTTTTTTTTTTTTAGCAAGGCTGTCTTCAGATATGTACTGTTGATTGGGCAGTGGTATCAAGAATGAGCTACCTGGTGACTTCTTGGCCAAACTGTCCACTTATGTGTCAGTGTGGTCAGTAGCCACTGGCAGATGAGACAGCACTAAGTTACTCTTAAGACTGAGGCAGCTAATAAAAAAGCAATCAGAATTACTGACAAGGTAAGGAACTTATTTATTTGTAATAATAAATATGTGTCACTTCCAAGAAACTGCAATGAAGATAGCAATGTGTGATACTAGGATCATGCTTGGAATGCCTGTCATTCTGGACATCTAAGTATGTACTGCTTGTCACGTCATAGCAATTACTGCTATAATGTCTCTCAAGTTAATGTTTCTTTTTTTAAAAAAAGCAATAAATGAAAACAAGAGACAAGAAAAGAAATGTCATAGGACTGTCCTGCTACAATGTTGTATATGGTTAGACTTCTAAATTTTTGTGCAAAAATATATAATTGTTTATTCCTATTTTTAAATTTCTTTTTATTTTCTCTTCATATTCTGTAGGGACAAATCAATACTTGATGGAAAATACCTGTTCCATATTATGCCTAAGATGTTTGATATTCAGACAGATAGTAAGGTGTTATGGTTTGTGTCTAGTTGTCCCCCCAAAAGCCTCATGCAGTCATGAGGTGAGGACTTCTAGAGTTTGTGTTAACTCATGATCCACTGGGATTATGTGTGGTCCAAGGCTGGGATTATGGGTCTTAGTACTGCTGGGATTACCCATAGGTGGGTAAATACTGGGAAGTACCCATAGGTGTGAGTACTTCCCCTGCCCTGGGGCAGGTAATTTGCATTACAATGTAAGGTGGGAAGAGAAGCTAGCTGCTTGAGCTGCTGCTACCCCTCCCTTGAGCTCTTGCTCTTTGCTGCTGCCATGAAAGTTTGCCCTCTGCTATGTGCTGCTCTGCGTTGGACCCAGCTGAGTATGGACTGAAACCTCCAGTAACTGTGAGCTAAATAAACGTTTCCTTCCTTCATCTTGTGTGTCAGGTATTTGTCCCAGCAATGAGAGAAGAATAACTAAGACATAAGGTTAAGCTCAACTGCCTATGTTGTAGGATAAAAATAGTGAGCTTCTCTTCTGGAGGGTTAAGAAGCTAAGTTGCAGACCAAAAATTTGAGAAAAAGGAGGGCTGCAAGGGCAGCCAATAATTTGGCCCTAGCCTTTCAAGGTCAGTGAGGACTCAGGACATAGGAGAACCTGTACTGGAACATCATGTAACTCAGTTGTGTCCTGAATTTTCTGAACAAGAAGATTATGGGGTCACAGAGGAAAGTGATCAATGATGTAGAGTGTGCCTAAGGAGAGTCACATGGAGAGAAAACATTCTCTTAGGCTTTCACAGAGAGCAAATTGGTCAAACAATGGCCATGACTCATCCACATGGCTGACACTGACAGAGGATCTACAAACTGCGGTACAGGGTTTCAGGATAAATCCTGAAGGGATTTGACTGACATTGTCAGATGAAAAAGTTACATTTCTTGTTATACAGGTCTTGCTCTATCTTGGTCTTAACCATCCAGCAGAAAAGTATAAAAATGAAATATAAAACGTAAAGCCATATTAATATTCTGAGTTAAAAGGCTCAAGTCAACAACTTCTGACATTGCCAATCGTATGGAAAACCCACTACTATTATGGACTACTGGACTATATTGGGATATTTTGCTGAATTCAAGCACCTACAATATTTAAATGACAATGGCATACAATTTTCTGACCAAACTAAACAAAAAAAGGGAATACAAATTACGGGCCATTTTGAATCTGTATATTCAAAGTAGTATAGATATACAGCTACCTTCTCTTAATTCAATTTATAGAAAGATTTGTTTTAATAGAATTGTTCTAATAATATCCTGTTTGTGGACAGGATACCATGTCTGCATATTGTACTATGAATAATCACTAAGAAGACAACAAAGGGCATGAGTTCAAACCCCAGTTCTGAAAAAAAAAAAAAAGACAACAATATGTAGTGTATTAATTATTGAAACTGTCCTACTAATTGGTTTTGAAACTGTCTGTCTATTTGTTTCTCAAAATTATAAAAAAGTTGAAAAAAGCAAAAAAAAAAAAAAAAGCGTCACTGAAATGTATTATGTGACCAACTCCTAGGTTCACATTTGAGACAAATCCTGGTGATTTTACAAGAAATGCAAAAAGAAAGAACAGACAGTAGGAAGTCTCCTATATTTTAGTTTTGTTTATTTTTCAAGTTGGAAAGAGGTTACTGCTCAAAGCTGTGCCTGCAGTGGCTGCCTGAAGTAGAATAGTATTTCACAATATGGCCTAAGTGTGGATTCTCCTCCTTCAATGACTTTCATATTAGAGCTGCTCTGTCTCCCATTTAACATAATGGAACTTCAGCCTAGTTCGTTGCCAAGCTCTCATTGATCCTTGGTGTGGAATAACTGTGAACACTGGCTCATTAAGCCTCTCTGAAGTCCTTGGAGAGAAGTGGCAAGCAATATCCCATCATTTTCTAGCAAAGGAAAGAAAGATAAAGTAAATTGCCTATTGTGTACCTGTGTCCCAGCCTTCTGGACATTTCTATCTGGATATCCTGCTGGCTTGATAAACTCAACTTGTCTCAAATTGATTTCATTCTCTGCTCATTTCCAAAATATTTCTCTCTTCCTGGGGATTGTCTTGGTGCAGCTATTAACATTGTTCCTTAGTAGAAGCCTCTATGTGGTCCCTTATTTTCTTCACTTTCTATGTTCAACCAGTTAGAGTATATTTATTTCTTCTTTGAAAAAAATTTCAAACCCATCTTTTCTCTTCATTTTCCTGCTTCATTTCTTTTTCTATGCACTTCCTTTTCATCCTTTATTCAGATTTGGAAAATAACTATTTATTCGTGCCCACACTTTTCTTCTTCAGTTTGTCTTTATTTTATGTCTCCAAAGTAATTTCATAATGCTAGTTATATTATTTCCTTCCTTGACCAAAATGCTTTGATGACCCCCACAGAGCAAACAAGAAACAATCCTGACTTCATAGCAGTCAGGTCTTTGACCACCAGACAAGTTTCACACAGAGGAGTCCCCTCTGAACCCCACACTCTAGTAACAAGAGCTTTTCTCAATGTCTTTTACCTTTCATAACTTCAATTTATGCTGAGTTTACATTTCATTCAGATTATTTGTTAGAAAAATTTCTTGTAATTTTTAGAATCCTACACTCACAAGTTATTTATTTCTGAGGGCTTGCCAGATAGCTCAGCAGATTAAAGCACCTGCTTAGGCCGGCTCAGAGGCCAGGTTTCGATCCCTGGCATGCCATTCCAGACCTGCCACTGGTGTGCACTGAGAAGGGGATTGAGGTTGGGTGTGGTGGGCCTATAATCCCAGCACTTGGGAGGCTGAAAACAGGAGGATCACTATAGGTCTGATCTGTGTAGTGAGACCCTGTAGACCCAGTACTAAATACATAGAAAAAGAAACAAAGTTCTTTCTTTTTTATCATTTGTCTGCCTATTTTTGTAAATAGTGTTGTGCTCTTTTGGACCTTCATTATAAGCTGTTATTATTATCCTAAGCAGACTTATAATTAATTACCAGCATTTCCCAAAATAAACTGTAAGTTCTTTGAGAACAAAGTTCATATTTATCCATGTGTGAATTATTGACAGCATGATTCTGAGCACTTACTAGGTGCGAAAGAAATAAGTCCACATAGCGATTTATCGGTAGCAGATAGCTTTTTAAGAATGAATTTGATCATGTTTATACAGTAATTCTGTAAGGCAATTATTATGACTGATGCCCAATTTACAGATGAAAGAAACTGAGCCTTAAAGAAATAAAATGGGGCTGGCCAAATAGCTCAGCGGATTAAAGTGCCAGTTTAGGCAGACACAGGGGCTGGGGGTACAATCTCCGGGTCTGCTGTGCTGGCCTCACCCCCAGGGCACAATGATATGGCAATTGAGACTGGGCATGGTGGTGCACACCTGCAATCCCAGCACTTGGGAGGTTATAAACAGGAGAATCACTATGAGTCTGATCTACACAGTGAGACCCTCTACATCCTGTATACCCTGTACATCCTATCTTAAATGCAAAAAAGAAAGAAAGAAAGAAAGAAAGAAGGAAAGAAAGAAAGAAAATGACTCTCCCATGAACTGTTTACTAGCAGACTCCTGCATTACACCCAAGATGCTTAACTGTGAATCTTGATTTTAGATCACGAGGTTAGACTACGTGTAAAATGAAGCAAGATTGGAAATTCACCCAAATAAAACCAACTTTGATAAAACCTGTTTTTCTGGCCACAAACATGCTAGATATTGTTCATATTGAGAAACTGTTAATGTCCAGAAAATCATCCACTATTTCTAGTATCTTCTCAGATAGTAAAAAATATACATATACTTCTAAGGGTGAAGATTCTTTGTCTTTCACATTTGGAACAATTGCAGCACAGACATGTGCTTGAATACCAATGAAATTTGTGAAGTTTTGTTGAAATATTAGCATCTAGTCAATGCAAGTTTAGTGACTTTGGCCATTTGCTTCTCCTATGTCCAATCTTCACATGATGATGCCAAAAATCTTATGAAAAAAAATGCACACAGATTGTTTGGCTCCTGGAAGTCTACCTGGTGACTGAAGGAAAGTTTTTCTAGTTTTCTTAGCTGAAAGCTTTCTAATCAGTTTTCTTGGTTGAAAACTTTCTTATTAAAATCATTTACTACAAATAACACACCTAAACATAATCCACAAAAGGAGTATATTTCCTTGGATCATTCACATGTCATTTTTATATTGAGCATTACTTTTCTTATCTATAACTTGTTTGGGGTATTTTTCCCATTTTTTTTCTGGATTGGTTTATGTTGATCAGGATATGGGCTGTCTGGGAGATCTAAGCCATGTTCCCCTGAGAAATTAAGCCCTTTTCCTTCATCTGTATCTGACCTTTACTTTAACCCTATTTGCTGAGATGTGCAGAGCTGGCTACATAGAGATGAATATTCCCCCATGTCTAGAATGGAGGCCTGACTAAGATCCTGTGGAATTGCAGGGCTAAGATATGAGACACAATCTCTGCTGAGGCCATGAGATTAAAAAATAAATTAACCCTCCTCATGGTAAAGGTGCTAGCTTTCCAAACATCAAACTGTTTGCTGAGCTACTAATTGTGGAGCCTCTGTGCCTGGTGCAAGGGTATTTCATCCCTCCTTTACAATTTATGCCTGCAAAAGTTGTTCTTCCTGAGCACTCAGGCATAATCTTTACCCTATGCTCTTGCCAGTGACACAAACAATACAAGCTGTGGGCTCTCTGAATCTTGGCCCTTTGTTCCACTTAGAGCAATTGGTCATCTCAAAGCCCCTTCCACTGCAGATATCTGTCTTTTTCATCCATGTGCCACTTTGCCAAGTAAGAGACTGAGTCCTCTGTGGAGGTTTTGATAACTGTACAGTCTTCTAGTTTCTCAAATACTTCTATGTCTACATAAAATGACAAGTCACAATTCCACTCTAATTTGTTAGAGATGCTTGAGAGCCCCCCAAAACAAATGGACTGTACTGGTGACTATAAGTTTTCTATCTCTTTATTCCTGATATAACCAACATTCAGTATTGTCCCTTACGTAGTTCAGCATTCTCCATGGACCCCTATGGTCCATAACTACTTCCCATGTTATGTATCCAAGCTGTGCTTCTTACTAATTGAAGCGCACTCAGCTTTTTTCTATGAATTTTATTGTGAAATAAATAACAGTGAGACAGTTTCAAAACAGCTTAGTAGGACAGTTACAATAATTAATGCATTGCATATTTTTGTCTTTATAGTAGTTATTCAGAGTACCAGATACAGACATGATATCTTGTCTAAACACTATAGAATAGGCCCCAATGGCCTAATGGATAAGACACTGGCCTCCTAAACCAGGGATTGTGGGTTCAAATCCCACCCAGGGTATAGGGATTGTTTAAAAAAGGAGGGCCTGTGAGATGATTCAGTAGAATAAGCACTTCCTTGGCAAGCACAAGGGCCTGAGTTCAATCCCTGGTTCTCCTCCAACACACTCAAAAAAAAAAAATCACTATTAGCGCAAATCTTTCTTAGCATTGAACTAAGAGAAAGTAGCTGTATATCTATCCTATTTTGTATATATAGATATACATATGTATTTTTTTCACTACAAAATGGACCTTCATTTATATCCCCCTTTTTCATTTAGTTTTGTCAGAGATGGGTATTCCATTGCCATTCAAATATTGTAGGTGTGTGAATTCAGCAAAATAATCCACTATAGTCCAATAATCCACAACAGTAGTGGGTTATCCACGGAACTGGCAATGTCAGAACTTGTTGACTTGAGCCTTTTACAGCCCAGCATATTAATATGGCTTTACTTCTTATACCTTGTGTTTATACTTTTCTGCTGGATGGTTAAGACAAGATCTGTATAACAAAAAAGTGTAACTTTTGTATCTGACCAGGTCAGTCAAATCCTCTCAGGATTTACCCTGAAACCTTGTACAGCAGTTTGTAGATCTTTTGTCAGTGTCAGCCATGTGGATGAGTCATGGTCATTGCCTGACCAACTTAGAACTCTTAGCTTTGATCTCATATATATGACTGCACCCTTTGAATTCTTACTAAAACCTACAATGATAATGATTACTGTTTCCCTATGCAGCAGACATTTGAAGTTGTTTCTTATAGTAAATTAATTGCAGGTACAGTCTCACTCTTTACTCTGTTGTCCCTCCAGGTAGTCACACCCATCTAAAAACTAAGTAGTACAATTTATTTTTTTCATTCCTTGAGTCTAGACTGTACTTGTGTTTGGTTAGTGGAATGGAGTGCAGTTGACCGTGTGCCAGAGTTGAGTCTGAACTTCAAGGGGCCTGGTGTACCTTACTGTCACTCTCGGAGCTGCTACACCATGTTATTAAGCCTATACCCACTGCTCTAGGGACTGAAATTCATGTATGGGACACAGCAGTTGTCCTTGTTAAGACCATCCTAGGTGAGTCTATGAAATTTGACCTACAAACATGCAAAGAGTTGCCTATCTGATCCTCAGTATATTTAGGGTGGAAGAATGAGACCAGCATGGACCAAAAGAAACATTTTTATATCCCATAGATTCAAAGAATACAATGGTAATTGTTTAAATCACTAGATGTTGAGCATTTTATACCCAAGCATTGAGCATATTACTCTAAGCCACTTTATACAGTGATGTTGATACTGTTAATATCACTATTTAATGGCTGAAGATATTTAGAGTTAGCTAGATTATTGATTTAGCTAAGTTCTCACATCAAACAACAGACAACCAGGGCTGGAGCCAAGATAGTCTGAACTGCAGACACTTCTGTTTAAATATTGTTTATCAGGGCTGGCCAAATAGCTCAGCAGATTAAAGCACCTGCAAGCAGGCTCAAGGACTGGGGGTTCTATCCCTGGGCCTGCTGTGCCTACCTCTGCCCTGGGGCACACTGAGAGGGCAACTGAGACTAGGCATAGTGGCATTCACCTGTAATCCCAGCTCCTGGAAGTCTGTAAATAGACAGATCACTATGAGTCTGATCTAGCAGTGAGACCCTGAACACCCTGTAGATCGTTCCCCAAAATACAAACAAAAAAAATATTATTTATACAATTCTTCTTCAGGATCATATAACTGATACCTTGTAGAATAGCTAAATGTATAGGTAAATTGAGTATACTTACCTTGATTTTTCCTGTGGAAATGAAGATCAATAATTTACTGATTTGTCTAAAGTCACAAAAATCAAACCATTGTCATAGGTTTTAAAAATTGACCCTTAACACTGTACTTCATAACTGATATTTTCTATCTCAGTCAGCAGGACTATTTTTTATGTTGGAAGATTGCAAGATTCTTAAGGATTAATAGTTTAGGTACTCCTTGGTGCCCAGTACTGGGCCCATTACTCAGAGGGGTCAACCTGTACTTATTCAGAAGTCTTTGTTTGCTTGAGTCTGATTATTTTTGAAGTCATTGTCACTTGAGGAGGGGACTGAGTGGTCCTGGGTCACAGGACATGGCAGAAGGAGGCTGTCAGCCAGACTGTAGTGCTAGGTTGAGAACTGTATGCGTATGCTTCAGCCCAAATGGGAATTCTCTTCTTCTGAAATAATGTACTTTCCCCTCCAAAAGAAACATATGTTATTACCTGATTCTTCATAACTGTAACTTCTTGTAGTGATGGAACAAACAAACAGACATGTAAATTAAGAAACTCACTTTGGGGAGAATGAAAATTATCTTCTATGAAGAAACACCTAAATTCTAGATTTTGCTTCCATAGGGTCCAAGATAAGATTGTCCTTTGACAGATCAAAGGGGGGAAAGATTAGCATTAAGTATAAGCAATGTCAAACTCAACCTGGAATTTCAAAAATTGCCTATTTTTGTCTGCAATTCCTTTAAAGCAAAGGATTTGGTTCTGCGATAGAATCAATTAAACTGATGAAGTGAAAGGGAGGTACACTCCGGGGAAGCAAGCCTTAAATATGAATTTCTTTTCTTTTCTTTTCCTTATCCCTTGCAAAAGAGTGTGTAGCGAGGCAAGATTAGTTCTTTTCTATTATGCAACACATCCTGCATAAAATCTCACAGAATGTACGCTTATTCATTCCATAATGAAGTTAAAGATTTTCTCCACTCTGGGGAAAGATCCACGTTTCCTCATATTTCTTGCTTTTGACCTGTTTCTGTGTGCTGAAATGCAATATGTGACTCATGGCTAACTTTCTAGATATCAGGGAATGCATTTTAATCACATAATAGGATAATTACAGAGTCTGGTTTAGGATCAGGGACCAAACTGTATTTTGTTTTCTAATTTATATTTAGAAAAGTTTTAGTAATTTAAAATCCCCTCCGGAATCTGTAAAGGTAAAAATCATTTTAAAAGTGAGGTAAACTTTTTATCATTAATGGGTCATTGATACGTAAAACTTTAAAATGCTAAATTGTTAATATATCAGAGTTGCTTAAAGAAATGTGTGAACTACCAATATGATGGGTGCATGGTCTAATTTCTTTGATCAACATTATTTGTGAAATGTACTTTCTTGAAACCATTGTGCTTACTCATGGGCCAAAACTTTTTCTGTGCCTCCTAGTACAGTTTGAAAGCAGCTTCAATAGTTGTCCTTTCAAAACAAGGCTGTGATTAGGGATCAAATTCATGTGACTGATGTCAAGAAGTGAAAGAACCAGATGGATCAAATATGGTTTTATTGTTACTGTTTTGGAATATAAAAGAAACATAAACGTGTTACCCCAATGAGTGAGAAACACATTTATTCTTATTATTTCTAAATTATAAAATATTTTTATGTATTTGGTTCAGGGTTTCATTATGCAGCTTGGACTCATAGTGATCCTTCTATCTCAGCCTCCCCACCACTGGGACTATAGGCATGCACCATCACGCCCAGTTTTGGTGGCCAGCGCCCGGGTTACAGGGCTGACATGTCCGAGCTCTCTTCCCAGCCCAAGCAACACATTTAGAGTGGCACCAAGTTGCGCAGCATGCTGGCTGGTTACAACAGTGTGTCTGTGTATGGTTGCATGGAGTTGCAAAGCCAACAGTGAAAGGGAGGAAAAAAACTGTTTTACCTAAAACTTACTACTTTTAATTTTGTATTTCTCAGATGAAAATAAATGGACAGAAGCTCCTCTTGTATTGGCACTTCACTCAAATGCTTCTCCATGCTTAAAACTTGGTTTCAGTTTTCGTTTTTAATACTGAGAAAAGAAAATTTTAATCTAAGATATCTCATTCAGAAAAGAGTGATGACAAAACCTATGATCATGGTAGAATACATAGTTACAATAGTTAACCAATCCATGTATCAACTGAAATTTTATGAAATCCCCAGGTGTAATTTATAAAATGTAATTGGATGATAGGGAAACTGGAACATAAATACTGCAGATTTATGAGAGGAATCTGTTCATTGATGAATGAAAAATATGTTGCATTCACCTAATATAGATATTGGCAGGTGTCAAGTCCTACTAGCTGTTGATCAGATACGTGTTACTATAATACATATTGCCATATAGCAGTTTGTTTATTCGGGGCTGAGGGAAATGGAAGTCTGAATGCGTGAGATACTAGCCTGTCTCTCGGAAAGTCTGTTTCAGAAGGTTCATTTTATCTCTTTTGCTGTATTGTATCCATTAGAAGTGAGTCAAAAGGTACATAACTCATACTCAAAAGGTCTTCAGATTACACAATAGGAGGACCTATAAGGCTGATCACCACTGATGGAACAATCAATAAAATTGGAATTCAGCCATATTATGTATTTAAATGTATGTTGACATTTTAGCGTTCTTAGTTATATGGTTAATCTTACCTGTGAAGCACATTCAGAGACTCTTGCAGAGCTGATTGTGTCATAAAGAACTTTACTTATTAGTAGATTAACCAAATGAAGCTCATATTTGATGTGTCATTAGGAGATGAAGCCCAGTTGGGAGTTGATTACTGCAGTTGTGCTTCAGTAACAACTGTTGAATGAAATTTATGAATGGATAAAAAATTCAAAGTACATATTTTTATAAAAACTTCTGTGGCTGTCCACATCTCAGTGTGCATAGTGGAAGATGCGGATGTTTGTGTGTATGTTGTATACACACAAATATAAGTGTTAATATTAATTAATTAAAGACTGTCCTACTGAATGTGGATAAATGGAAGGAAATGTTTATATTCATCTCTTTCACTTCTAAAAGAGCATTTTAGTTTTCTAACTTATAAATAGAAATTATTTTGAAAGATAAAATGTTTACAAAAATTTCAATGAGGAAAATGCTTACATTACAATATTTTTGGTAGCATTATTCCAATTACATAAGATAAAATATGAAAATAAATGAGAAGTAACTATAAATATTAGCAATCATAATTGAGGGAGTTTTTCTTATTTTATTTTAGAATAAAATTGTTATTTTATCTTCATCCTTATTCCCACAGAAAACCATTATTGTTAAGTGAGACTATATTCTTCTCATATATATTTATATATTTTCATCATATATAAGTACATAATAATTTGCTTCAAAGATACTATTTTGTGTACATACTTCTGAAACTTGCATTTATCATCATAAAATAACATTGCTTAAAATATTGTACTAGTTCAGAAGTTCTTACTTCTGGACAATAACCTCAGAAATACAATGCTTTGTTAATTATAACTGCTTACAGTTACATAGTGTTTACTGTATGAGTCTCTGTTGTATGCAAAAAGTATCAGAATATTAGTTATTTGAAGATTATTATGTTAAATGTAGATAAATGGAGGAAAAATTAAATTTTGGTTATATTTTCAGTTTTTTTCACTTTATCTTTGTGGTAATCACTATTTAACCTTTAATATAATCTAATTGTAATACAGAAAATCTACTCTAGTAGGTAGATTTTTCTAATATTAAAATTTTTCTAATGTTAAGCACTAAAGAAGAGCTAAAATCCAATCAAAATATGAGATTAAAGACATAAAAGCACTCAAAGGCACAAAGGATTAGAATGTAGATTAGTCTCTTGATACAAATGTTCCAATTTTTAGTTTTGCTGTGAGACCTTCTCAGGTCATATTAAGATTACAGGCTCCTCTTTGTGCCTTCTTTCTTAACTTTCTGTCCCTAAACCTAAATTATTTCCGAATTTCTGTTTGTAGAATTTGAATACCGTTTTTATGCATGCTTTTGTTGTCTTTGGAATTGTTCTTCAGTCCCATATGCATATCAATACCCCCCAGGAGATCAAAGTTAATCACAAGAAATAAACTGGACTCTAGCTAAATATCTGTTTTCTGAAGAGAAGTTCCATGACATAAGAATCCTACGAACTCCTAGTCGCACTTTCATTCTCCTGGTGTGCAACTAAGGAATTGAGATCATAGATTTTTCAGTCACCAAAAATGTTAGTAATACCTTTGAGCATGTTCAATAAGGCTAAGTTATGAACTCTCTTTAATGGTTTTACAAGATGAAACGTACGATCGCTCAAGGATGATTCATTTGTTTTGTACTATGTGCACACTCACTATATGGTCTAGCTTCTGCCTACATACATTTAAAAAAAAGGAAGTCATACTCTAAGACAGCCTGCCTCATTTTAGGAGAGCTCATTTTGTTGGAGGATAAAAGGATCATTGATTCTGTTTACAAGAGCTCTAAGAACAAGATGGTTTTCATGGGAATGTAGTGACTGGAGTTTAGATTGGGTATTGGTGGTAGAGTTTGAGGAAGTGGGATAGATAAGTAAATTATGTGTTATCCCTAAAACCATGCACCATTGATTATGATATCATAGGCCATAAACCTAAGAAGCCAAAAGGAAGCTATTCAGACTCCAGTGTTCTAGATTCTCCAGTTGGTGAGCTAGTGCTGAAAAGAAATAGGTAGAAGGACATGACTTATGAGACCGATGATGAGGACAAGGGACTATTTCAAAGAAATATTTAAGGTTGGAATTATTTGGGTCTAGACAAAGAAATCTTGAAGAAAGGCAATTGTGTTTATGTATGGGTTTGAAACTCTTTAGCCACATATCCTCCTTGAAACACTAAACTATTTCATAACACACTTGGTAGTAAAAACCTGACCTGAACTGAGGTGCAAGTTAAATTCTCTGTCTCACTTAGTATGAATATTCATTACTTTGTTTTGTTTCATGTACTAAGGATTTTTTTTTTTTTTTTTTCAGTACCAGGGATCAAACTCAAGATTTTGCACTTACATCGCTGAACTATATCCCTGGTCACTTATGCACTGAGGATTGAACCCATGACTTTTGCACAGAACTGTGTTCCAACTCACTTTAAAAAAATTTGAGATGAAATCTGCAAAAAAATTGTGCATTTTCTGAGGCTGGATTTGAACTTTTTTTCCTCCTACTTCAGTTTCCCAGAATGTTAGTATTACTAGTGTGTGTCACTATGCCCAATGAATGCTTATATTTTCCTACAGAAACACTGATGTATTTAATCATGGAATTTTGTTTCAGGCCTTGCTGGATTCACTGGGTATTAGAGGGTATGTTAATCACAGAACCTTTCCAAAGGTCCGAAGTTTGAAAACTATGAAACCTATGTGTCCTTCATATAGGCTATCACCGATCTTTTTCAAATCCATTTTTTTTTTTGTTGTGACAATCTTTTTGCTAAAATGTTTTCTGCTTTAATAAATTTAAAATATATTGATATTGCAAAATGACAATTCTTAAGGAAAATAGCAGTCAAAGAATCATAAAGAAATTAAGTACAGATAGCTGGGCATCATGGCACATGCCTGTAATCTCAGCAGTGAGTTGGCTGAGGCAGGAAGATTGCTGAAAGCTTGAGCTACAAAGTGAGTTCAAGGGAGAACTTTGATAGATTCTGGGCAGCCTGTTGGACTGCGGTAAGCTCTGACCTTCCTTAGCTCCCAGCAGGAAGGTGTGGAGCTTCTGTTAGTGTTTGTCAAACTTTTAAGAACTTTAAAGGACTCTGAGTGGCCTGCAGAATACAGGAGAACTGTGATCTGTCAGCCCACCACAAGCAGGCATAAAGCTTCTTTGATGGAATCGTAGTGGTCCCTGGGACTCTGTCTGAGTGATTATTGGGAGCTTAAGAAATTTTTTTAAAAATTAACAAAAGGCAATTTCAGTCCTCTAGCCCACCAAGAACAAATCCAGCAGACAAACATATATACAAACTTGGAAATTATGACACCTGAAATCTCTGAAATGATAGCAACTGAAGTAAAGAAACAAGTCCATCAGGCTATAGAGGAAATAAGATCAGAAATGATCTCTCAGGTCCAAAAAGGAATGACAACAATCATGAAAGAATTGCTCAGAACAGCTGAAACAGACACAGATTTAAAAAAAAATAGAGAAGAATAGAAAAATGATGGGAACACTGAATGAACAATACAGGAAAGAATTAGATGCAGGAAACAGATTCAAATAGATAGCCAGGGAATTAAGAATTCCACTGAAAGCTGGCAAAAGCTCTTGAATGAAACTGGAGATAAACTTTCAGGCCTCGAAGACAGTGATGCAGTTAATGAATGTGAAAGGAAAGATCTCTTAGCTACCTCAGTCCTGAGATAAACATCCTGTCTGGTTAAAGTTAACTATTAGTCACTAGAAAGCTAGTGTCACATTTTACTAACTTTGCAAAAGTACAAATAAAATATTGGTTTGTTGTGAATATATATATATATATATATGTGTGTGTATATGTAAAATATATATATATATATTTTCATATATATATATATGAAGGGATAGATATACAGCTACTTTCTCTTAGTTCATTAAGAGGAAAGGTTTGTACTAATACTGTTTACACAAAACATCACGTCTACATCTTGCCCTCTGAATAACTACTACAAAGACAACAATATGCAATGTATTAATTATTGTAACTGTCTTACTAACCTATTTTGAAACTGTTTTATTGCTGTTTTATCTTCTTTCTCATTAAAATAAATAAAAATATAAAGAAAGAAAGAAAAAGAGAGAAAAAAATAACACGGAAAGGGCTGGCCATATAGCTCAGTGTACTAAAGCACTTGCTTAGGCAGAAGCAGAGACAGGGGTTTGAGTCCCAGCATGCCATGCCAGCCTTGACCCCACAGCATGCTGAGATGACAAATGAGACTAGGAGTGATAACATGTGCCTGTAATCCCAGGACTTGGGAGGCTGAAAACAGTAGGATCACTGAGTTCAATCTGTGTAATGAGACCTTGTAGATCCTGTAATAAAAAAAGAAAAAAAAAACTAATAAGGAACTAAGAAATAACAATTCACCAGCTACAAGGCAACAGAAAGAAAAAATAACATGAGAATAATAGGTTTCAGTGAAGCAGTGGGAGAGAGCACAACTGACATAAAAAGACTATTTGTAGAAGTACCAGCAGAAAATTTTCCAAACATGAGAAAAGAACTTGACATACAAAGAAGCAAGGCATATAGTGTTGTACACAGCCATAGTCATAATAAATCTGCACCTACACCTGGACACATAAAAACTCAGATCTCAGAAGTTCAGCAACAGAATAGAATATTAAAAGCTGCTAGAGAGAAGAAACAGATCCCCAACAATGGAAAGCCCATCAGAATTATGGTAGATTTTTCACAAACCATTAAATCAAGAAGTGCTTGGAGTGAAGTATTTCAGGTTCTACCAGAAAATAATTTCCAATCCAGATTGAGGTACCCTGCAAAACTATCTATTAAACTCAATGGCAAAATAAGATCTTTCTATGACAAAAACAATTAAAGAAATTCAAGACCACCAAACCAACCCTGCAAAGGCTACTGACAAATATTCAAGAAAGGGACAGAAACAACCACAGATTTAAGAACACCAGAAAGCCACCACCAAACAGAGCAAGTAATTGAAAAGAGGGAACAAGTACGGAACCTATAGCAAGAAAATAACATGACAAAGATAAACCAATATACATTAGCTATAACCATCAATGTAAATGGTCTCAGTTCACCAATCAAAAGAAACAAATTAGTAGAATGGATTAAGAACCAAAGTGAAACAATATATTGCATACAAGAAACACATTTAACTCAAAAGGAAATCCACAGGCTAAAAGTCAAAGGATGGAAAACAATCCTGCATGCCACAAGAAACCAGAAAAAAAGCAGAAGTAGCTATCCTGGTTGTTGACAATATCAATTTCAAACCCAAAATCATTCAAAGAGATAAAAAAATGTCATTACATACTTGTTAAAGGAAAACCACAAGAGGAAGAGATAACAAATATGCATATATGAGTACCCAATGTAGGAACACCACCCTTCATTAGACAAATTTTAACAGATATTAAAAATAAAATGAGCAATAATACAATAGTAATGGGGAACTGTAACACATGATTGTCACAAAGAGATAGACCAACTAGGCAAAAAAAAAAAAAAAAATTCAACAAAGAAAGAACAGAACTAAGCCAAACTTGTGAAGAAACTGACCTGGTAGACCTTTACAGAGTGTTTTATCAATCAACAACAGAATGCACATTCTTCTCAACTGCACATGGGACATTCTCCAAAATAGACCATATGATAGCACACAGGGCACTCTTAAATGCAAAGGAATTGAAATTATTCCATGCATACTATCTGACCACAGTGCAATAAAACTGGAAATTACTGACAAAAGAAACTACAAAAATAGCATAAACACATGGGAATTAAATAACAACCTCCTAAATAACCAGTGGGTCACAGATGAAATTAAAAACTATTTACAATAAAAAGCAAATGTAGACACAATGTACCAAAACTTCTAGAATGCAATGAAAGCTATATTAGAAGGAAATGTAGAATAGTAAATTTGCACATTAGGAAAAGAGAATAAGCCCAAATAAATGATCTTATGCTACACCTCAAGCTACTAGAAAAAGAAGAGCAAGTCAAGCCCAAATCCCAAAGAAGGCAGGAAACTATAAAGATTAGAGAAGAAATTAATGCACTGGAGACTAAGAAAACAATAAAAAGAACAAATGGATCTAAGAGTTGGCTCTTTGAAAAAATAAATTAAATTGATAAACTCCTAGCCAGCCAAATTAAAATGGAAATAAAAACCCAAATTCATGCAATAAGGAATGAAAAGTGTAAAATCAGTAGTGACCCTAGAGACATTTAGAAGAGCAATACCTACTTACAAAATCTTTACTCTTATAGGATGGAAAACACAGAGGAAATAGACAGTTTACTAGATACTTATAAAATACCAAAGCTGAGTTAAGAAGATATACAGGGGCGTGGGGAGATGACTCAGTAGAGCAAACACCTCCCTGACAGGTGCAAGGGCCTAAGTTCAATCCCCAGTTAAAAAAAAAAGAAGATATACAAACTGTGAATAATCCAACAATGAGAAATCAAATTGAAAATGTAATAAAAAACTTGCCTACAAAGTAAAACCCAGCTCTCAGTGGAATCACAGCAGAATTCTGTGATTCCAAGAAATTTAGAGAAGATTTGATGCCAACTTTTTGTGAACTCTTCAATGAAATTGAAAGGGAAGAATTCTCCCAAACTCATTCCTGGAGGCAAGTATCACTCTGATTCCCAAACTAGAGAAAGATGTAACTAAAAAAGAGAACTACAGGTCAATCTCTCTAATGACTATAGATACAAATATTCTCAATAAAATACTAGCAAAAAGAAAACAGTAAATGATTAAGAAGATTATATACCATGACCAGGTGGGGTTCATTCCAGGAATGCAAGGATGGTTCAACATACACAAATCCATAAATGTAATATACTACATCAATCGAACCAAGAACAAAAACCACATGATTGTCTCAATAGATGCATAAGAAGCTTTTGACAAAGTCCAATGCTCATTCATGAAAAACCTTACAGAGAATTAGAATAGATGGTCTACATTTCAACCTGATAAAACTCATCTATGAGAAACAAACAGCCAGCATTGTACTAAATGGGCAAAAAATGAAGGCCTTCACTTTAGAATCAGGAATAAGACAAGGATTTCTACTGTCTCTACTCCTATTCAACATAGTTCTAGAAACATTAGCTAGAGTAATTAGATAAGAGAGAGAGAAATAAAAGAGAATAAGTATTGGAAAAGAAGTGAAATTATCATTATTTGTAGATGAAATTATACACTACACAGAGGACCCCAAAACCTCCAAGAGTCTTATAGTTCTAATCACCAAATTCAACAATGTAGCAGAATACAAAGATAGCACCCCCAAATCAGTAGCATTTTTGAACACAAACAATGAATGCATGGAGAGAGAAATTAGGGAAACCATGCCTTTCATAATAGTAGTGAAAATTATAGTACTCTGAGAATAGAGACTGAAGATGATTTGAGAAAATGGAAAAATATTGCAATGTCCTGGATATGAAGAACCAGCATAGTGAAAATGGCCATGCTTCCAAAATTGTTATAACAGATTCAATGCAATCCCAATGAAAGTACCATTAGTATACCTCACAGAACTATAAAATCTTTCTTCAAATTAACTTGGAACCATCTGAGACCCAGAAAATCAAAAGCAATCCTGGGAAATAAAGGAAAAGCAGGAAATATCACAATCAATGATGAATTTATACTATAAATCTCCTGTGATAAAATCAGCCTGGTACTAACATAGAGACAGACCTAAGGATCAATGGAATAGATTAGAATACAGACACAACTTCAAACACACTCAGCCACTTTATCTTTGATAAAGGGACCAAACATGCTCACTGGAAGAAAGATAGCTTTGTTAATAAATTGTTCTGAGAAAACGGGCTTTCCACATGCCAAATGCTAAAACTAGATGCATGCTTATCACCATGCACAAAGATACAGTCAAACTAGATCAAAGATTTAAATATTAAAGCAGAAAAACTGAATCTTCTACAGGAAAATGTTGGTAGAAATCTTAAGGACACAGGGATAGGTACAGAGTTCATCAACAAAAACTAAACTGCACAGAAAATTATTCAAAGAATCAACCACTAGGATTTCTTCTTTGTGAAAAGTTTCTGCACTTCAAAACAAATCTCCGACAGAGTAAAAAGAAAACCCACAAACTGGAAAAAAAAAATTATAGCTGACTGAAACTCTGACAAAGGCCTTTTGTCTAGAACATATAAAGAATTTAAAAATCAGGTCCCTCAAATTCAAAGACCCAATCCAAAATTGGGCATCTGAGATGAATACACACTTTTCTGATGAAGGAAATACAAATGGAATGTAAATATATTTAAAAATGTTCAATATCATTGGTCATTTGAGAAAGGCAAATTAAAATAACACTGAGATTCCATCTTACACCAGAAAGAATGATTAACATGACTCTGCAACTTTGGAAGAGACAGACACTCCTGCTTTGGGCCAGACTTCAAGACAAAAGAGTAAACAAATGCAGCCACATACTTCCCTAGGGATGAGCATAAGGGATTGATATTCTAAATAAGTATCAGTGACCTTGAAAGCGCCCAAATGAGTCACTACCCAACCCCCAACAGGAAGAAACCCTGTCCCATATTTATGCCTGCTTGCTACGTGACTCACTTCCCCATTTGGTACCAGATTTAATCAATTTTACCTGAGCAATGGTGCTTGTAATCCCATTGGTTGACTATGGTTTTGTCCCACCTCATGCCCACCTAAGAGAGTTCCCATGTTCTCCACCACCTTAGACCTACCTCACCACATGATTTTACTCCATAAAAAGTCCCTGGAAGAGAAAGCTTCCCTGGGACAATCTGCTTTGGCCTCCCTTCTGTGCATCACTTGAACAGAAGCTTTCTTTTCCACAGTAAATATATTCTAGTCTTAAAAAAATGATTAACACCAAGAAGTCAGCCAATAACAAATGCTACAGAAGCTGTGGAGGAAAATGAACACTTCTCCACTTTTGGTGGGAATGCAAACTGGTACAACTACTATGGAAGTCAGCATGGATATTCCTTCAAAAGCTAGGACTGGAGATCCCATTCAAGTCAGTTATTCCCTTCCTGGATATTTTTCAAGATGAACTGAAAGCCTGTGCACAGTGATATATGTGCACCCATGTTTATAGCAGCATACTTTGTCACTGCTAAATGCTGGAAACAACCCAGATGCCCATCAACTGAAGAATGGATAAAGGAGATGTGGTATTTTTGCACAGTGGAGTATTTTTCAGCTATAAAATAAGATAAACTTGAGTCTTTTTTTTCATAAATGGATACAACTAGAGAACATACTCTTAAGTGAAATAAATCAGACCTGCATGTACAAACATCATATTGTCTCCTTAGTGTAAGAACCTGAAATAAAAAAAAAAGGTACACTATATTCTGGGAAAAAGAAATTAACTTATTCAAAAGGAAAGAGTTACTGAGTTGAGGAAAAGGACAGAAGATGTAGTGAGGGAAAGAGATTTATGTAGGTAATAAGATGGATGTTTTATGCAATTGTACTGTGCATTTCTGCTGGTCTATGGAAAGGAGCAGATAATATTAATTTGTTTTCTGTCCTTTTTCAATTTTTTGTACCTTTTCTTAATTTCTTCTTACATATTTCTTTCTTTTTTCCTTCTTCCAATTTTATATGCGTATATCTGGTAATATGAGTAATTGGTTGGAAGACAATGTTATGTATTACACATACTGTGAAATTCATATTACTTTGTTAAGTGAATTTCTATATCACTTGTAATTTTTTCACTTTTAATTCTCATTTGCACTCTGTTAAGAAATCATAAAAATGTGAGCTCAAATGTAGAACAAACTGTGTGGGGAAACACTGCCTCAAAAAGACAATAAATAAATTAATGAATAAATGCATAAATGCATAAATAAATAAAAAAGAAATTAGGTGGAGATACAAGGAAAAGATATTCTACATCTGCAAATGAGTTAAGAAGTTAGTGCACAAGAGTGCATAGCCCTACCTCCTAAATCCAGAAAATATATTCCTATAGATAAAATATATCTAAGCATATTTGAGATTTTGATGTGGGGTGAAGATAACCTTTTCTGTATCATAAAAGGTAAAGCAAGACATAAAAGCAGCATCCCTTTGTAGAGAATATCTTTCCCAAGTAAACTTCCATGCACATAGAAGAGGGACAGGATGAAATAAAAATGTTCCTGCCTGGTCAGTAGAGTAGAAATCTCCATGGAAATATAGCAGATAAGGACAATTTTTGACACTAACAGGAAATGTAGCCATTTTCAAATTTCAACCCAATATTCACCAACAGTAAGGCAAAGAAGCCAACACTGTCTGAAGGTGAGAGCAGACCACCGTAACGACACATTAAGCATGCTAAATCCAGGTTGTAGGTTTTTTAAACAGAGTACATAAGAATCATCATTTGTGGGGCTGGTGAGATGGCTCAGTGGTCTAAAGCACCTACTTAGAACAAGCTTAGCAAAGCACAGGG
>NW_004524577.1:30219176-30221002 GCF_000260255.1 Octodon degus | reverse complement strand
ACAGTTGACCACCACTTTGATATATGTTTTGTTTCTTTCCCCCCTGTATTTAGGGCAGGATCTACAGGGTTTTCAGGGTCTCACTATGTAGATAAGACTTGTAGTGATTCTCTTGTTTTCAGTCTCCCAGGTGCTGGGATTACAGGCATGCCACCATGCCCAGTCTCAAGTGCCCTCTAGGTGTGTCTTGGGGTTGGGACCAGCACAGCACACCAGGGATCATACCCCAGTCATTGTGCTCTGCCTAAGCAGGCACTTTAGTCTGCTAAGCTATCAGGCTGGCCCTGGACTTACATTTTATACACATCTTTATATCTTCCTTATATCATGTAAAATGTATTATCATAATCCCACTAAATCAATGATCATAAATTTAACTAATTGTTTTATTATATTGCATGATAAAATTTGACTACAATTTTATCCTCATTTATGTGTGTGCAATTTGTTTACAGTAATTTTGCCTTTATAGAAATGATTCTTGGGTTGGGGAGATGGCTCAGTGGAATAAGCACTTCCCTGGCAAGCGCAAGGGCCTGAGTTCAATCCCCTGGTTCTGCAAAAAAAAAAAAAAAATGATTCTCATATTTATGTATATACCATCAAGAATTGGCATTTCTATTTCTACATATTTATAGGAGTTGAATTGCTAAATTTGAAGTGTATTTTGTTATTATTTGCAAGTGTTTTATTGTATTTGCAAATACAATAGCTTTTATTAATTACCAGGCATTCCCAAATGAAATATTATAGCCAATGTTAAATTATTCTCATTAGAGGAAAATAGTTTCAGAAGCTTAATTATAACCTTTATATCATAAATATTTGTATAGCACAATTATTTTGAAATAACTGATTTCAGTTTCTCTCCAATTTTACCTTCTTTTTCTTACAGAGGCATAAGTTTTTACTTACAAATGAACTTATTATTATACACATATATTAATAACAACATATTTAATAAACATAAATATTTATAGTATAGTTAATTAAATTTTGATACATACCCTAATGAAGATAGAGCCCACTTCCTTTATTCAAAATATTTTCCTACGAAAAGAGGAATGACAAGTTGTCAGCTGAAGCAGTTGTTGAATCATGGGCCTTTCAAGGTAAGAGGAAACTTTGTTAGGGTAAGAACAAGTTCAAGTAAAATGAGAAAAGACGTGAAAGACAGGATGAAGAAGAAAAGGTAAAAGAATTTGTGACAAATAACTGGGAAGATAGGAAAGGTCAGGAGGTAGCAGGACTAACCAAAGAATAAAGAAGCCAATGTGGTCACTCTTGAGAGATAGAAGTTTTTAAATAAGGACACAGATAAATGTACATCAGCCTGTCAGGAATTCTCTCTGATGGCTTCATTTTCTTCGGTGAAGCAGTAGGTGAGATTATCTACTAAAAGGCTAGGAATAATGGTGAGTTAAAAAATTCAAGAAAGTTGGCTGTTAGCCATGGTGGTCAAATTGGACAAGAGAGAGAAAAACAGTGCTGACCCACAAATGAAATTGAAGACTAAGGTTCCTTTGTGCTAGAGTGGTGTGGTTTTCCTCAGAAATATTCAGCAGCTGGATATTGGAACTGACAGTCTGATTCATCTTCAGTTGGGATATTACTGGGTTGGTATAGTGGTAAGATGCGCAGCAGATACTTTAAATGTGGGGTATGTAGTACCTTCCTATATATGTGGATTCTACAGATGCTTTCAGCACTAATAATCTGTAGAAGTGATATTGTGTCAGTTTCACAGCCAAGTTGCACACTGCTAGCAACTTCAACTTTCTGTTCTTGGAACACATTTTGAGGGAAAGTAAGAAATCTGATTACTC
>NW_004524577.1:30197881-30208120 GCF_000260255.1 Octodon degus | reverse complement strand
GCCAGAAATTCCTGCTTGGCGGGCAGGGTTGGAGTACTATGGAGTCATGGGGGACATCCCAAGAGGGTGGAAAAGGGTCTTACCCACACTGCGCCTGGGCTGGAACCAGTAGGTCCCGCAGGCGCAGGGTAGCCGGAAGCTCTCCTACACACTCACTGGTCCTGGGCTAGGATTGGGTCTGGGGGTTTCTGGGATGTGGCAGAAATTCCTACTCAGAGGGCGAGGTAGGGGGAGGTGCTGCAGAGTGGTGGGGGGCATTCCAAGGAGGTGGGAGAGGGTCTCAGCCCCTCTGCGCCTGGGCTGAGACCAGTAGGTCCCACCGGCAAAGGGTAGCAGGAAGCTCTCCCACACACTCAGGTTTTCATTTTCTTTGGGAAGAAATTCCCACAAGACAATGTATGGTTTACACACATAGAGTTTGAGATGCCGTACATTATCAAAGATATAAGATGAAATTGGAACATTCTAGCTGTTTCAATTTACAAGTGGCCTTTCCAAAGGGAAAATAAAACCTTTCTTGGATGTAATCAAACAAAGTATCTTTCTGATGTGGTAAAAAACAAGATTCCCCAAGTGGTTATGTTCCCTTGAAGGCTTTTACTCTCAAGCAAATTAGAGACGAGATGTGTGTTGGAAGCATAAGCCAAGGATGCACCAATAGTAGCAGCTTTGGCCATGTTTCCCATGCGTCCAGCCTGGCAAGGGGAGCTGCAGCTCTGGATGTTGATTATGTTCTCCCACCTGGGAGCCCCATCCTATGTGCTGTTGTCTTGGTTTAGGTGGATGGGGTGCTGGTATTCATCTGCTCAGTAACCTCAGCCAGTTTTGACCCAGTTCACAAATACAGGCTGGCAATGTATTGGAAGCATTTTCCCCCTAAGAGACAATAATAAATTGAATAATTATGTCCAGCCAACCAAATGTAGAATTTAGCAAACTTTTCACATTAATTTGATTGATGGAAACACAAGGACTGTTAAGCTGAAGAAGTTAGGCCCGAATATGTGCTTTGGAAAATAAACTGTCCGACCCGGCAGTCTACCTAGATGAAATATTCTTTTTGCCAAATCTTTGTTTATGATGCTAATAAAGAAATTATTATGGGATAGTCTTGTGTTCTTTCATTTACCAGCACTTTTTTTAAAGCACTGCACAATACATTTTTCCTGCCTTAGGATAATTAGTTGCATGGATGTCTTTGAGATACCATTTATACATTTTTATCTCCTGGCATTAGTTGTGCATCCTGAGTTCTGTACTGGAATAATAATAATTAAGATGAACTATGAGCATTAAGTTTCTATTCACAACCAGATATTATTATGTATATGAGATACGTAGATAACTTAGGTGGATAAACAGGTAGATACACTTTCTAAGATCTTATAGAGACCATACCAATTGCAGGTCTTTGACATCTACTCACCCCAAAATAAAGTACATACTAAATTTAGCAAATTTACTAAATATAGCAAAAAAAGTTCAAAATACTTTTAATATTTAAATTAGATTTTAAAAAGTAAAGTATTATTGAATAGTTTTAAGTCTTTATTACTATTTTATTAAGGAAACAATATATTTGTTGAAATTTATTTTTTAATGTATTTGGTACAAGGTCCTACTATACCACTAGGACTCCTAGTGATCCTCCTGTTTTCAACCTCTCCAGCATTGGGATTACAGGTAATCCCAAATTTCTCTGTGTCCAAATCAGCATACCCAGAGGTAGGGCTGTCACAGCATGCGCTGCCAGGGATTGAACCGTGGTCTCTGTGTTTGCCTAAGCAGGGGCTTAGTCTGCTGAGCTATCTCACCAGCCCTGGAAAACAATGTCTTAAATATGTTTGAATTGAGAATTATGTAAGATATAGGTAAAATGTTTTCCACCTAGAAAATGCTCAACAAGTTGTAACTTTGATTTGAAGAGAATGTGTATTTTTGGAATACATATTTATTTATTTATTTATTTTTATTGATTGATTGATTTACTTGATACAAGTTCTCACTATGCAGTTTAGACTCATAGTGCTCCTCCTGTCT
The DNA here is from genome assembly GCF_000260255.1 of Octodon degus. Taxonomy (NCBI): domain Eukaryota; kingdom Metazoa; phylum Chordata; class Mammalia; order Rodentia; family Octodontidae; genus Octodon; species Octodon degus. The sequence goes on along the minus strand of NW_004524577.1, from coordinate 30,206,080 downwards.
CAGCCTTCCTGATACTGGGATTACAGGATGTGCCACCATGCCCAGTTTCAGCCAGTACGGTGTGCCTGGGGTTCTAGGACCAGCGTGACATGCGGCACTGGGAATAATCAAACTTGGGTCATTGCACTTGCCAGGCAGGTTCTGAGACCACTGAACTGTCTCCCCAACCCCAGAATGTGTATTTTTGCATGAAACATTAAAGTTGCAAATCCATTGGACATTTCTTCAGATACCAGACCTGGTGGCCTCAACTATTCTCTGCACATAGTACTATGTAAATGCCTTCAGGTACTTCAGTTTTATCAGCATCCCTGGACTGTTGAGTGCCAGTTTCCCCCAGCCCTCAGTGTCCCAACTCTCAAAAGTTCCCAGCCATTTCTATCAGTTACTCAGTAGTGATATTAATTAACTAATGGTTAACTTGTAACACCCAGCTGAGCTGAATCAACATGGTGCTGGGTGTGAAAGGTTCACCTGAGGATTGCTGTCAACAAAATAAAAGAGCTGGAAGGAAAGATGGTGTGCTGCTGATTCTCCCGGTGCAGGCTGTTGTGATGGTCTTCCTGTTATGAACTCAGCTATTCTCATCATCAGAGGAGCTTGGCACCTTGCTGTCACTGAGGATGGCTGTAGTTCTTTTCAGAGAGTTCTGATCCTTACATTGATCATTGCTTCCTGGCTCTAGTGCAGATTCTGTACTTGTACACAGATCCTTCATCTCACTGATACAGACTTTCTAGCTTCCACCTCTGACCTTTGTCCCCTTCCCGTGCAGATCCATAGACTTGCATGAGACACCCCCAAAAATCCTTCTGACATTGGTTGTTCTAGGCCTCCTGCTGGATACATAGAGGACATTGCCATGAACTGTAGGTCTTCAACTAGACTCATGCAGGACAGTGGCATGAAATCCAGGCCTTCATCTGGATTCTTCATGTCTTTAGGGGATGGACAGATCTCCTGCACTGTTTTTCATTTGATACCCTGGGTGAATATTATAAAACAGTCTTACAAATTATGTGTTCTGTATAATATTATTTCCCTTAAAAGTCTTGACTGTAACAAGTAGCTTCTGCTTCTCTGAGATTTTCTGAGACAGGTCTCTGCCAAAGGCTAGATCAATCTCTGCCATCAGAGTTTCTGATTTCTGCTTGTCTGTGGAACTCTTCAGGGATAACAACACCTAATGATTTTTTATGTGTGTGACCTCTGATCACATTACCTAAGTAAGCAATCATGAGTAGAGTTACAGGACTTCAGGAACCTACATTCCTAATAAAATGTATAGCGTATTTATATCTGAGCAAGGCTTTATTTGGATCTGAGGGTCAGTATATCAGAGAGAGCCTACTTGAACTAACCCAAGGAGTGAGAGTGAGGGGGCACTGCTTCTATGCAGCAGCACTGGCCAGAATATCTTATATTTTGTCACTAAGATACAATAACTGACAACCACCACTGAAAGGGGAAAGGTTTCGTCTGGCTCACTGCCTGTGGCAGTTTTAGTTCATTGTTGGCTGGCTCCAAGGTAGGGCAGCATGGTAGAAGAGAGTAACAGAGAACTACTCATGAAAGGACATGCATACTGGAAGCAGAAAGAGATCAAAGAAGGGGGAGCAAAATAGAACCTTCCAGGCCACACCTTCTTGGACCAGGCTTCACCTCTGGACATTCCAGTCAGCTATAAACATATCAGCAGGCTAACCCATTTGTGAATATAAAAAGCCCCCTCTCATGATTGCCTGAATCTTCAGAAGACATCTAGATATAAACTATAACACCACACAAGGACAACTGAACATTTCATAGACCTAGTATTAGTCCCAGTGCACACATGCTAGAGTTGCTTAGAGTTGGTCAAAGTTTCAAGCCTGGTGCACCAGAGTTATATATAAGTCACAGGATGAAGTTATCAAGAGTAGCCAGAGGACAGAGCCATTTGGGATTTGTCTATGATTTAAGTTTGCTGGGTCACAGCAGCTGTCCAGGACAGCTGGATTAGTCCTGAGGATGTTTGGGGAATCTTCAGGAGAGACAGATGCTTGATTGACAGCTCCAGCATCTTTGCAAAAATATGGGGTCTGAGATTATGACTTTCTAAGACTCTCGAGGGGTGTCAGCAGTGGTGATGATAGTTCATTAGGTCTTGGAGATTCCAGAAATAAGAGTAGTGGGCCCCCATCCTTGCCCTGATCTTTGTCTTATCAGATAGTTTCCCAGCTGTTCCCTAAGGAGGCAGAAGAGATGACAAGATCTGCCTGGATGGGGGCAGAAGGGCTTCCCAGCTGTCATTTGCTGCTTGTCCTTTCAGCAAGTCCTGGATGGTGGCTGTGAAGTAACCCCAGCTGTTACAGGAAGACCCTGGGGGTAGTTGCCCCAGGCCACACTCAGAGATTCCAGAGGGAGCAAAAAGGTGTGTGAGAGAGGGGGAGTGACAGCTGTCAGTTGGAGCACAACTGGCTATCAGAGGGATAAGGAAAAGGTTTGCCTTTTTTTTTTTCTTTTCATCTTACCCACAGCTCAGGTGCTCAAATCAAGCACTATTTAGCCTAGAATGCAGAAAACACTGAATATTATTTAGGCATTTTAGTTTTTTAGAGTAAGTGTTTTAAAAGGATAGCAGAAAAATGTCATTCATGTTGCATATTTGCAAAGAAAATATTCCTACACTTTGTCAGTGGATTGGTACAGTTAAAGTTAAATCTTTGTTGGCACGGAATGCAAATCACTACTCATTCACACTGACTACCATTGATGATGAGGAACACCCACCAGTGGCCTGAATTTATACTTCTTTCTTCCATCTTTGAGAACACAGATCTTTATGGTATATGTGATATTTACTACATACGTTGTGGTATTAGACCATCTTCTTCTCAATAGGGTGCCTTAAATTTGCATTTTTAAAGAAAGGTGATAACTTTGAATAATGCTTCTGTGTTTCTAGTCTACTCATGTTTGCCACGAAATTAATGAATTTACTACTGCAAAATATTAGTTGATACTCAAGGAAGGATCAATTTGCTTGCTAGGGAAGACATTGTGTTTTGTTTTAAAATGTACATAAACTTCAATGTCTTCAAAATATGATAATGTTTGATAATGTTTCATACATGGTGCTAAATTGAAAAAGGAAAAAATGGATCGCTTACCAAATAAAATTGAATTTCCTGATATTTATTATTTCACTTTCTAGCTGCATTGTACTTCTTTATCTTTTTGTTTTTGAAGCTACCTAGTGAAATTAGCATGAACGCAACATCCTGAATTTCAGTATCTTTCAAATTTTTTGTTTGAACTGTGGAAATCATAATTTCACTCTTTTAGCCAATCCCTAAGAAGATACTGACTCAGTTTTTTAAATTTGGCATAAAATATAGAATCATGGTGACAATGAAGCATGCAAATTTAAAAAAAAACATTAATATACAATTGACATAAAAACAGGTTTTAAGAAAGATGAACCAGAGCTCTGCAGACTGCAGAAAAATAAAACATTTTCCTGAAAAATGTAAAGAAATGTGAATGTTATAAATAATACGATCTATAGTGAATTGTTAACTGGTGGTGAACTTGTTACATCCAGCTGAATTGAAATAGCATGGTGCTGGATGTAGGAGGCCCACCGGAGGACTGTTGCCAGCAGCATAAGAGGCAGAAGTGAGAAACTGTTGAGAGGCTGCCAGGGAAGCTGTTTGGAGAAACTGTTCGAGCTGCTGGAAGGTTTTGGTTCTCTTGGGTTTTACTGCTGGAGGACCTTGTCACGCTGACTTTCCTGATGAACTTGGCTGTTCTTGTCTGAGGAGGAGCTCAGGACCTTCATTGTTGCTAAGAATGCCTATCGTTCATTTTGGGGGATCTCTGGTCTACTTCTCAGATGGTGCTTTTCTCAGCTTCATGGAGAAGCCTGTCTAATTGGCTTTCCTGATGGAAACTCAGCTTTCCCCATCTCTGGAGGAGCTTGGGACTTTACAGTTGCTAAGGATAGCTATGGCACTTTTAGGGTAATTTTGGTGCTTACATTGAGCATTGCAGCTTCCTAGCTCCAGTTCACATTTGTCAGCCTGCTAGCATAGATCCTTCATAGACTTTCCAGCTTCTTCCATTGACCTTTGGGTCTTCCAGTGCAGATCCATGAAGCAGGCCTGCATGAGACATTGTGATGGGCTCTAGGTCTCTAAAAGGACTTGTGGGAAGCATTATTATGGGCTCTAGAATCTCAAATATACTCATGCAACATATTAGGATCCAGTATCTCAGCTGAATTCTTCCATCTTTAGTGTATGGACAGATTTCCTTCACTCATGTATATGAATCTTTGGGTGATCATAAAATAACCTTGTAAAATGTGTCATGTATTGCATTATTCCCCTTGCAAAAGCCCCAAGCCATGACAGGACGTCTCACCTAGAGAAAACTGCTGTGAAGTTGTGTTGAATAATTCAAGTTCTGAGAGTGGGCCACCTGTCTTCAGAGTTGCTGCCCATGCTGAATGAGGGATGACACTTGCAAAGCTGAGTTTGCTTGCTTCTCTTTACATGTTTTTATATTTTTCCCACTGTAGTAAGAGTTCAGAGTCAGATCAGGGCTAGTTTCTTGACAGCATTATCGAGCACACACATGCACACATATACATACACACAAATACACATAATTAAAAAGTAAGGCTCAAAATTAGAGTTCATGCAGTAGAAAGGTTTATTTATTCTTTGGGGGCTGAAAAATGAATAAATCATAAACACAGTGAGAAACAAACTCACAAATTGAGAAAAAAAATTATCTAATTATCCCTCTGACAAAGGACTAGAACAAATAATTTTTTTAAAAAAAAGCAGGCAACTGGAATTCAAAGACTCAATCCAAAAATGGGCATCTGACATGAATATGCATTTCTCAGATGAAGCAAAACAAATGTCAAATAAATATATAAAAAATATTCAACATCATGGGTCATCTGAGAAATGCAAATTAAAGCAACACTGAGGTTTCATCTTACCCCAGAAAGAATAGCTATCATAAAAAAAAAAAATCAACCAACAATAAATGCTTGAAGACCTGTGGGGAAAAAGGGACCCGAATCTTCTCCACTGTTGATGGTAATGTAGACTGGTACAGCCACTGTGGAAATCAGTGTCAAGATTCCTCAGAAAATCAATACCATTTATTCAACAAATCAATTCATTTGGGGATGAAAAAGAAGGAACTAAAACCCTAAATTAAAAGTGATTTAAGATTAAGATCAACAAACTGCAACCTAAAAATACGAGTTGGGCTATGATGTGAAAAAATGAAAAAGTAACAGTATATTTTAATAACTGAATATTTGGTAATCTTTTCTAGTTATTAATATTTTACAGTAAAATGGCATTGTAAAAGGGAAAGACACTGCTCCAAAAGGAAAAAAAAATAACTGGGATGTGGGAAAGGAGAAAAGGAAGGTAGATATAGACATAGATATAAATATAGACATAATAGCTGAGATAATATACTACTAATTTCTATTAATTGAAAAAAATTAGTGTTTATATTGTTTGATCAAGTTTACATCCCTACATCTGGTAATCTGAGCATCTACTATGAAGATAGCAATGTGCAATATAATAACTATTGTTAATTTCTTAGCATCTTATTTTCAAATTCTGTGTAATTTTTATTCTTTACTGTTCTGTTTTTTTAAAAGCCAAAAAAGAAAAGAAAAACACTTCCAAAGAATTTCGAGCTGTTTATGATCCTTGCTATCATCAGTTCCCACATTCCAATCATGCTGCATGACCTTAGGTTTCCCAAGGAGTGTCCCTTTTTCTTTCATTTCACAGAAGATACCTTTGCCATGTAGCTTTCTTGGCTTTGTTCCTATTTCTCAATGGCTGGTCACAAGTGCCCTGTCATGTTTTCCATGACACCTCCTTAACCACGAAACTTTTGCAATTATAGTTAACTACTGTTATGATCAACTTGTCAGTTTGCTACAAGATTCTGCAGGGAAAAATGTCTCATTTCTGTACTCAGTGGTGACACTTTGGAAGAAAATGAATGAATATTCATACACTCTTGTCTTGGAACGAACCAAAAGAATTCATTCTGGATATTACCCAAACTCTTCATTCAATGTTATCCTCCATAATCATTTTGTAAGTGAATGTCCAGCTTCTTGAATACCATCTGTGGTGGAAAAATCACTTATTAAACACCTTTACCAACAAAGACCCATGTGGACCTTATACACAGGATTTGCTGGAAGGAGCTAACAGTTATCATCCCTTGAAAACTGAGAAAAAGACTGAGTCCCTACTGTGGCCATGATTCAAAATTGTTGGCTTCCAAATGACCACGGGTGTAAGAAATAACTGACAGAAGAAGCAATGATGAGCCAACAGCCCAAACAGAATGTCTGAAGAGCCCTGTACCCAGCAGAGAGGGTGCACTGTCCTTAGGTCAGTAACAAGGAGGGAACTAGCATCCACAGCAGGCACATTCACCCAAGTGAAGAAGCGAAGTTCTATGACTAAACTGCCAACTAGATGAAATCTTATTAGTTTTTCCTTGCCTCCAGCATCTTTTTGTATACCAAAAATCCAAGATGCTCAAGTCTCTTGTGGTGTAGTGTTTGCATATAGCCTGTATACATCCTCCTGTATATTTTAAATTATCCCAGGATTAATTGCTAAGCCAATAAAATGTTATGCAGTTATTATATTTCATTGTTTGGAGAATGGCAAAAACGTGTGTACATTTTCAGTACAGAAGAATTCTATTCATATTTTCAAACCTGGTCAGAAAGCCAACTACAAGTATTTAACATTTTAGAAAATAACTCTCTAGAAACAGAATGATTGGAACATTCTCATCTAATTAATACACCTGGCATTTCCCCAGGTCCTTCTTGCCCTAGTGGGTGTTTACTCCTTATAATGATTACGTTGTCAAAAATCAATATTTAATCTTTGTAATCATCTTGTGAAAAAGGGAAGCCTGTTGATGCCATTTTGATCTAATTCTATGACAGTCTAAGCGATAGTAAAAAATGAGATTTAAATTATTTTATTGAACAGGATGAGTTACTCAAGTGGATGAGGAAAAGGGTAATAGAGAGAGAAAAATCATGTGGTTGGCAGAACTGGTTGCATTAGCAGGTCTGCTCAGCAAATATTTGAAATAAAGGTCTTCATATTTCTCCACAGTTAAGTTCTTCATGTGTCATTTTCCATTCAAAGGATTCTGGAGACAAGAAAGGATTCTTTCAATTACCAACCCTCAGTCCTTAGGTCTTGTCCCCGTCATCATCCAGTTAGAAGAAACAACTTATTTTACAGATTTCTCTGAAAGATTGAATCGTGTTTCTCACATCTCATTCCCATATTTCCCGCTTCTGGTTCTCTTTTCCATATACTGGAAGAAAAATGGGAAAGAAAAGACAGCAAGTGTCATCATTTATGTCAGCGAAGCTAAACAGATGCTCTGACAAAAAAAGGAAATAAAATGGTAGATCGATTTAAAAAATGAAGCAGAAATGTTCAAAACTAAACCAAAATATTTGTTTAAAATTTGTAAGAAACTCAGTTGATACTTTATCAGAAAGATTTACAAATTTTTTACATGAATCCAGGCATGGTGGCACAAGCCTGTAATCTTAGCACACAAGAGGATGAGGCAGGAAGATTGCCGTGAGTTCAAGGCTAGCCTGGGCTACATAGTGAGCTCAAAGCTATCTTAAATGACACAACAAGATCTTGTCTCAAAAACAACAAGCAGGCAAGCAAGCAAACAAGCAAACAGTTTACATGATTTATATCAAGCATGAAGCCAATCCCAGGTTGTCCAGTCTTCTATTTCTAATTTTTCTTATAAGTATGCACATGGCTAGTAATTTCTTTTGCTTTTAAAAATTATAAAAGGGTAAGCTATCCTGTATGAACATTTTAGATTACTTGTACAACATGGAACATCTTTCCATATTGTGCTTTTTCCCCATCTTAATAAGTATGCATCATTTTTTCATTGAACTTCTTCCTTCTTCCCTCTCTTCGTTCTGGCTCGCTTCTTTCTCTCTTTTCACTGCTCTACTTTTTGTCTTACCCGTCCTTTCTTTCCCACAGTGCTTTTTGCCACATACAAGCAACATTTACAAGGCTCAGAAAGGAATGAATTAAACATGCTTTCCTTTTCCATCTTTTTCTCTCCTCAAAGATCACTCACTAT
>NW_004524577.1:30173971-30197776 GCF_000260255.1 Octodon degus | reverse complement strand
TCTCTTTCACACACACACACATACACAGTGAATGAAATAATCATTTTTATGTTCATAGACATTTTACAACTCTTGCTATGATAAAATATACACTTATGCAGAATATGATACATTCATTTTCCCCTTTCATTTACTAAGAACAATGATACAGTTAGTATATTTCTTTTCTACTTTTTCATTCTTTATTGTACACAGGACATATGGATGGTTTTGGTTTTTAATGCCATATCTGAGAATACACTTATGCCTCATTTTAATTAGATGATGACTTCTCTTTCCTGAATGAGAAAATTACATGGCCTAAACCACTTCCAAAGTCCTTGCCATCACCATTATTTGCCAGTCACTATATGCAGCGATATAGTTACAATAAATAGATACTTGTTTTTCATTATACTGGATTTGAAAGTATTTTAATCCATTTTTATCTATAATTTATCCAGTTATTTTAATGGCTCTTCTATCCCACTGACACAGTAATATCTGCATAACTTATTGTTGCTTCTAGGGAAATCTTCATTTCTTTGATGGATTTACACTCCTTTTTTCTGACCTTTTCATCAAAGTAATTTTTTTGTTTCTTCTTTTTGTGTTACTATTTATTCAGTGAGTCCTTGAGTGCTTAAAAAATCAACTACTTCTGTCTTTTTTTTTTTTTTCTGAACTGGGGATTGAACTCAGACCTTTGTGCTTGCCAGGCAAGTACTTATTCTACTGAGCCATCTCCCTGGCCCTACTTCTGTCTTTAAGAAAGAACATTGCACCAGTCTCTCATTGGCTTTTGTTACACTGTTGTTTCTTTGTTCAAGGGATCCAAGAGTGAACATACTTTTTCTTATTCAAGTCCTGAAATAATTCATCTATAATTCAAAGAGTAGGGAATACAAGAGTCAAAGTATCAGTTTTGGTTGATAAAAGTGACAGGATTGTGTCATGAACTGTGACTTCTATTAATGGAAGTAGAACTGCCTAACAGTAAACTACTCACTACGACTCTACAGCAGATGTTAGAGCAAAGTGGTAGCATGGAGAAGAGATAGCAAACTCGTCCTCTAATACACCTCACTTCAATTTGCACATATCTAGCTTCTAAAGATGTCAATCTTACTAGGTCATTCATCTTCTATTTGTTTATTTTATTGATCATCTTTAAATGAAGTGCATTTTTCTTAGACCAGCCATTTGATGATGAAGGGAGGGAGGGAAAATAAATTTAAGATAGACAGAAGTCTTTCCCATTTTCAGAGAAGCTCTTTATTGGTCTCATTGTCATGAAGTGTATGCTACTCAACTCAGCCTCTTTTCTTCCATTATTATCATTGATTTCTTTAGGGCTGTGCCCCACTCTGATTCATGTCTGTTTATGGCTTTGTTACAGAGTGTTATTTGCTGTTGTCCTACAAGGACAACGTAAGGATGTTATAGCATCTTTCATGTTTGAATGTCTTTGTAGACAAATGTAATCAGGATGTTGTAATTTGCTTCTCACTTGGAGATGTTCCACACTGTGTTGTGGGCTGAGTAGAATAACTGCAATCTCTGTATGCCCACTCCTTATGTTTTCTTAATCTGGCAAAAATTAGTTGCAACTGTGATATTTTTGTATATATACAGAAGTCCATGTTCAGGACAGTAGATGTTTGTGTATTTTTGTCAAAGGACTAGATTCCTTTATGTGTCTTTTACAATTTTTTTTAGCTTTTCAGAAAGAGAGAAGAGGTAAATATACAGAGGGCAGAGACATCTTTTCTATTTCCAAGAATCTGACAATTTCTTATTTTCTTTTTTGATAACAAAAGTATGCATAAAATGATATACACTTATATCCTAAGAGTAGGACATCATACTTTTTTTTATAGTTCCAAGTGTTCAGGAAGACTTTAAAATTTCTATTTGGCATCATTTTTTTCTCTTATCAATCTGCTTTGTGTTTCTTTGTGTTCACAGGTGAAGGTTTACTTATAAAAACAGAAATTTCAAAGAAAGTGTCAAAAGAAAAAAAGAAAACACTTTATTAATTTTAGTTATCTAACAATGTTATTACTTTTCTATGCATGAACTTAATTTACTTGAATTGATTTTTAAGTTTTTCAATCATTTTTATTTATACAACTTTCAGTATACACACTTTTTTATCTGTTGTAAGATTTAGGCTTACATTCTATATAGTTCAAAAAACCTAGTGCTATAGAATACATATTTTCTATAGTTCTAAGTGTTGTTCTAAGACAACATCACTTTATTTATTTATTTAATTTATTTATTTTATATATTTGGTTTTTGCAGGGTCTCATTACACAACTCAGACTGGGACTCGGGATGATCCTTTTGCATTTGACCTTTCCAGTGCTGAGATTAAGGGGGCGTAGAACTACTCCCAGACTCTGGCCAGATCAGCTCGCCCTGGGATCAGGGCTGGCGTGGCATGTGGAGCTGGAGATCCAACCGCTGTCCCTGAGCTTTGACTAAGTAGGCGCTTAGTCTGCTGAGCTATCTCACCAGCCTGACAGCATCATTCTAAATGGTTATAAGTTACTTCTAATAAGTATTACAGTCAATTCTTACTGTCTTTTTTTTTCTCAAAAATTCCAGTCATTTTAAAACTTCACCACTCTAAAAGATGTTGTAATGAAGAACATTTGACTTTCTCAAATGCTTCATCAATTGGGCTTTCTGGGGGTCACATGGTTATCAATGAACTACAAGAACTGAAGCTAGAAATGATCAACAAATTGCAACAATTCTTACAAACAAGGGCTACAATCAGGTGAGTCATCAAAGAATGCTTGGGAGAATAATTACCTGAAATTTTCCATTATTTTTATAGGGCTCTTTGCAATCTTGTAAGAGAATAACAAGGTATGAGTAGCACCATTAACAATGAACAGCACTATAACGTATCAGTGTTTGTGGAAACGTGCAATATTTTTGTATAAATGCACAGAATTACAATTAAGAATTAAAGAGCACATCCTGTTTAGAGTGTTGATAAGTGATGCTGTAACAACAATGTCTAGTTTTCCATTCAAAATTGACTCATACCATAGCTTGAGGAAAGTTGCTTCTGATTGGAAAATATGTTTCCAGTCCTTTCCCCCTCTTTCTCAGATCTAGACAGCATCATGTGACTACTTCATGCACATGTCATAGCAAAAGAACTGTGTGATGTTTCAGAATATGATCTTAGAAGTGTGGTAACCTCTCTGATCTCTCAATTTTCCCCTCTGCTAGATGAATATCTACCTGCAAAGGAACATCCAACACTAAAGGTTAAGGAAAGTGAATCTTTCATAAGACTAGACCCTGAAGTAATTGTAGGAAACTATCCTCTTCCCACGCTGTTCTCTGGTACGTGGACTCTGTGTCAATAAGAAATAAATATTTACTATATTACATCACTAAAATTCTTGGATGCTGGTTATGTAGCATTTTACCACCTTGGATAAACAAAAAGACAACTTTTAAGGTTTCCAAGTACAGGTGATGCTGAACTTCTATTGGATTGATCTTGTTGATTCAATACAAAAAAATAACAAAAAGAAAACAGGTAGAGTTTTCTCTTGTCCATGACAGTTCTGAAGCTTCTGAATCCCATCTGCAATGTTACTAGGTCTCTACTCTGGTTTGGAATCCTCTTTGATTACACACATTTTTGCAGTCTGTGGATGGTCACCATCTTTTTCTTTCTACGGAGTTCAGCTTAACTCTCTGGAAGACCTGTCTTTTTCCACCTCCTCCTCAGTCATGTTATTGCAAATGTGCAATGAGGAATATGTCCCATATTATAATATTTTATTTCGAGAAGTCCCATCTGGAATGCATCTTCTGAATGTAATGAATATATATTTAGTGGGGATTTACATTTTAATAATATCAATACATTATGTTCAAGAGCACTTAATAGCACTTTTTATTTATTTCCTCTAGTGAAAAATTAAAAACATAACTCATATGGATCTTATAATCCTATTTTTGCTTATTATTTTTACTTACTTTTGAAATGAAAACAGGAATTATACTGCAAGAGTAATAAAAGATATTTAATTTCCCTTGTTATTCCACAAAACAGTATCCAGCTAAAAATTCAGACATTATATTAAGTAAAAAGTCCAAACATGAGAAGACTGTTCAAGTCAGGGAAAAGATAGACTGGTTAGAATCTTCATGATCTGAGAAATGACAGAAGTAAGTTCTTATGTTTTCTTTCTTCTTCATCTAGGATGGATACTAGAGGGGTCAAAGATGCAGAAAAGTTAATGAATTCAGATTGTAAAATGTCCCAGCAAAATGTTTTCTCTAGCCAGAGGACAAGGAAAGGGAAGTTTAGCAAGACAGAAAGTATAGATAGTACCTGGATACTCCAGTCAGATACCAGGACGGGGAGTGTGACAATTGTGACTTAATGCACTTCTCACTGGCAAAGGCTGATTAGAACATGGACTTCCACCTGTTGCAGGCTCTAATGAGGTTCTGTCACTTCCCTATTTACCTGATGGAGGCCTATCAGAGAGAACTAAGTGGGAAGCTGTTGGAAGCTGGACATCCAGTTCAGAAGGGCAATAATAAGACAGCTGTCCCCTGCCCAGCTCCACTGCTAGTGTCAGTTTGGAACTTGTGTAGAAGTTAGAATTGTATCCTTACCTCAGTGGTAATGAAGCATTCCTCCGCCTCCCTGCTGGGGTTGTTCATAACCATCCAACAGTAACAAGTTGAACCCATCGGGAGCTAGTGGTGGTCGAGGAAGGGCCTTAACAAATCACTTTGCATCCAATGTTGGTATGGTACAGTGATATCTGCCTGAGCTTTCAACTATATTTAGTAAGAATGAAAATTCTTCCTAGCTCGGGTGACAATGGAGAGTACATGAAGAATGCAGAGTTGTACCTCACCTAGAGCAAACAATCAGTACCTCCTTCCCTTCCAAGAATGGCATCAGGTTTTAAAATTTTTTTAGTATAAATCCAAAGCATAGGTAAGAAAAGTAAAAATAGACAAATGATATTAACTTCCATTGCACAGCAAAAGAAACTACAAAGTCAAGAGGCCATATAATTTCTGAGGACTCATTTAGTAATTATATACCAATATATCAAATAAGGAGTTAATATTCCACAATATAAGTAAATTAAATAATTTAATAATCAGAAAACATGTGACTCAATAGAAAAGTGTACAGAGTAGCTGAATATAAATTCTTCATAAAATACGAATGACCAACAGATGCGTGCAAAACTGTTCAGTATCACTAGTCATTAGAGAAAGAAAATTATAATTAATCACGATAAAGATTGTCTCATACCAATTAAAGGATGGCTCATCACTTACAGGTTATAAAATGGAATGAGGAAAGACAGAGATGCTCATCTGTCAGGGGAGCCCCGTTTTTTGTCTTTAGCTTAGATATCATCTCGTGGATTCTAGAATAGACTCTTTGGTTTCCAACTTGGATCCTTCAGTCTTCTAGAGTAGAAGATTCATCACTTTCCATTGCAGACCCATTGGCCTCACAATATGGACTTGCATGGGACACAGCAGTGAATTCCAGACTTTTGACTTAATCCTTCTGTCTCCATTGTGCAGACACCCTCTGCATGCTTCCTCATCCAACTCTGTGGCTGACCATAGGAAGCCATGCTTGTAATTTCTTATACTATATATCTTATATCTGCTTCTCTAGTAAAACCCCAAACTATGACAAAACTGGTACTGGAAGGGAGGGCATTGTTATAATGTTGTCTGACAATGTGAATTAAGAGCCTTTGTCATTAATTTGGAAAAGTCCTAAGGAACTGGCCAAAGAGACAGCCCTTGTGTGCTGTAAACTACATTGGAGACTCTGGTTGGAGCCTGGAGAATCACGGTACTAATGGAAATGCTGCCATTTAAGATTAAGCTCAGGAGACTTCTAGTGGACTGGCTGATGAACCAAGGTAGTACATTGTGCTTTGGTAGAAATTTGGTCCGCATTTTGCTTGTGTTTAGAAATATTATCTGGGTGGAAAAAGAAAAATTTCAATGCAGTGTACTATTTGGAAGGTGGCATGATTACTGTTGAGAGCTTTTGACCAGATCTATATCTACAATTAACAGTGAAGAGCTGGTAGAATGATATGAAGTGTTTGGCCAGAAGGGAGGCTTCCCTGGAACTTTTTTTTTTTTTTTTTTGAAGAACCAGGGATTGAACTCAGGCCCTTGCACTTGCCAGGGAAGCACTTAGTCCACTGAGCCATCTCCCCAGCCACTCTCCTGGATCTTTGGAAAGCAATAATGAAATAGAGCAGAATGTGGTTTTTAAGAACAGGATAGTGGAATAAGCCTTTCACCTGAGGATAAGATCATATTTGAATTGCAGTAGATCCCTGTTTTTTAGTTCTGCCATGCCTTGCTAAATGTTAATGGCAAGCAAGGACTGTGATTATAATAGATTTTTAAATATGTTTATGTCATTTTTAAAAATATGCTTGTAATTATGTCAATTAGTCAAAGTATTGTTTTAATTTTGATTTTTTTGTCACCCAGTAAATATTTTGCTTTTGGTACAGGAATGAGTGCAGAAAATAGTGTATATATAATTGTAATATTAATGGGAATTTAAATAGACCAAGACATGTTAACTTTTCACAAATCTACAACTAGAGACTACTCTAAGAAAATGTGTCTGATAGGGTGGGTGAGGTAGTTCAGTAGACTAAGCACCTGCTTTGGAAAGCACAGGGAGCAGGGTTCAATCCCCAGTCCTGCATGCCATGTTGGCCCCGCCCCCAGGGCACACTGAGCTGGCCACTAAGTCTGGACATGGCAGTGCACACCTGTGATCTTAACACAGGGGAGACTGAAAACAGGGGATCACTATGAGTCAGAGTTGCATAGTGAGACCCTGTACCAAATATATAAATTTTAAAAAAGGAAAGAAAATGTTTATGGTTATCAAGTTGACCAGGGGTGGACTGACAACTGGTTGTCAACTTGTAACACTGAGCTTAATTAAACCAACTAGCATGGTGCTGGGTCTGAGAAGCCCACCTGAGGATTATTGCCAGTGCAATTATGCTCTTACTATAGCATAAGAGGCGAAACTAGAGAAGAAGGAAGAGGCTGTTGAAAGCTAGTAGAAGCTGTTGGGAAGTTGTTAGGGGAGCTGCTGGTTCTCTTGGGTTACTACTAGAGGACCTTGTCATGCTGAATTTCCTGATGAGCCAAGGAGGAGCTTGAAAACTTGTCACTGAGAATGGCTACAGTTCACTTTGGGAAGCTCTTGTCCTCACCTTGAGCCTTGCTTCCTGGAGGGGAAGATGGTGCACTGCTCAGTCTCCTGGAGAAGCTGGTCACGTTGGCTTTCCTGATGGGAGTTTGGATTTCCTCACTGTCAGAGGAGCCAGGACTTCACTGTTGCCAAGGTTGGCTGTGGTACATTTCAAGGGAGCTCTGGTTTTTACTCTGTCACTTGCTGGCTCCAGTTCAGATCCCTCAGCTTGCTAGCACAGGTCTTTCATCCCACTGGCATAGACTTTCTAGCTTTTGTCACTGACATTTGGTCCTTCCCAGTTCAGATCCATGAAATTGGCTTGTGTGAAACATTATCCTGGACTCTAGGTCTCCAGTTGGATTATTTTTGTGACTGTTATAAATAATCATATAAAATATGCATCCTGTGCTATATTGTTCCTCTTACAAAATCTCAAACCATGACAAATGGCAGTTAATAAAAAGATGAAAGATAACAGATATTTATAAGGATGAGAACAGAAAAATCTGATATACTTTTGGGGTAAATGTAAATTAGTGTAGTTAGTGTTTTTTCTCATCACCAGGACAAAATATTTGATACCTTCCACTTAAAGGAGGACAGGGTTACTTGGCTTCCTTTCAGTTCCCAGTCACCTGGCTCCAAGGCTAGTCTATGTCGAGTTCCTTTTCCCATTCCATCTGGTACTGTTCCTTTGCTCTGCTTGCAAGCCACCATGAAATGAATGGCTTTGTTCCCCTATCTCCTGTCATGATGTTTCAAAGCTCTCCAACTGTAACTTGTGAGTGCTGAATATTATATCTAACAAGAGAAGAGAAAAGTAACTTATATGGAAAATGGATACTATAGAAATGAGATTGTTGCTGTGACTATATCTGGCCTGTGGTTTAGAAGCCTTTGTATCTGGTTTGTGGTAGGAGTTTGGAAAAGTTTGATGATATAGACCAGAGAAGATCCTAGAATGCTATAAGCTTAGCCTGATGAATGATTCTGGTCAGAAATCAGAAGATAGGAATGCAAACAATGTAGACCCAGGTCGGAAGGTTTTAGTGGGGACCAAGGATTGAATAGATGGTCAGACTCCAGGCCAAGTGTGTTATACTCTGGGGTTGACCAGATAGTTCAGCAGACTAAAGAGCCTGCTTAGGCAAGTGCGGGAATCAGGGTTCAATTCCTGGCATGCCGTGCTGGCCCCGCACCTGGGGTGTGCTGAGACAGTGACTGAAACTGGGGGTGGTGGTGCACACCTGCACTTCCAGCACTTAAGAAGCTGAAGACAGGAGGATCACTGTGAGTCCAATCTGTGTAGTGAGACCTTGCAGACCCTGAATTAAATACATTTTTAGAAAAAGACAGAAAGAAACAATACAGAAATTCACCAAACCAAGTGTGTTATACACTGGGAGAAAATTTGCTTACACTTGGCCAATCACCTATGACCTTGTGGTAGACTGAGATTAAAAGTAGTGGGCTCATTAATTTGGTGGGTGGACTTTAAAGACAGCCTAACATTCCAACTGTAGTAGCTGGGTACTGCTGGTTGCTTTTGGTCTGATATATTTTGAGAATTTGGGAGAAAATACAGAGTAGAAGACATTTGAAAAACTTAAAATTGGCTCAGAAGGAACTATGAATAAAGTTAGGATCATAGAAGTTGTGGCTGCTAAGGAGATAGGGCCATGAAATGAAACCAAGTACTTTGTACAGAGACAAGAAGATGCTTTGAGAGCATCTCAGGGATCAGCAAGGCTCTGTGCACCACAAGCTCATGGACACAAAAGTGTCAGCCTTTCATTGGAAAATAGAGTCAATGGACTTCAGCACAAGAATGCATGGCTAAAGAACTGATTTTTCTGGGATTCATTTCACCATGTTCAGCCATCCAAGCACTCAGGGGCTGCTGCAACTGTGGCTCTACAAAGCCTGACCTTTGCTTCCACTGACCGCACACCATGGTGTTGTCCACAAGAGTCTGATTTTATGGGCATACAGAATGAAAGAGTTTATGGGACCAGATAGGGTTTCACACAGATCTGAAAGGAAGACCCAGATGGCCATTCAAAAAGCCACTGAGATGTCAGTACATGAAGCTTTGGAAATGACACCAAATTTGCAGTGGCGATCCCAGGAAGGTGAAAATGTCAGGAACATAAAATATGTGCTTATGACATTCTTCAAGCTGGGACAGAAAATAGCCCAAGAGATTGGCATGTGGATTGCAACCAACAGGGTTTGAAGGGTAGGCTGCCAAAGCTCCCTGGAACTCACATTTTGTTCCTATGTACTAGGATGTCAGACATGGAGTTACAGAACATAATGTTTCAATCTCAATTTAGTCCATTTCTTTTATTTTAAGTTCATTTCTTTCTTCTTTCTCCCTTTTGGAATGGGAATATTTAATCTGTGCAATTGTACCTTGGAATTACGTGATTTATTTTTTATTTTTCTAGAGATTCATAGCTAAGAGTTAGTCATTATTAACAGAGAGGAGACATGCTCTTGAACTTCAGAAAATGCTGGAACTGGTTAAAGTTTGGGAAAGATATTACTGAATTCCCAGCTGTACATGGGATAATGGTATTATGTTGGGCTGAATTGTAAACTTGCTATTATCCTTTTTTGGAGATTAAGAATGGATTAAGCAAATACGTTTAGGTAGTTAGTGAATAAAGAAGTAAATTCTGATGGTTAAGTTGGAGTTTCAACTGGGATTGCCTTGGGATACACCCAAGGGTTTAGTGCAGCACATTTTTAGGTATGTTTGGGAAGGTCATGAGAGTGTGGCTTGGGAGACTAAGTTTGGCTCCTTGTCCTTTCTACTTCATTACTATTTCCATGCACTGGTTCCCAGCTGTCATGAAATGAACAGCTTTGCTCTTCCACCATCCTTCTAAAATGATATTTCTCAGGGCTGGCCAAATAGCTCAGTAGATTAAAGTGCCTGCAAGCAGGCGCAGGGGCTGGGGGTTTGATCCCAGGCCTGCTGTGCCAGCCCTGCCCCTGGGGCGCCTGAGATGGCAATTGAGACTGTGTGGTGGCACACACCTGTAATCCCAGCTCTTGAGAGGCTGTAAACAGGCGGATCACTACAAGTTGGATCTAGCAGTGAGACCCTGAACACCCTTTAGACCCTTCCCTAAGATACAAACATAAATAAATAAGTAAATAAGATAAAATAAAATGATATTTCTTCCCTGGAACCAACTAGTCACAGACTCTACCCAGATTAACTTAACCTCACCTCCTTTAAATTATCAATGTTAGATATTGTGTCCAGAAACAAAAAAGTAGCTAGTACAATAGGCAACAGACTTAATTAAAATAAACAACAAAAAGAGGCAAAAGAAAAAAAAATTATTTGCCTATATTGTATCTTAAGAAATTTTGTTAAATTTGAAGAGGCAATTGATAGAAAATTCTTAAAAATTAAATACTCAAAGAATGCATGACCAGCTAAAAGTCATTCTTCTAGAAATTTCATTTGTAGAAAATTACAACCTTATTGCCCAAGTAATAGCACTAGTGATTTGGTATTTCTAAGTGCAATAATCTATTAAACAGTCAAAGACTTCCTGAATAGAGCTCCAATAGTGCAGGAAACAATAGCAAAAACTGACAAATGGGATTAGCAAAGGAAACAATTAAGAGAATGAAGTGATAGCTTCCAAATTGGAGAAAATGTGCACTAGTTACTTTTCCAGTAGAGGATTAATATCCTGAATATATAAAGAATCATAAAAATATAACACTAGAGGACCCAGGATTTAGCTCTGTGGCACAGTGCCTGCCTGGCAAGAGTGAGGTCCTGAATTTGATTCCCAGCAACAACAGTAACAAAAAAAGCAATCAAATACACAAAACAGCAAAACACATAACACTAAAAAATCAAATAGCCCAATCAGTCAGTGTTCAAATGAATTGAATAGACTCTTCAACAAAAGAAATACAAATGGTCAGTAAGTGTCTGTGAAAATATTCTGAATCTTTAGCTACAGAGAACACAAAGCTACATCAGTATTGCATCTCATGCCAGTTACAATTGCTACTAAGAATACCAAAGATAGGGGCAGCCAAATAGCACAGCAGATTAAAGTACTGCAAGCAGGCACAAGGCCAGGGGTTCGATCTCTGGGCCTGCCATGCCAGCCCTGCCCCCAGGGTGCACTGAGAAAGCAATGGAGACTGGGTGTGGAGGCGCTCGCCTGTAATCCCAGCTCTTGGGAGGCTGTAAACAGGAGGATCACTACGCGTCTGATCTAGTAGTGAGACTCTGAATACCATGTAGAACCTTTGCTAAAATTAAAAAAAAAAAAAAAGAGCAATACCAAAGATAGTAAATCCTGGTGAGGATGGAGGGGCAAAAGGAGCACTTCTACACTGTGGGTGGGGATGCAGGTGGCTGTAGCCACCGTGGAAATCGATATGAAACTGTCTCAAAAATCTAACCCCCAGGGTCTTCCCGAAGGAATTCAAGTTAGCATGAGAGGAGAGATAGAAATAAATGGTGAGCATTTAGATTGAAAAATAATTTCAGTAAATCAGTTACCATCAAACTCCCACAAAATACCAGCCCCCAAACACACACGTACTTCAAATACACCGACCCCATCCTTCTTGTCATGTCTTGAAGCAGTTCAGGAAGTCGTCTCTCACGAGTGTGAATGCTACCACCTATGCTCTCTTACAATAGAGTTGTACTCTCACTGAAATATTATGATGTGTCCTCACCAACTTGTTCCCAAGACCTGGCACTGTGCAAATTCTGACTCCTCTACAAAGTGAAAATGCCCATGAAGGGTAAATGCTTTGAATGGATTAAGGAATCAGAAGGGGTCACAATAGCACAAATAAACACAATCACAAAAGAGGACTTTCAGTGCTGCTTTTACAAGTGGCAGGGGGCCCAGAGAGATAGCTCAGTAGAATAAGTGCTTGCCTGGCAAACACAGGCTCCTGAGTTCAAGCCCTGGTACCACAAGAAAAAGAAAGTGGCAAGATTCAGTTTAAATGAAGGAGATGTATTTTGAGGAGGATTAACAGCAATATTTATTTTATAAGATTTATTTATTTATTTATTTATTTTCTGTATTTAGGGCAGTGTCGACAGGGTTTTCAGGGTCTCACTACACAGATCAGACTTGGAGTGATCCTCCTGCTTTCAGCTTGCCAATAGCTGGGATTACAGACATGTGCCACCATGCCCAGTCTCAGCGCCATCTTAGTGCACCCCAGGGGCGGGACCGGCGCGACAGGCCGGGGATCAAACCCCAGTCCTCGTGCCTGCCTAAGCAGATGCTTTAGTCTACTGAGCTGGTCAGCCCTAAGACTTAAATATTCATTGTTTTTAGCAGTTCAAATTGTACTATAGAGATCCTTCTACAATATGCTGCATGATTCAGAACAGCCTAATTATAGAAACAATGTGTTGGATATTTTGAATAAAGAAAATGTAATATACATATATATATGTATATATATACATAATCACATTTTGCATGATACATAGTTATATATTTATTATCCATTCATAAACAAGAGTGAAATCATACCGTTTGCAGGAAAATGGGTGAAAGTGCAGCTCATAGTGTTAAGCAAAATAAACCAGATTCAGACAACAATCACCTGTTTTCATTCATATGTGTAATAAGAAAGAAAGAGACAGAGACAGAGCACAAGACTATTAGAGCCTGAACATGAAGACAGGGGAAAGAAGATGACAATGTAAAATCGTGACCAAAGTGTGCTGTACACATGTATAAATGTATCACAATGAAATTCATTATTCCATATAACTAATACTCCCTAATAAAAAGTAAAATGAAAAAAACAGGTTTTTGGTTTAAAAAATATGCTTTACTTTCCATGAATTAAAAAACTGAAAAGACTGCTGCATTTCTAGAATTAATTTTTTTAACATTTAAAAATGAATACTGTATTTTTATAATTCATAATAACTTAGAGGAATTGGTGCATGTATATATGTCTTGATTTTTTTGATCCCTTTACCCCTTTCTCAGAAATTTCTCCCACTCTTTGATCTTCTTTCTCATTTCTAGTGTATACTTTTGTCTCCTTTCATCTGTTGATATTTTACTGTTTTATTAACTAATACTTTAAGTTTTTCATATGTTCCATGCCTATAACCCAGCACTCTGGAGGCTGAGGCAGGAGGAACAAAAATTAGAGCCCAGTGATGGTGACTTAGTGACTTAGAGAGAGTCTAACTAAAATAAATAAATAAATAAATAAATAAAGTTTTAAAAGGCTGGATTTGTGATAGTTCAGGACCTGGGCTCAGTCGCCAGTGCTACTACGAGGAAAAGAAAAAAAACGGAAAGTAAAGAAATAATTCTATGGACAACTCTATTGAAGACATTTGGTTCAAGTTACCACTTACTCCAGGTCTGCCCCCGTGAATGCACATACACACTGAGAAAATACACACAGCTGAACTGAGTAGCCCCAACTAAGCTTCAGGATCACTAAACTCAGGGGAATTTTAACTCTATCTGTTTATCATACTCTCTTTCCCTAGTCCTTTTACTCTTTTGTTCTCACAAACAACTATGCTTTATTTTAACTTATTTTTTCATTTTAAAGAGAAGAAGAAGAAAAATAGGAACAAAGTTAAAGTTTAAAATCAGGCTTATAGGAGAGTAGCAATAATTAATACATTGTGTGTCATTATCCTCATAGTAGTTCCTCAGAGTACAAGATGTAGGCATGACCTACTGTCCAAACCATATTAGCACAAATCCTCCCTTTCAACAAACTAAGAAAAACTGCATGTACAATTATTTTAACCATCTTGTGTATATAGGATTTTTCATTTTCTCTTCCTTCCCATTACCCCATCTATTTCTCTCTTCTTCTGAATACTTTCTTCCCAATTCACAATATCCATTGTGTGTTTTGAACCTTATTTACACATTCAGCTTCTCACATTAGTGGGACAGTATCATGTTTACACAGATGTGTCTGATTTATTTCACTTATGAGTATGGTTTCAAGTTACATCCATTTACCTATAAATCTCAAGCACATCCTTCTTTAGGGATGAGTAGTACTCCATTACATTAAAAAAAAAGCATAATTTTGTTTTTTATCCATTTCTCAGTTGATGGACATTTGGGTTGTTTCCAAGATTTGGCTATTTCAAATTGTGCTGCTATAATCATAGGTGCCCATATGTAACTGTGGTATGATGTTTTTAATTTTTCTGCCCTTGCCCTGATGTTTTAATTCTACTCCCCTTTCTCCCCAGAGGAAGAATATCTAGATTGAGTGGTACCCCTAGTTCTAGTTTTAAAGGCAATCTGCACACTTATTTCCACATTGGTTACACCAGTCTACACTCCCACTAACAGTGGAGAAGGGTTCCTTTTATCACACAGCCCTGCCAGCATTTGTTATTGGTTGATTTCTTGATGACAGCCATTCTTTATGTGATGAGATAGAATTTCGGTGTTGTCTTAATTTTCATCTCTTGAATGACCACTGATGTTGAGCACTTTTTCAACTGATGTTGAACATTTACTGTTTCTATGTCTTCATCTGAGATTTGTGTATTCATCTCAGATGCTATTATTTGAACTGAATCTTTGAATTGGGAGGGGCTAATTTTTTTTTATTTTTTATATGTTCTACATGGAAGTTCTTTATCTGAGTTATCCAAGTGAAGCATGGGAAGATGTCCTGAGAACCAACAACTATTTTTCATATATATTTTCTTGTATATCTTCAAGCTTCAAAAACCTTCATCAGCACTTCTATAAACTGATTATTTCTGATTTCATGTAGGAAACAGAAAAGAGAATCCAAAATTTCCCAATGCCATATCTTTCCACCTTTCTAGATCTGTGAATCTCTAGCCAATTAGCTTTCTCACTAACATTTAAGTCATCCAGTTGTGCTTTAGACCCACTTGTTATCCATTACTCAATGATATTGGTGCTCTAGCAATTTTTCCTATCCTTTCTCTATCTTATATATTTGGCTTTGTTAGTAGATAATTCCCAGTGCCATATGAACATGCTACAGTGTATCCTATTTTTAATGTACTTTCTTCAATTACTCATCTGTTTTTCTTTCCCTCTAAGCAAATGCCTTTGATACAATCAAAGTCTTAAGAAATGTTTCATCCATAGATGAAGAAGATGGAAAAGTCTGTAGTTGGTACCCCTTCATTTACCTGGGACTCCCAATCTCTCCCCCATTTATTCATAGCAAGATAGTTCTACCTCTATCTCTACATTGATACAAGTCTTGAAGCTATAGTGCGTGTGGGTTAAGGTAACATTCTGCTTATTAGTGTGATTCTTAGCAGATCCTTGGATAACTGGCTGGGGCAAGTGAAATGAAATGAAAATAAGAAGAACTGTTTGAGAGTTCATTGCTATTGTCACTGCCAGGTCATCAGTCATACAACTTAAGACTCACCATGACCAGTGTCAACATGCCAGGCAAATGACCCGTGAGAACAATCATCAGACCTTTTGCCTGTTTACTGTTACTGAGTGGAATTTTCTTCATCATCTTTCAGAACATCCTCTCCTTTTTCTGGAAAGACTTTTTTCAAATGTAGCATAATGGTAGTGTGATCCCTCTTTAGGTGCTCAAAAACTTATTGATTTATATATTTTTGACCTGGATTTGATGAATACACAAAATATGGTTATCTTTGTACTTGATTTATGAAGAAGCATGTCCTCACCTTACACCCATGCTAACATCTCTTATCCCAATCTTGAATCCTTTGAGACTTGGCTTCTTATTTATTAATCCCAATCTGTTGCATATTTGCTTTTATTTTTCTCTGGTAACTCTTTACCATCTTTCTTCTTACTTCACTGTCTCTTTTAAGTTTTTTTCTTTCCCCTATTCCTTCTTGAATTCAAATTTATTTATTTTTGCTCTCTCTCTTCTCTGTTGTCCTAGAAACAAGGACTTTGTGAGAAAGGAGGAAAAAATATTCTCTTTTAGAAGAGAGAGAAAAAATTTTATGACCAAAAAAAAAAAAAAAATCCTACAACATATGCTGGCTAAATCATAGCATTATGGGTACAGAAGAATGTGTTCTTAGGAAGGAAGAGTTGGCTCCAAACGATGAGGAAATATGATCATGGAGAGGCAAGAGTGTTAGTTTGCAAAGACTGCTGCACACTGAGGAACTGCAATGTTCCCCAGATGTGGTGGTTTGAGAAATAAATCTAATTACAATTCTGGAAGGTGGAAGCCAAAGACCAGGATGTTGGTTCTTCTGATGTTTCTTTGGCTTCTATATATCTGCCTACTCTGTGTTTTTACATGAACTACTGTGTGTCTGTCTTCTAGTCTCCTCCTTTTTTTATGTATTTAGCACAGGGTCTACAGGGTCTCACTACACAGATTGGACTTGTAGTGATCCTCTTGTTTTCAGCCTCCCAAGCACTGAGATTACAGAAGCATGCCACCACACCCAGTCTTAGTCTCCTCTTCTTATAAGAACATTTGGCATACTAGGTTACACAATACCTCCCAAAACTTTATTTACTTTAATTACTTCTTTAAGCCCTATTTCCAAAGATAGTCACATTTTAGGATTTTGAGAGGCAAAACATCGTTCATTTGACTTTGACACAATTCAACCCATAACGTCAAGTTTTAATAAGATTTGTGTCTCCATGTGAAAAATGTCATGTGTTTTTCTTTGCTGTGCAGATATGAAGCAATGTATGCTTCTACATTAAACATGAGTATCATTTTCTCAGGAATATGAGTTTTTAAACATTAACAAACACTGAAGGTGAACTATCAGTGCTAAGAAGCAGCATGGATTTGGTTACTTCCCTGAGAATTAGACTGTATCCAGAGTCTATGGTTAAGTAGGATAAAAGCACTGGCAAAAGCTGTTTCCAAATGATTTCTGGGCATGGCCATGGCTGTGAATGTCTATTTGGCACTACATCCCCACAGTATGGTTATTGCCTCCGCAGCAGGCAATTATGTTGCCTGGAGAGAGGAGAAGTGGAAAAGGACAGACTTCTGTGCTGGTAAGGTCTGCTTCTGTGGAAATTTCAGTACCCTTTGAAGTAAAGAATGGGCCAGTATTTGGCAGGATGGGACTCTTTTTCCTGCAAATACAGAAGCATTTCTGGAGGTTATCCCAAGTGTGGGCAGTTTTGATCAGCAGGAAAGCTTGTCAAGCACGGTACAGTGAGCACAATCCTCAATTTAAACTCTTCCAGGGATTCATTATTCTCTATGCAATTCCTAGTCTTCCGCAGTCTCTGTGCCAACACCATTCAGGCCTGCAGTGATGATGCATGTCTGATGGTGTCCCTGGGGTGCAGACTCATTTTCAGAAGGTAAAAAAATGAAACGTGGTCATGTGGAACTTTATACTCCGAATTATGTCCTTCTTCCGTGCTAGTTCCTAGGAACTCTAGAAAAATGAAGAAGGAGTGGGTCATGATGCAGAAGGTTCAGCACAAGAGACATACAAACCTCTCTCTCAGAAATCACTGGCTTAAAATTCATTTGGATTATGTAACCCTTAAATACTAATATATTTAAAAAACAGTGGTATTTAACCTACATATTTGCTATTAAGAAGTGGTGTGTGTGTGTGTGTGTGTGTGTGTGTGTGTGTGTGTGTTGTTAGAGGTATCTAGAAAAGTATTCTACCAAGATATTCTCACAGAGTTCTTAAATCTGAATTGCTATCAGTGAGTTTTGGGTATTTGCATTTCAACATCCTGGAAGGGAGAGCAAGGGCATCCCCACTGCCAAGTCATCAGCATTTGGAGGAGAATTGCTAATGGTAGGAAACTTGAAAAGCTACATCTTGTCAATATGACAGCTTGCTGGAGGCATGCAAATATCTATTCACATCAAGTGACAGGCTAAAAATTCATAAAATGAGAGCTACATTCAGGCACATGTGGAAAATAATATTGGTAGACAATCTAGAGTTCACAAATTCCTTGATAAACTGAGGTACTTTCTTAGAACAGTAGAATTTTTTTTAGGCCACTGCTTCTCAAACTTGAGTTTGGATTTGAATCATTCAGAGGGTTTAAGATCTAGATTGCTGGGCCTACCTTAGGGTTTCTTGAATGCAGTGCTAGAATTTGCTGGAATTTACATTTCTTACAAATCCTCAGATGATATTGATGCTCCTGGTCTGTGATCTACTCTTTGGGTGATAGTGTTTTAATGAATTGTTTAGGAGAGATATACTTTTAAATCATGTTTTGTTGTCAGCTGCTTCACCCAGAATCACATCTTAAATAAAATAATTAATTTCTTTATAATTATAGGTTATTGCAACGACACATATATAAACCTAAGAAATTGGGGACTGAGAACATGGAAAATTTCAATGATCATAAAGGGACTGGGGATCTTTTTTCTAACGTTCATTTATAAGACAATTGGTCAGTCGTATGAGATCACATTTTTCTCCTAAAGAAGCAATGATTTGAATAGATAATAATGTACTCAAGGAGTACATAAAAGCTATTCAGTCAAACAAGAAAACTGGTGGTATCTGGTTTTGAACTTTTTTTTGGTAATTTAGGGGAAGGTTTACAAGGTGTTCAGGGTCTCACTACTAGAGCAGACTCATAGTGATCCACCTGTTTATAGCCTCCAAGAGCTGGGATTACAGGCGCCTACCACCATGTCCAGTCTTAATTGCCATCTCAGTGTGCCCCCGGGGGTGGGGTCAGCACAGCAGGCCTGGGGATCGAACCCCTGGCCTCTGCACCTACTTTAATCTGCTGAGCTATTTGGCCAGCCCTTGGTTCTGAAATTGTGATCCAGTTTTATTGTATGTGGTTCTTCACTTTTGCAGTGTAAAATTAATTTTAACAAAAATTGTTGGAAGTTTACTTGAAGCAATAAACACTCTGAGTTCAAGAATATTTGCCATGATCTATGCACAGCTTCATAGAGATAAATACATAAATAAAACTCAGTTGATCAAGACATCAATACATTTCAACACCAAATAGAAAGTTGCATTAAATTTTTTAGTTAGAAGCAATTATCTTTGAAGTATGCTTGTAAAAAAATATTTTTGGATCCTCCTTTCTGTTCTCACTCTACTTTTCTTTTGAAGCTAGAAAATATAGCAATATTTGTTTAGCTTTACTTAGAAAGTCTGGATGTTCATCATGGCTGAATACAAATTAGCAATACAGAAGAGTTGTCAGATTTTGTACATGGAAGGCAGGCGCTGAAGTGGGGCTATAGAAAAAGCTAGCTTTGGGAAGATACACAGAGGGACAAACTCAGTAGTTCAAATAAGAGTATTTAGGTGGGCTTCGAAAGAGAAAACAGATAACTCTTGGATTGTGCCACCCCTTAATCCCCAGGTTTGGCAAATATGAAACCCTGGGAGAAGACTGGACTACTCTAAGGAAGGAGGTGGTATTTTAATAGCAGCCTGTCTGATAGTATAGTCTTTCAATCAATCAAGGCAAGACAGGCACAGGAAGTGAGATATGGCAAAGCAAGGGAGTGATGTATGAGAGGACACGTGACTTCTTGGGAATCTGAAAACAAGCATGTCTTTAGGGTTAGGAGCCCCAGCCCGAGCACTGAGGGGACAGTGGCCTGGAAGCTGCATATGCAAGTAGCACATGGGAGTGTTGGGAGCCTGGAGAAGCAAGAGGGCTGAGCCACAGAAAAATAATGATGCATTCCCTCCCTACATGCTGAGAATGTTGTGCTCATGTGATGTCCTGTGCAGAGCCTCTGCTTAGGGGCAGGTGCCCAAGGGGTAGTTTCTAGCACCCCATGGCAAGGATGGCTAAAGGTAGGAAGCACTGGGGCTTCAGTGAGTTATGGCTTAGAGAGCAAGGCCACAAAGGAAGTGAAAGAAAAGGCCATGGGCAGAGGGATAGAGTGGCAGCCAAGTCAGAGGGTGTCCCATGATTTGTAGGTGGAAAGCTAGTGGAGGGAAGACACAGAAGTGACCCCAGGATTGCCCTGCAAGGAAAGGAATGAGGAGTGGGAGAACTGTGGCAGAGGTCAGTGGAAAGCCAGGTGTTGTGACAGTTTCAATACACCTTCCCCACTAACTGAGATGTTCAGATCTTGGGATTAAACGCTGAGGTAGACAGTTAGTTAGGCCCAGAGTGCTGCTTGCAGCTGGAAGGCAGCATAGAGAGACTCCTTGCTCTCAGGCAGGGAAGGAGTAACCAAATCACAGAGGTGGGAAGAAATCGGCTTGGAGACCTGCAATTGCACTCAGACCACAGTACAGACGGGACTGTGAAGATACTTTGATTTTGAGCATTTGCAACTACTTGAGGGTATATTTGATTATCATTTTTGCCATTCCTTTTTCTTCCTCCCCTTTCCCTCCCTTTTCTTTTTCCCCCCTTTTTCTCTTTCATAGACCCTTAATTTTTATCTCCTCCTTCCCTCCTGTCTGATATCTACATCTTTATATCATCAATTTCTATATGTCTATGTCTTTACACACAGAGACATACACACCAGGGAGAAGAGAGAGAGAGAGAGAGAGAGAGAGAGAGAGAGAGAGAGAGAGAGAGAGAGAAAGAAGAAAAAGAAGAAGAAGAAGAAGAAGAAGAAGAAGAAGAAGAAGAAGAAGAAGAAGAAGAAGAAGAAGAGAGAAGAAAGAGGGGAGAGGGCAGAGGGGAGAGGGGAGAGGGGAGAGGAGAGGAGAGAGGAGAGAGAAGAGAGAGGAGAGAAAAGAAAATTAACCATTGCTTAAAGTTAAATAGTACTTTCTTTATGGACATATATGCATAATCCTTCCCAAAATTACACACGAATGAACCAGTCATAAACTAGTTGCCACATAATAACAGGTTTTCTCAACCTCTCGGATATCTTCCATCTTTTTTGTCTCCTTGACATAATATTTTATTACGCAGTTCAGACTGGCCTTGAACTCACTTTGTAATCCTGGCTGCTCTCATACTCACAGAGATACTCCTGCCTCAGGATCCTGAGTGCAGGGATTACAGGCATCCTCAATCTTTAATTACAATTCCTTCCTGAGTCCTTCCTCCTGCATCCACAAATATTCCCTCAAACTTTATCAACAGTAGTCCTTTATCTCAGCTATAAAAATAATTTCAATAGAGTGTTATTTCCTAAAGTGTGATTTAAATTTGTTATATTTTTAATTTCTCGTTATACTGACTTTATCTTTTCCCTACCTTTTTCTTTTGCCTATCCCTTTACTGCCCACTCTGTTAGCAGCAGTAGAGTGTCGTCAGTAAGGAGGATTGATAAAAGAAAAAACATCAAAACAAGTTGTAATGCACACGGTCAACGGAATCTCTTGATGTTGTAACTCATTGGTGTTTTTTCCTTGTAACATGGGCAACTGCATCCAATCCTATCAAACTGAGGAGGTGAAAGAGGAAGGTATACACTAAGAAGGAAGTAAAACTGATATTTTAATAGAAATCAGACACTAAAGAGATATTCACAGTAGCAACAGTCTTTCCTCTTTAATTAATTCATAACTCTCAGAGTACACACATATGTGCAGGGAGACACATGAATAGAAAGCTGAAAAAAAAAGGGGAAAAACAGCAACAAAATGCATCCATAATCTCCCAACCACCACACAGCAGATTCCTGGGACACCTATGGGGTAAAAGCAAACCAAATACCTGAATGAGATTAAAAATATACTGAATAAATATAATGGACTTAATAAACAAATTGGTCAATAGGTTTTTTAAAAAAAGAAAAACTAGAACACTTAAGCACTGATTCAAAACATTGATGACCAATATAGCAAAGATTTAGAGTTCATGCAAATGTACCAAACAGAAATCCAGTAGAGAAAAAGTTGCAATGGTCTGATGAGCACTAGAGGTGACCAGGGTAAGGAAAGAGTATATAACAAAAAGAAAACACTGATATACACAGCCATTTACTCAGAGACCCTTTGAAAACAGTAAGAGAGCAGGAGAAATAGATTTAACAACCAATAGATCATGTAAAATAAGACCATCTTAAGATTAATTTGATTTAGAGATAGCATGAATGGTATAAAGATACCTTATATTATGGACTACTGGACTATATTGGAATACTTTGCTGAACTCACATACCTACAATATTTAAATGACAATGGAATACCCTTCTCTGACAAAACTGAACAAAAAAAGGGGATACAAGTGAATGACCATTTTGCATCTGTATATTCAAAATAGTTCGGATAGATATACAGCCAGTTTCTCTTAGTTCAATGAGAAGAAAGATTTGTACTAATAGTGTTTGGGCAGGATATCCTGTCTGCTTCTTGTACTATGAATAACCACTATGAAGATAGCAATATGCAATGTATTAATTATTGAAACTCTCCTACTAATAGGTTTTGAAACTATCTCATTGCTATTTATTTCTCAATAAAATTATTTAAAAAAAGATAGCATGTATGGTATAAAAATATTTATAGAAATAATAACAGAATATCCTCCACGTATAGGGGGGCAGAAATTCAACATACAAGGAGGCAAAGCATATAGAAGTCCAGCAGCCACAACGAGAAAAAAAACAAAAACAGAACTCTCCATGGAAAATCACAGTCAAAATCCCAGAAGTCCAATGCAAGGACCGGATCTTAAAATCTGTTAGAGAAAAGTCTCAACTCACACATAAAGGTAAATCACTTAGAATCATAGAAGACTAATAAACATAAATCTAAAGGCCAGAGAAGTTAGAGTGAAGTCTTTCAAGGCGAAAAAGTAAAGAACTTTCCACCCAGATTAATATATACCAGAAAACAATCAAATTTAGTGAATAGATAAGGACTTTCATGACCAAGAAGATTTTAAGAGCATCAAACACAGCACTCCAAGAAATTCTGAAGGATATCCTAGACAGAGAAAGTGAAGCCAAGTAGCCAAAAAATCTGATGAAATGAATATATAAAGCAAGATGAGTCACTAAACAAAAGTAAAAATGAAGGCATCATCAATAAAAACCAATGTATTGACAAGTATAATTCAATAACTTTGAGTAATAGCTTTCAATGTAAATGGCCTCAACTCCTCAATCAAAGGAAAGACTACTGGATGATTTTATAAATAACAAAATGTAGAGGTATGTTGCATGTGAGAGACATATTTAATCCTAAAAGAAATTTGTAGATTAAAAGTTAAAGTACAGAAGACAATATTTCTCTCAGTGGGAGCCTGGAAATAAAAAGGATAGTGATGCTATTTTTAGCCAAAATGCTTTTGGAGCCAAAACTGATTAGCAGAAGCTATGAAGGTTGCT
Organism: Octodon degus; assembly: GCF_000260255.1. Taxonomy (NCBI): domain Eukaryota; kingdom Metazoa; phylum Chordata; class Mammalia; order Rodentia; family Octodontidae; genus Octodon; species Octodon degus. Next base: position 30,174,273 of record NW_004524577.1, on the reverse strand, counting down.
GTTTACTGATTAAAGGAATAATTCAACAAGATGATATAACACTTATAATTTATAACATATAAGCATAATATACATATTACTTATAACAATTATAATGTATATGCATATATATGTATATGCATATATAAAATACAGGTGCAATCAACTTCATGAAACAAACATTACTAGACATAGTAGATCCAATTAACACGAAACCACCATAATGGGGAAGATTGTCAACCTCTCCATGCAGACAGACAAAATAGACAAAAAAAAAAAAAAAAAAAAAATATAGAAATGTCAAACTTAAACCACACCTTTAA
>NW_004524577.1:30162122-30173871 GCF_000260255.1 Octodon degus | reverse complement strand
AAAAGAAATATAGAAATGTCAAACTTAAACCACACCTTTAAGCAAAGAGGGTAAACAGAAATCAACAGTGTTCAACTCTACAACAGAATAAACTTTGCTCTGGCAGCCACAGAACTTTCTTAAAAATAGACCATAGAGCTTTCTTAAATTAATATAGTTTTCAATATTATACCATATATAATTATTACCAAACCACTGTGCAATAAAAGTACATAGAAATAGTAAGAGAAACCACAAGATCATTACAAACACAGAGAGATTAAATAATTATACTATGAGTAGTGAGTATGACATAGGAAAAATTCACAGATAACAGTAAACAGTTCCTAGAATTAAGTAATACAGCAGTACAATAAATCAAAACTTGTACAGAAAAAATGAAAACAAGCTTAAGAGTTAAATATATTGCTGTGAATGTCTACATTGGAAAATAGAGAGGCTCCCAAAACATAAACCAATGATGAATATCAATGTCCTAGAGAAACAAGAATAATCCATATTTGATTTTAGAAAAAGAAAGACAAATATAAATGAGTAGAAATTAATAAGGTTTATTTAAAAAGAAATACAAAGAAAGAATGATGAAGTGTTTCATAAAGAAATAGACAAACCCTTAGCCAAACTCATCAAAATAAGTACAGATCCAAATGAATATAATTAGAAATGAAAAAGATGCAATCATGTTAATAAACTACTAAAATCTGAAATATTTTCAGTAACAACTTTGAAAACCTGTGGTTTGATAAATTTGCAAATATAGAAGAAACAGATTCCTAGACACATGCAAATTACCAAAACTGAACCAAAAAGATATAAAAACTTTGAATAGTCTAATAACAGACAATGAAATCCAGACAGTAATATAAAAAGTACCCAGGAACCAACAGCTGAGTACTGAAATCTAGAAGTTCAGGAAATATCCATTGGCAATACTCCTGAAACCTGTTGAGCAAATTGAAAGGGAAGGACTACTTCCAAACTCATATTTAGATACCATCATAATCTTGATTCCAAAACCAGAAAAGAATTCAATTGAAAAACAGAAAATGATAGGTCAATCTCTTCAAAAATCTTCACCCAGATACCGGAAAACAGCATGCAAAAATTATCAAGATCATGCATTATGACTAAGAAGGCTTTATTCAGGAATGCAAGATGGCTCAGCATATGAAAATCAATCAATTTGAAACATCACATAAACAAAATCAAGAACTAGAATCATATGGTCATCTTAACAGATGCAAAGCATTTGACAACACACAATATTTATGTATTAAAAATAATTCCTTAAAGAAAACAAGTACAGAATGAATGACTTTGGGCCAGTCAAGTAGCTCATCTGATTAAAGGGCCTGCAAGCAGGCGCAGGGGCTGGAGTTCAATCCCTTGGCTGGCCTGTCATGTTGGCCCTGCCCCCAGGGTGTGCTGAACAGTGATTGAGACTAGGTGTGGTGGCATGCACCCGTAATCTTAGCACTTGGGAGACCATAAACAGGAGAAGTTTTTGCATGTCAAAAGAAATTACCAACAAAGTGAAAACACCACATACAAATTCCAAAAAAATCTTGACAAATAAGTACTCAGACAAAGGTCTGTCTTCTAGAATTTATAAAGAACTAAAAAACACTAGGGCTCCAAAATTTAAAGACCCACTCCAGGAATGGGCATCTGAGATGAACACACAATTCTCAGAGGATGAAATTAAAGAAATGAATAAATATATGAAAAAATGCTCCACATCACTAGCCATCCATGAAATACAAATTAAAACAACACTGAGATATCATCTCACTCCAGAAAGAATAGCTATCATAAAGAAATCAACCAACCACAAATGTTGGAGAGGTTGTGGGGAAAAATGAACCCTTCTCCACTGCTGGTGAGAATGTAGACTGATACAACTGTTATGGAAATCAGTGTGGAGACTCCTTAGAAAAGTAGGACTGAAAATCCCACTTAAACCAGCTATTCCTCTACAGGGAATTTTCCCAGAGGATTTAAAAACATCATATCATAGTGATATATGTATACCTATGTTTATAGCAGCACAATTTTTTTAAATTAATTAATTAATTTATTTTGTGTGTGTGTGTGGCCAGCTCAGCCCACCATGGGGCAGGGCTGGCTGGCATGTGGTGCTGGGGGATTGAACCGTGGTCCCTGTGCTTTGCTTAGCTTAGCTTTTTCTAAGTGGGTGCTTTAGACCACTGAGCCATCTCACCAGCCCCGAGCAGCACAATTTGTGATAGGCAATTCTTGGAAACAGGAGAATCATTATGAGTCCGATCTAGTAGTGAGACCCTGAACAACCTATACACCCTTCCCTAAAATGCAAAAAAAAAAAAAAAAAAAAAAAAAAAAGAGAAAGAAAAGACATTATCTCAATCTGACAAAACCATTTTTGACAAATCTCTTGTCAACAATATGTTAAATGGGGAAAAGCTAAAAATTTCCTCTAAAATTAAGAATAAGACAATGATATCCACTATTACCATTCTTGGTCAATGTAATACTTGAAACTTTAGCCAGCGGTATCAGGCATCAAAAGCAGAAAGAAGGGAAACTTATGGAAAAGGAAAAACTCAAGCTATTGTTTTTCATAGATGACATGATTTGTAAAGAGTACTCTGCAATTCTATACAAAGGCTTCTAAAACTGATAAACAAATTCACTAAAGTATCAGAATACAAAAACAGTTCACAAAAATAATGCTAACATATATCAATCATGAGATCACTGAGAAAAGGGGAAAACAATGACTTTGTAAATAACTTTAGGAAAAATTTCAATTAAATTGAATCAAAGACCTAAATGTTAAAACCAAAAAAGCACCCATTCTGCTGGAAGATAAAATATGTGAAAGCATAAAACATCTAAAAGCATAGGCATAGGTGAAAAATTTTCCAAATAAAACCCTGTTGAACAAGATGAAAGATCCCTAATCGACAAATTGTGAGCACATATCAAATTTTAAAAACATCTGCACAATAAATGAAACAACCAATAAAGCACAGAGAATATAGAATGGGAAAAAAGTTTGCCACATACTTCTCAGGTAGAAGACTAATATCTGAAATACAGAAAGAAAAATAAATAGGTGTAGTCCTCAAAATAAAATATTGGCAATTAAAGTGAATAGACACATCTCAAAAGTCTGAATGACTATTCAATATGCAAAATGAGCTCTAACATTTCCAGCCATTTGAGAAATACAAACTTAAAATAAAACTGAGATTCTACATCTCCTCTCCTCTTTCCTTGCACCTGAACTGCCAGCCAGTGGGTTGTGCCACCTACCATCAGGGGGCTCTTCTCTCATCAGCTTGCTGGCCTACATGTTTTACTAATCTTCTAGACATCTCTTCCTCTTAAGCCAGTCAAGTTGACAATCATGATTAGCTATCACAAAACTCTGATATATTGCTATCCAGATTTCTTTGTTTACCATGTATTAAATGGTATCTGAGGGCCAGCCAAATAACTCAGTGGATTAGAGTACCTGCTGCTGAAAAACCCAGGGACCAGGGTTTGATCCCTGCCCCCAGGGTGCGCTGAGACAGAAATTGAGACTGAGTTTGGTGGTGCAAGCCTGTAATCCCAGTGCTTGGTAGGCTGAGCACAGGCTGAGCACAGGCGGACCACTATGTACATCTTGTACTAAGCACATAAAATAATAATAATAATAATAATAAAAAATTATATCTGAAGTCTTGAGAAATAATGGATCTAAGGGGAACTAGATCTATCAATTTGCTAGGCATGTCATTCAAAGTTCTTTAATGTGCTTTCTCATTTGGAAAAGCTTACTGTAGTAAATGATTAATACATTCTTTTAAGCAATCTATACAAGGAATGAATGAGAGAGTTATATTAATCTGTTACTACAGCTGATAGTACAAATTATTGCTCTTAATATGCTCTTAATATATCATTGTTGAGATTATTAATTCATGACCTTCATGTAGCATTCTGTGATTAATTACTTGCTATTTCCAAAGACTGGACACATATGCAACTATTTCCATTGAAATTGCTTCTATCTGATGGCTTATTATAATTATTTTATAATTGATCATTTTTGTAATGCCTTCTCTCTTAAGCTGGGCCTGTAGGTATATTTGTGTAAACTATGTGCCTCTCATAATAATATATGGATAAAGCAGGAAGGTTGCAAAGATACTTGCTGGCACAAAGAGATTTTGACACTTGAATAGACAAGACAAAAAAAAATGTATGTAAAGGGAAAACAAAACTATTCATTTCTCATTTACTCCACCAATAATGATAGCACAGGGGTAAAATACGTCCATTCCATTTTTTCTAATGCAATTATGAAATTATGTAGTTTAGCATAATAGTATCTGGCTGTATATCTCAGTAGCTGTGCATGGGTTGTACAGGAAGCAGTTTCTGTGTTCACCCACTTGGTACAATAAACAGCAAATTGTGTGCACCTGTACAAGTGTCAAATTAAGATTTTTTTCCCACATAATATTCCACATACCATTTTTGCAATTATTTCCATGAGCATTACGGAGGGTAAAGTACACCCATATCATTCTTCAGTTTTGCAAACATCTAGTGTCCCATAATTAAATCCAGGTGTGGCTCACAGTAGCTGTGCGGGGAGGGGGAACAGACACCTACCTGTGCATCTATCCATTTAGCAGACAAAAGGCAAACTGTACAGGAGCTCCAAAACAACAACAGAGGTTTTTCCCATGAAATCCTTATTGTTAAATTTCTTACATTTGGAATTTGTTTTAAAAGTTTTCCTTTGATTTCTCTTGTAGAACTAACCCAATTCAAGTAGGATGGCACATGAAAAACAAAGGTTTAGAGAAAGTTGAAAGTGAGTTTCAGGTGACTCATGCATGGATGATGATAATGTTGATGGTGATGGTGGCAGTGGTGGCGGTGTGGATGATGAAGTTATCCATGTGAGCCAAAGTTCCTGTGACAGTGACTAGTGTAAGAATCAACCAATATAGACAAAGGGAATAAAGATAGGCAAGTTTAGTTGAAATAGTACAAAATGGTCATACAAAAAAGTGGAATGATCCAACGTCAGCACTAGGGTCCAAAAATATAATGAAGACCAGGGGTGAACCCTATTGGGACAGAATAACAGCACTACCGTTCAATGTTGGAAATTGTTTACAACAGGCTGTATACTGTAGAATGTTGTCAAATATACAAATGATGAAATACAAGTGAAACATTCTGTATGCACCAAGAGTTGTACTAAAAATGTGTTTATTATGTCATCTCACTAGCTGAACTGAAAGTATGTATAGGTCCGCTGCACTTAGAAGGAATTCTCATAGTAATCACAGGAATGTAAAAGACTGATGATGAAGTGATAGGTGTGGGCTTCGGGTTTGTAGAATAAGAGTGATACTGAGTAAATTTGGTTTCCTTCAAAATTTCCCGAGGTTGGATGACAAAACCACCCACCAATAAAGAAAAAGAACTGTAATCTGGTTGTTGTCTACTAATTGAGAGCTTTATATCTAAATGCCAAGCAATTTACATACTATCTAAGTACTTGAATATTGAACATCTTGCAGAATTTTGTGGTCATTGTAGTTTTAGGCAATATATGCCAATGGAAAACTTTCAAATATAAACCTATATTCCCTGCTAGATTCAAAGAAATATTATCCTTTCAATTTAGAAATTTATCTTGCCACTCAGCCACTGGATATTTATTCAGAGAATAGTAAAACAAATGATGCTGTGAACAGACTTGTTGCTCCCATCTCTCAAACTAATGAGAAGGTGACATTTGACAACTGGTTTACCATTTTCCAATTGGTGTTACATTTATAACAGAACATAAGTTGCCAATGTAGCAACTGAATGAAAAGACAAATCATTAGCAGAAATTCCTAATGAAATGTAACAATTTCAAAACACAGAAGTATAACCTTTGGATTTCAGAAAGACATAACATTGGCCTCCTTTCTGGCAAAGAAAAACCGATACTGCTGATGTGCACACTGCGCTACTGCAGCACTGTGTCACTGACAGAGAAATCTTGGCAAAACAGAACCTAGAGGTGGTAACTCTTTACAACAAAAACAGCCTTAGTAGATGTTGTTGATAAATTATGCAGCAACATATGATATCACTTGAAACACAAAGCACCGGCCAATGGTTATGTTTTATTCAATACTAAACATGTGTAGCATAAATGACATCTTAGTTTGCGAAGAAACTATCAAGTGGAAAATATCACAGAGAAATTGTCTTAGAGGATCAGGAATAGAATTAATAAGAGATAATGACAACAGAAGGAGAACAAACTGTTTCTGTCCAGGGAAGTACAGAAAACAATTGTGGAGTCACTGGTGAGCTGACAGAGGAACAGGCATGTGCAACACCACAAAGAAAAAACCAAGATGCCAACTGTGCCCTAGAAAAGGACAGGATATATACATTATATGTAAGCAATACAGGTATACTGCCCAAGACCTACATGAAGACTGCCTTGGATGTAACAGTTGAAGCAAAGTCTATGTGATAGAATTTTGTTTCCATTTTCATTATAATTCATGTGTTTATTTCTGATGTTATCTTTTAGGCTTTTATGCAAGTAAAGAGCTGATGTCAAAACATTGATGTCTATTCTAAACACTCATGACCTATTGTATTTTATTGCTATCTTATTTTTCTGCTAAATGCATGTGGTACAACATAGTAAGAAACTCCTGCCAAAAGAGGAAGACAAAAGAGCTGACAAAAAAGCGCCTGCCACACATAGAACAAAACTATGGACATGTGCTCTCAGTGTAAGCAACACTTACGTATGGGACGTGTCATGTGTGAAGGTCACCTGGGCTGTGACAAATGAAGCAAAGATTAATTTTGTTGTAGAACTCTATTAGCATTTTCACTGTAGTTTATAGAGGGGTTTATTTATGTTGTTATTCTTTGGGTTTTTTAAAATAAACATTTGATGTTGAAAACTTCGTTATTTATTCTAATTGTGCAATATGTATTGAGAATTTGACACTTTCTTTTACTGATATTTCATATTCCTATAAACTACATGTTCCATAATAAGAACTTCCTGACAAAACAGGAAGATCAGTGCAATTTCAAGTATGTCTTATGAAAACGACCGGAAAGCAAAAGGCATGTGCTGTCATTGTAAGTGGTCCGTGTGTCTGGAATCTGATATTATCTGCAAAAACTGTCCTAGGTGTGATAAGTCAAGTAAAGATCATTTCTGTTATAGAATTCTGTTGGCACTTTCATTGCAGTTTATAGAGAAATTTGTATCCATTGTTATATTTTAGACTTTGTAAACAAAAAATATCCGTTGTTGAAAATTTTCATTTTGATGCTTATTTGTAAACACACAGAAATATTTAAAAATTCAATATTTCATTTTTTGATATTTTTCCTTTTAAATACACTTAAAACTGACCAAATTAAAATTAATAATGCATCAATAGAAGTACTTTTTAATAAGTAAATGTGGTGTGCTTCTCCACCTCAACATTTGTTTAATGCCTTAGTACCTGCTGTGTGCTAGTTTATAGGTATACATTCACACATAAACAGGTAAATCTGTTGTTTTATTGTGAAAAGTTGTTGAATTCTGATGCAAAAGTTCCAGATTGGCTTAATGATAAGCTTTTTTTTTTTTGGATAAGTGTCCATTATATCTCACCAATGTCATACGTGGTCCCAATGCAAGGTCTCAATACTGGTGATTTACAAGTTGAAAACTTCACAATGTGTATACTAGGAATGATTAATGGCCCCTTTCCAACAATCACCAGAAAAAGCTGTGAATAATAACCATGCTCACATGAAATACAAGAAAATAACTGAGAAAGTAAGAGCCACAGAGCACAACCAGCACTGTCATATCTATTTTTGTAATTTGAAGACTATCCAAATCACACAAATGAATATATGTTTTTCTAATTATTTACACTTCTGATTCCAAAAAGCCACTGTTTTAAATGATATGATTAAAACCTGAGAAAGTAGTTAACATGTTCAAGTATTACAGGGCTTCTAAATACATTAAGAATCAGCATTACTCAATTTCAGCATATTGCTTCTTGCTACTAAAGACATAGGCTATTTTGAAATATGTCCAAAGAACATATTTAAAAGCAATTCTGTTGCTTTTATGGAAAAAATGTTCGCTTTTGGCTTTATATAAAATTTGAACTAGTATTTCTTATTAAAATGAAGAGATTCAAATCTTGGTATGCATGGAACAACCCAGAGTGTTTCATTTCTCCAGGACTCAGATTTACATCAGAGAGAACACTGTTTGAAAGAGTGATTTTGATTAGACCTTAAGAGCAAAAAACATTCCTGCATCTCTGTTTGCACCTGTACTTACGTTGACTTTTGCATTTGTATTTATATTAAAATTCATAGGCTCTCCTATTTGTCTTCCTCTAGCACAAGGAACTCCATAATCACTGGAACTTTCTTTTTATAAGGGGAACAGAAACAAATAGTATAGACATAGCAACATTCAAAATTGAGAGAGTTGCCCTGAGAACTCCATACTTGATACGGAGGAAGAAATCAAGTATTAAAACCAGGCTCTTTGGTGTCCACAAAGACAATTAAAATCGTCAGAGGAATTCTATAATGAAGGTCATCTCTCCTTTCCATATTAATTGGGAAGGTTGATTATATTTGTGTCTAGCAAGTATATTCATCGATAAGTAAATGATTTTGTTTAAACCAATCACCACTGAATACATTGTTTAATAAAATAGTTATTATATAGAAGATGCTGTAATAGGAAATGGGCTCTGAACTCGTGAATGTACAATTTAGCTGATAATCAGATCTGTACATTGATATTAATTACAAGTAGTCTGCACATGCTAATTAATGAATAGATAGCTAGATTCTAAATATAACTGTCACCTGTCATCAGAAGAAATAGAAAAGATTCCTGTCTGTCTGCCTGTGTCTGTCTGTCTGTCTGTCTGTCTGTCTGTCTGTCTGTCTCTCCTTTTATTATACATTTTACTAAAATAGTGACTGAGAACAGGAGTCTGCCTGTGAGCCTGTGTTTTATAAACATGCACACATAACTCTGATGACAGTTGAGTTTAAGAAACACTGCCCTATGACAACATATCGTATAAGAGTATTTGCAGTAGTTAGAATGGGTAGAAAAGTGACCATTTGGAAAATAGATTTTGAAATTTTCCATGAACCACATACATATTGGTAAGACAGTAAGGAAATGGGAAGACCATTTAGGATTAGAACAAAGAAAGAGGCCAATAAACAAAACTAAAATGTGGTAAGGATACCTGGTGTGACTGGAGCAGAGAAATATGCTAAGAGGATGAGCACACATTAAAAAGTTAGGTTAGGAAAGATCGTAGAGAATTTTGGATTCTAAGTTAAGACTCTGGGAAAAAGGGTTTCACTTAGTTGCTGGGAGTAGCCTCAGCTTGCCCTCCTTCTGCCTCAGCCTCCTGAGTAGCTGGGATTGATTACCCCCATGTGCCACAAGGCTAGTTGTATTCTTCACATTTTTAACACAATGACGCTGTGAGTCTTTAAGATTGATTGAGAATGCACATATTTGATTAGGTAACCAAAAATGTTGGGTGCAAATTTTGAGACTGAAAACATAGCTCAGTGGTAAAGTACTTACCTACCTCAGGGAGGCCTTGGGTTATATCTCCAGCACTGAAACAGAAGTATACAGGGTTCAGTGGGTATTCTGTGGGTGGTGATTTTGATACACATTTTCTCTGTAAAGTCATTTCCATTCAGCTTGTGTCTCTTGAAGATGAAATAAAAGGAGAGTACCTGTTAAAAAAGTTTTCAAGCTCCTTTCTTTGTTCCTTTCTACCTCTTGTGCTGTGCTGGCAACTGAAATGTTTTCATTATTGACTTACCTGTGTTGTTTTCAGAATTAGTGGTCAAATCTCAAATATTTCATGCTAAGCACATTGCTAAACAAATAACTTCACAAAATTTAATTTCCTCCCCTTAAATTGTAAAATTTTGTGATAAAAGATTAGAAGAAATTGTCAAATATTTCTGTTCAAATACTATTTATGATGTCATGGTGTGTGCTTGTAAATCCTAGCACTCCAGCAGGCTGATGCAGGAGGATCACAAGTTTGATGGTCCTTATGAAGTTAGCAACTTAGTAAGACTCTGACTCAAAAGAAAAAAATGAAAGTGATTGGGGATATATGTAGCTCATTGTGAAAGCCCTCGGCTCATTCCCAGTATGCCTTACAAAGTTGTTTACTTAAAGCAAAAATTGATAATAATATATTAAAAGTAAGTTGTGTTTTGTAAACATGCACAAATAGCTTTGATGACAATTGAGTTTAAGAAACACTGCCCTATGACAACATGTAAGAGTGTTTGCAGTAGTTAGAATGGGTAGAAAAGTGACCATTTGGAAAATAGATTTTGAAATTTTCCATGAGCCACGTACACATTGGTAAGATATTTCTTAGATATTTGTTAATGTTCCACATTAGTTACATTTTAACAGGAGTCACATGTTTATAGAAATGAAAAAATAAAATATTACAGCAAGTATACGATGTCCAAGTGAGACCGAGCGATCTGTACCCCCAGGCAAGAATATAGAGAAAGCTTAATCCAGGTGTTGAAATACTTCCATTCTGAGGACTCTGCTTCAAATATTCCCCCTTCATTTATGTTTTCCTCTCATCTCCGTCTGAGCTCCTACACCCTTCAAACCACGTTTAACTTCTGTGCATTTGCTCATTCCAAATCCTGAGCTCCCTGGGAGTCTAAAGGGCAGGTCAGCTTCTCTTTAAGCAATTGCAGATAGTAAAATTTCGCCAAAACCAATGATCATTTTTCTGCCCATTTTCTATCATGTATTTGCTTATCTATAGTAACATACTTTTTTCTTTGGGATGTATACTTTAGTTCTTTTTTTTTTTTTTCCTAATATCAATGGAGTTCCTGAAAGAAGCAGAAAAAAATTATATACAAACTACCTTAACAGAGTATCTCTGATAATTTTCACTGCACATTTTATAGAATTGTCCACATGATTTCTAGAGACTTAGGTAAAGATTATGGAATCAGTTTATGGATTATGGAATTTCAGAATATGTTTCCTGTCTTCTACCTAATATTCTTCCATATATTATTTTGTTAGGTTTTCAGAGGTTGAGTCCTGAATATTTTTAAGTCATTCCCAAGTAGCTTCCTTCTATTTGTTATTGGTGATTTCATTACTATCTTGTACTCTTTTGAAGGGTGTCTCTATTCTAGAAAATACAATTCCAATCCTGCATTGAAGTCTAATCACAAATAAAGAAGTTTTGTGTGTTACACCCTGGATTTACATAAAGTCACAAAATGACACTGAAACTATTTTTCTCAGCAGTTAGGTTCAGCAGTTGTCCCACCTTTAGGAGGGGAAAATGAACTAAAAAAGAAAGTAATTCTTATATTTGGGTCCTACTTTAGAGAGATATAGGTATTACAGAGATGATAAAAAAATAAGAATTTTGCTTCCTTCAATTTGTAGAAACATGACCTATAATCAGCTTTTTGAGGTTTTTCTTTTTGCTTTGTTATATTTTTATGCATTTTAATGCATTTTGAAGGAACCATTGTGTGAAATCACTGTTTTCTTTTATTTTTTATTACTATTATAATTATATTTTGCTTATATTCATTAACAGTAACATAAACCTATTAGGCCTGTATACCAGCCCCAACTAGACAAGTTAGTTTTTTT
>NW_004524577.1:30157876-30162022 GCF_000260255.1 Octodon degus | reverse complement strand
AGAGAGAGACAGAAGGGAACATGAGTGGGTTGCCTAAGATAACTTTTCATATATACTTTTCTGTATTCCAATTGATATAACATGTCTCACAGATATAAGAAGCTTCTGTCTGTATTTTACACATCTTTTTTCTCTTTTAATGACAATTATTAGCCTGTAAACAATCTTCTTATAGTATTCTGACACACTCACAATTCAAGATAATTACTGAGGCTGATGAAGAAACAGTAGTTTTAGTGTTAGTGATCTTAACTTATTCAAATTAAAGTGAACAGTATTCTGGGAGGCTATTCTGGGGGAAAAGGTATATGCTGAGGATGAATGAAAACCTTCTTGCCATAAGTAGGCATAGGGAATTTTTTTTTTTTTTTTTTGTGGAACTGGGGATTGAATTCAGACCCTTGCACTTGCCAGGGAATCACTTATTCCACTGAGCCAACTCCCCTGCCCCTAAAAGTATTCTTTCAAGACTGAAATTGTGTCCAATTTTTCTTCATAGCCTTCAAAACTTTGAATATAATAGATGTTCAGTAAGTAGTTGTTGAACTAGTAAAGGAATAGAAATAGTGAGCTGGATCTTGTCTGCCAGAGCTAGTTTGTGAACCTGGTCTTACATCGATTTGGGTAAGGCTGAGACATGGATGACAGTTTTGGGTTCCATCTTTGCAGCAAACACAAAATGATGACAGGGTGTGTTGGTTGCTGCTCCCCAGTGACTGTGAAGCCATGAGTGTTCACGTGTAGGGACAGCTGTGCTGTCAATAATTTTTCTCTCCTTTAGTAGCTGCCATACTCCTGTGATTTCCTCAAGTGAGGCATTTCCATGACGTCCACATGAAGTGCTCTGTTTGACCAACAACTGTCTGTATGTTAAAGTTGCTGAGCATTCTAAATGATAGATGAATTAAGATGTAGAAAAATATGCTTTTCAGTGTTCATATAGTTTAACCATTACAGCTTGTTGTTTCTTTTGCATTTCACTTGTGTGGTTTGATGGCTGTTCTTGTGCCCTGAGGCTGTTCTAATGAAGAGACTAAAAAATAAAATAAAATAAAATAAACAAACAGATATTGTCTTTGAATAGCTCTCCATCAGATTAAATGTTCAGCTCTGGAAGTTTATTTCCTGAAGGAGGAAAATGAAATGTTCTTATCTCTGTTCACGAAAATAGAATGAAGTTTGTCTTTTTACTGAGAGTCCCTTGGGGCTCTGGGACACAGTTGTGAAGAAGCATAGGTAGCAGTTTTTGTTAGGACTATCCTCTTTCCTTACCCCATGACAGTCAGCATGTTACCTGGTTAGAGTATGTTCTCAATTTTTAGTTAAGATGCAGATTTAGTTCCTGTCAGTTCTGAGTGAAGTCTTTTAAAGTAGAGTATTCATTTGTTTGCTAAATAGTCGTAAGAAATTTATTCAGAACAATTACTAAAGTGTTGCAACCATTGCAAGATGGTTTTGCAAGGCAGGAAAGAGGTTGGCTTCAACTGTGAATACAGCAGGGCAGGGAGTTGCTAGGCAGAAAATTATTAAGAGCAAACATCAGAAATAATGGAAGATTCTGGCTAAGCTGACCTAACTTTATTAGTCTTGTTGAAGATAGGCCTTCCTAATAAGAGATCACCTGGGGGATGGTGGAGGATGAAGAAAACAATGAGACACTGAGGGTGAGCATATTCTAAAGGTGAGAAATTTTGAGTGAAATGATTTAAGAATTTTTACTGAAATTGGAGGATGGAAAGACCAAGGTAGAACACCATAATTGAAGGCCTAGTGTTGAGGAGAGATAGACAAGACCAGAGAGACAGCTCAGCAGACTAAGTACTTGCTTAGGCAAGCACAGGGACTGGGGTTCAATCTCTGGCATCAGCCCTACCCTTGGGTGCACTGAGCTGGCTACCAAGACCTAGTGTGGTAGCACACATTTGTAATCCTAGTGCTGGGAAGGCTGAAAACAGGAGGATTACTATGAGTTCAAGCTGCATAGTGAGACCCTGTACCACATACATTAGAGAGAGAGAGAGAGAGAGAGAGAGAGAGAGAGAGACTGAGAGAGAGAGAAAGAGAATAGTCTAATAAGGATAATGATGAGTCTGATAAAAGGATACTGATGAGTTCTTTGTCAGCACCTATCTTGGGAAAAAAAAAATTTAGCTTTCAGTTCAAGTCTTGAAATTCCACTCCTCCATTATTGTTATTTCTGTTTTACTGTTTATAAGAATACATTTATGATTATTTTTATACTAATAGAATTATAATGGCTTGGTAAATTATTTAGAATTACTTCCTCTGCATTTCCCTTAATTTCTTTCAACGTAAAATAAGACAGGTAGCATTATTCTTTCAAAACCAGATAGGAATGTCAAAAATTCAGAAATTACTCATCTTCTTCTACCTAAAAGAATTAAGGTAAAATATGTGACTTTTTGGAAATACTTTAGCCAATTTTATTTTATTTATTTATTTATTTATTTTGTGGAACTGGGGATTGAACTCAGGCCTTTGCACTTGCCAGGGAAGCGCTTATTCCACTGAGCCATCTCCCTGGCCCATAGCCAATTTTAATTCACAGAGTTAAAATAGGTGAATGAAGATGAACTTGTCAGGAAAGAATGCCTGGAAAAATTTCTTCAGGAATCAAAATTCAATAAACCTCATGCCAGCTGTCTGAGGCACACGCAGCCTCACACTTCACGTACTTGAAATTCTCATTCCCCATGTGGCCTTCAAGTTGAATGCCACATTCACAAGCTTTCACATTGTTCCCTATTTTCATCTGGAGTTAGTCACGCTGTGACATTCCAACACAGCAGAACAAGACTTTTAAATGTGCCTATAGCAGTTAACCAAGGACTAAAATGAAGGTCTAACCCAAACAGAGAAGAAAGCATATTCAGACAGATGGACTGTGTGTATATTCCTGTTGATACAGATTAAAGTGAGAAATTTTGAGTTGTTTCAAATCCTTGAATGCTTTGCTTAGAGCTCTAATTGCTTCCTTGTGGCTCTTCATTTTGAATTGTGCATTTCAGGCAGTTTTAATACCTGCATGCATCCCTGTACTACAATTTAGAAGCCAGAGGGTAGCTTTCTACGGGGGCTATAGCTGCTATCTCCTTTGCAATTGTGCCTTACTCCCTTAGGATTTTTTGTTGTTATTGTTCTCTTTGAAGTAAGGTCTTGTTGTATAGTTAAGGCTGGCCTCAAACTCACTATGCAGCCAAGGCTGACCTCAAACTTGCAGAGATCCTATGTTAGTCTTTCAAATTGTTTCACTTTCCATCAGGTTGAAGTTTTGAAAGAGTTTATGGATTTCTATAATCATGGGGTTTGTGTGTGAATTTCTAGTGGGAAGAATGAAACCCTGTCCAGAGAAGAGTGCTTGCCCTTCTCCTACTAGAATTAAGATGTAAGGTAAAGGGTAGTATAGCATGTCCTTTATGATGGCAATTGAATTACTGCACCAAAGAAAAGCACTTATTCTATCAGGCCTCCTGAGAAAAGGAAAAAGGCACAGTAATCTCCTCTCTTTTTAAGCTGAATTATAGATATCATCTTTTCACCCAAGCTTTTTGAAAGTATCATTTTTGTTTCTCTATAAAGCATAGGATGCCTTCTACAGTGCTTTGTTACTGGACTTGAACTACACATTTTGCCAGCCATTAACAGTATTTCTGAAAAGCACTTTAGGAACAGTTTGACACAGTTAGTAATTAGAACTAGAATAACATTTCTGATCAAATATCCTGAAAAAATTTCAGTCTTTTGATTTAGAAAAGGAACATACCAGGTTAGTATAAGACTTTCTTTGCTCCTCTGGTTTCTGGGGGAAAGATTTATTTATTTATTTGTTTGTTTGTTTATTTATTTATTTATTTATAATGTAGTTGGTGCAGGGTCTACAAGGTCTCACTACACAGATCGGACTTGTAGTGATCCTCTTGTTTTCAGCCTCCCAAGCACAGGGATTAGAGGTGCACACCACCATGTCCAGTCTCAGTCATCCTCTCACTGTGCCCTGAGGGTGGGGCTGGTACAACAGCCAGGGATTGAACCCTGGACCCTGAGTCTGCCTAAGCAGGTGCTTTAATTTGTTGATCTATCTGGCCAGTCCATGCTATCTGGCCAGCCTGAGAATTTTTAAAGAGG
>NW_004524577.1:30155225-30157261 GCF_000260255.1 Octodon degus | reverse complement strand
TTCCTTAGGAAGTCTTATTCTTGTGTTCTAGTCATGTCTCTGTAATGTAGTTCCAGGTGGAACCAACAATGAGCTTCCATCATGATAAATGTGAGGACTCCTACTGTTTATAATTTTTTTCCATTTGTAATATTTTAGTTAAAATAAGATACTTGGTCTTCACAGTTACAATGCTCCTATCTTTCCTTCATTTGTAATCCTCTTCCTCGCAGATGTTATCTACCTTATCTTTCCTCTAGGACCCAGATCACAAAATTCTGCTTTCTGTTAAGGTGACTAGCAAAACTGCCATGGCTTTCTTCCCCTTTAGATTCAAAGAAGCCAAGTGTGAGAGCAGTTTGCTTTGGCTGGGAAAGTTCTTTTCATCATGATGGAAGTTCATTGTTGGTTCCACCTGGAACTACATTACAGAGACATGACTAGAACACAAGAATAAGACTTCCTAAGGTAGAATTCTCTAGAAGATTTTCAAAGCACAGAGAAATAAAGTTTATTTTTATTAAGTATATCATTAGTGTTCCTCTAAGTGCATAATTAAATGGTTTTGGTAATGTAAACAACTGGATAAAATTCACTAAAATATAGCTCTCTCTTCAGAATTTCTCTTGAAATTTCACCTAAACAGAATCATGCAATACATATTCTTTACATACATTTTCATCATTCAGGACAATGTCCTTGAGACTGATTCATGGTGTGATATAGTTCATTTTTATTCTGAATCATATTAGAAAAATGAACATACCACATTTTAAAAATCTTTTCAGTAGTTGATTATATTTTACAATTTTATCTTCCAGAGTAATGCTGCTAACTAGGCATGGTGGTATATGAATGTAATCCCAGGACTTGGGAGGCTCAGGCAAGAGTTTGAGGCCAGCTTGGGCTACATAGTAGATTCCAGGCCAGCCTGGACTACCCAATGAGCCTCTGTCTCAAAAAAAAAAATAAAAAATAAACAGACAAATTTCTGTTATTTTCATTTGTGCATAAATATTTGTGTGGATACATACTTTTATTTAACTAAGAATTAGAATTTCTAGATGCATGGTCAATTTATGCTTAAATTTTAAAGGCAACACCTGTACTAATTATCATTTGTTTTATAATTTCTGCCTAAAAATTTTGTAACAATAAAGTCACAATAACGTAAAAAAATGTGATAGCCAATGTCTTTTTTCCTTTTAGTTTCCATGGATCAGAAGTGAGAGACTGGTTTGGTTGACTTCTCTGGTGCAGGATTTCTCACAAGGCTCCATGTTGGCTGTGCTGAGTTTTCATATCAAGTTTCTAATGGAAAAATATCTACATCTAAGTTTATGTGATTGTTGGCAGAATTTAGCTCCTTATAAGTTGTCAGATTGACAGCCCTGGTTTCCTGCTGTCCTTGACCCTTCCTTTCACAGCTCATGAACCTCTCTATCGAGCAGTTCACAGTTACTTCTTCAAGTCAGCAATGGAGAGCATCTACCAGGCAAGACGAACATCACAATGTTATGAAATGTTGCCACTGAAGAAAACTTCATGGGTCACATTCCATTGGTTAGAACAAGCAATACACAATGACTATTCTCAGAGAAATGATTTCTAAAGAAACACATACTAGGTGAAATGGGGATCATTGGAGACCATTTTAAAGTTTGTCTTCCAAACTGCTTTTCAAATTGTTGCAATATTGGATATCAGTACCGGAATACACAAGAGTCCCAATTTCTCTTCATCTTCACTAATGCCTATTGTAATATGTGTGAGTTTTCAAAAATATAGCCATTCAAAGAGAGTGGTATCTTATTCTAATTTGTATTTCCTTAGTAAATAGTAATATTGACCTTGCTTGGTGAATTATTCATTAGGTCTTCTCCTGTTTTTAACTGTCTTATCTTCTCACAATTTAGTTGTAAGAGTTCTTTATAAAATTTGGATATGAGTTTCACTGTGTATATGACTCTTCCTGTTAAGTATCTGGCTACTCTCTCATTCTATTGCTTGAAAGCACAAGTTAGCTATGAAGTTGGTCTTTTTGCCTATCTATTGCT
>NW_004524577.1:30143703-30154035 GCF_000260255.1 Octodon degus | reverse complement strand
TTATATTTATGTACTATTTATTCTTTCCCTTCTCTGTGAGTTCCACTTACACCATTAATTTTGAAGTGAATACTGAGTAAAATTCCAGTTGGATTCACTATATTTTAGGAGATAAGGAACAGACAAATTTCAGAATTCTTTTATATGTTTCTTGGATACACTTCTTAAAAAGGTCTCATAGAGTGGATTTCTAGGCAACACAGCAAGAAATTAAGTCATGTAGCAATCCACGGTATTACTGGGAGCATAACTGTTTCACAATCTTACTTCTCTCTTCCAATGACACTCTTAGCTTTCCTTCTCATCTTGCTGTCATCTGTGGATTTGTCCTCTAAGGCTTTCACCTTTATCTTATTGTGTTTGGATCCCTGACAATCCCTTGATTGTAATAGATATCCAGTAAATATTTCTATAGGGATTTTTTTATACAAATGAGAAAAAATAGTATTAGAACTTCAGCATTATGTGGGAAATTTACAAATTAACTACTGCCCACATAATATAATATACCCATATATATATATGGTACAGGGTCTACAGGGTCTTACTACTTAGGTTGGACTTGTAGTGATTCTCCTGTTTTCAGCCTCCCAAGCTCTGGGTTTATAGGCACATGCCACCACACTCAGCCTCAGTGCACCCTGGGAGTGGGGCTGGCACAGCTTGCTGGGGATCAAACCCGAGCTGTTACACTCTGCCTAAGCCGGCACTTTAGTCTGCTGAGCTATCTGGCCAGCCCTTGTATCACTTACTTGGTCTCTATCATTAGATTTTTGAATTTCATTTTAGTAAGCCACTCGGCAGTGTTTTAAAAATTATTTTAAATTAAACGATAATTTTTGTATGTCAGGTGAAAGCTTGAAATCAACATAATTTTAGCTAAGCATATGGTTCATAAAACTATATGTTGCAAAACAACCTATCAAAAAGGTGTGAGCCACAGATAAGAGTATAGTATCAATTTTCAGTGCAATGCAAATGCATTCTAAATGTGCTTCCCATGTTAGAGTAGTACAAATACTAAGACATCTGTTTTTCAGAAAACAACCTGTCCAGTTTTCATTCATCAATCTCAAGTCAGGAAAATGAAAATGTCTTTTTAATTTTTCCTAAAAATAAAAATTAAAAAATTAAATATGCTAAAAACAACTTTCTTTCTTTCTTTCTTTCTTTCTTTCTTTCTTTCTTTCTTTCTTTCTCTTTCTTTCTTTCTTTCTTTCTTTCTTTCTTCTTTCTTTCTTCTTTCTTTCTTTCTTTCTTTCTTTCTTTCTTTCTTTCTTTCTTTCTTTCTTTCTCTCTTTCTCTCTTTCATCCATTTTCTTTCTTTCTTTCTTTTTTTATTTTAGGGAAGGGTCTACAGGGTGTTCAGAGTCTCACTACTAGATCAGACTTACAGTGATCTGCCTGTTTACAGCCTCTCAAGAGCTGGGATTACAGGTGCGGGCCACCACACCCAGTCCCAATTGCCATCTCAGTATGCCCTGGGAGTGGGGCTGGCATAGCAGGCCCAGGGATTGAAACCCCAGGCCCTGAGCCTGCATGTAGGCACTTTAATCCACTGAGCTATTTGGCCGGCCCTTAACATCAACTTTCAAAGGATTGTAGTAAGCCAATAACAAGGACTTATAAATGCTGTTCTTTTTTTTTCTTGTTATAATTTAGGAGTAATTAATTGAACATAGAAGTCAATATATTTTACAATTATACAAAATATGAGCCAGAGGTTTGAAGAATAAAGTAATCCATTGCAAGTTGAGCTGCAAATTTAAAACTATTTTTTTGAGACTGTACTAGCATTAGTATAAAATAGTATAATTTTATACCAAATTGTACTAAGAATTCTTTCAGTTATTCCACTCAGAAAAAAGTGCTTATGATTGCAAGTTTTTGGAGGATCTGTTTAACAAGGATACTAGCTATCTGTGCCATTTTCCAATGTAAATTGGGTTAAGACTAAAGTGACAGAAACATTTTCCTATTTTTAAAGAAGTTTTAGAGTATGCCCAAATAGGTTGAGAAAAGTGATATTTGCAACTAAATCTAAAGTTCTGTTTTCTGAAAAAACTTGTTTTCATATTTAAGAGACTATTTTGACTCTGGTATCTGAAGTTTTTTGAGGTAAGGAACTTTCTGTAAGTTGCTTAACTTCCTTGAGTCTCAATTTCCTTGCAAACTGAGAATAACACTGCAGTGTTTGCACATCCGAACTCCTGGAGTTGCCCAAATCACTTGGAATTGGGACCATTCCCAAATTTTTCACCCAAGTTTATATCAGATTTCCATCTATTGTCAGCATTGTCACCTTGAACACTTACTTGGTACTAATACTAGTAATAAATACTAGTGCTGACTGCACTTAGTTTCCACAGTCTTGTAAAGTATGGATATATATAAAAAGGCATTTACTTTGTGTCTTATTGGTTAGCACAGAAAAAAGCCAGGATCTTTAGAAGTTTAGTTTTCTTTCTCCTTCTCCACTAGACTATAGAAATAGAAGGAAGGCAATACGGGGATGTTACCCCATACTCCATTATCTCTTTCACTCTAGTCTATCTTCAAATCTACAAGTAGCTACAGTATAGTTTTATTATAGCATGTTTGTTATGTTCTAGCACCAACATACCTTAAATTCATGCTCTGATTCAGTAGAACATAAATATCTTTATTGCAATTGTTCTCTTAATTTTATTGAATTAAATTTTAGGCTATAGTGAAATTGAATCTTAAATTACAACTAATTAAATTAGAAAATGAGAAATTAAAATAAATTAATGGCCTATGAATTTCCTTCTACTTTATAGCAAACCAACCCCTCAATTAGTGATTTTAAAAGTACAGACCTTCAGTCTTGTTCATGAGTGAGGGTTGCCTACGTGGATCTACTACTCTTGCCTCTCTTGGGCTCGGTTATATCACTGTATTTTGCTGGCAGCCTGTCTGGGCTAACATTTGAGGTGCTTGATTATGGATTGACGTAAGGCAACCAAGAGAACACATGCTCATGTCTACCATCACTTAGGAGACTCACCAGGTTTTGTAAAAGCAGCTGATTAGACTTCTGAAAGGATGTACAAGGCCTTCTAAATCTAGGCTCAGGAATGACACATGAATATTGCCACAGTCAACTAGTACATTCAAGCCACAAAGAAGCCCAAAAGCTAGGAATAGGAACATTGATCTCTTCCTAACAGTATGGGCAAAATCACTACAAGAGGTATGGGTAAAGTTGGGAAATGATTGCACGCAGAGTTTGCAAGCAAAATATCACTAGAGATGGTTACCCAATAGCAGGAGATAAAAGTACTCCTGCTACTTCTTAATTAATCATGAGAGAAATCTGAGTTTACTGTAGGGATGACATCTTAACTCTGCCAATTTACTTTTTGTCATATCTTGCCAAACTAATAGTAATTGAAGCCTTGTCTTCTACTTTCTCATGATATTACTAAAGCTTTTTTATTATTTAAATTTTAAATGTCTCAGATATTTGAGAAATATGGTTATATGTTTTGAAGGACACACATTCTCAGCATAATCAAACATTTTAAGGCACCCATTCCAAAGATCTTATTTATACGCATTAATAATATGTCTACATTGATGCTTCATGCAAAAGCATCAAGTACTTCTGGTGTTATTGTTGTACAAAATTTCTTCATTGTGTCAGAGGTCTGACTCTTCCATATTATTCAATTTCAAAAGTTGGTAGTACTTTTCAGTTTCTAATGAGAAAACAATAGGAAGTGACAGGAATTTAATCCATATTTTTTTTTAAACAGAAACTTTCAGAATATTTTGCCTTAGGATTTTATTGATCTTTTCCTCAGGTTTTTGTCTATCACCTGGGAAATGATCCAATTTCAGTAATATATTAAAAAAATTGTGTCCCCTTCAGAAAATTCATTTAAATGCCTATAGGCTCTGAAAAAAAAAAGAGATACATCAGCATAAACTGGCTTAAAGAAATGTAAAGGACAGTCAACGATT
The DNA here is from genome assembly GCF_000260255.1 of Octodon degus. Classification (NCBI taxonomy): domain Eukaryota; kingdom Metazoa; phylum Chordata; class Mammalia; order Rodentia; family Octodontidae; genus Octodon; species Octodon degus. The sequence goes on along the minus strand of NW_004524577.1, from coordinate 30,150,048 downwards.
TCTAAATTGCAACTAGGATGTCCTGTGACTTGGGACAGTCTGTAAGGAAAGTTACCAAATCTCTTAAAGGTTTGTTCCTGGGCTTTTGTTGTTGTCATTATTGCTTGTTCTAATTAAAATTATTAGATTCAAAATTGGTAAGATATTGCTCTCCTACAATGGGAAAATTTTAACTTACAACATAAAGAAATATAATACCTTAAGTAAACATATCTTAATCTCTATTTCTACAACAGAGTGGAGTTTTTGGTACATGGCATTCATTTCTAAAACAGTAAATTTAGCATCCTTTCAATGGAATATTAGTTAAAATACTTATAAAGTTTTTGCCTATAACATCAATTTGCCCACACCTTCTCACTCATTAGCAATTTAATATTCCCTATCTGTGAATCCTGGGCAGATTCCATAAGTTTTTTCACCTTAAAAATGAACAATGGATTGTAAAGAAGAAATATTCTCAAAATATGAGGAGCCTATTATATGTCTTTCTTTTAAGCACAAGAAAAGCAGGTAATTATCATTGTAGTGAGCATTGATATTTTTTTGTCCTAAAAAATGCAACATAAAATTATCAATTAAGAAAATATGATTTCTTAGCTACTAAGAATATCTCAGATATTAATTTACATTTTAAAAATTTAGCAAACCTTGAAAATTAAAAGAAATTAAAGAAAGCAATAAAGCAAAATCTGAGTCTACTAACAACTTGGATGCTGCCCAATGTCAAAAATATAAGTTTGTAAGTATCCATTTCTCTTTTCTTCTCATTCTTTATCATGAAATAGGATATATATATATATATATATATATATATATATATATATATATATATAATTTTCATTTCACCTCTTCCAAAGGCTTGTGCTCTAATGATCTCCATTTTTTATAACTAGGTGATATGTTGGGGTTCAGTACACAACAAATAGATAAACAAAATAATATTAAGAATCCTAGGCTTGGTGACAATGTTCTAAAGATTCAGATGGCTAAAATGTACCCCATAGTTTAGATGATATATCACAGAAGGACAGTACTGTTACTAAAGACAAAGAATTAAAGTTGGAGCCAAGAGGCATCCTGGTAGACATGTATTTGACTAAGATTATTTTTGTAGGGCTGGAGAGATAGCTCGGCAGTCTAAGCATCTGCCGGATAAGCTCAAGGACCCTGGTTCAATCCCTGGTACCACATGCTGTGCTGGCCACTGAAACCCAGTGTGATGGTGTACACATGCAATCCCAGCGCTGGGGAGGCTGAGACAAGAACCCTATGAGTACAAGCTGCATAACAAAGACCTGTGCAAATAAATAAATAAATAAATTTTAAATGAAAGAAATATACTATTTTTTTGTTATAAGCATCTATGACTAAAAATTCAAGCTCTGTAATTATTGAACTGTGATTCTTTCCTACTGTTTTTTATTTACTTATTTATATTGGTAATAGGAATGGAATTGAGCACCTTGAACTTCCCAATCAGACATTTGAGCAGCTGCAGCTGAGCTATATCCCAGCCTCTTTTCTATTGTCCTTTCTTTTGTACCAGGGACTGAACTCAGGACCTTGTACTTGCTAGGCAGGCACTTATGCTGCTGAGTTATTTCCCTATCCCATCTACAGTCTTTTGATTGTTGTTTTATCATGAATTGATCTTGTTTTATAACCTGCCTATCATGTTTTTTGTCTCTGTACAAAAAAAGCAAAGGATAAGAATAGCAGTAGATTACTTTAACCCTGTTGATTAGAAGTCAGCAAGCTATGTCCCTTGAGTGAAATTTTGTCCTTTTTTTTGTAAATAAAGCTTTATCGAAAGAGTTATTTGTGTTTTGCATCTGGCTACTTATGTATTATAATAAGAAGTTGTATAGCCGCAAGAGTTCAACAATTTTTACCCCCTGGTTCTTTGCAGAAAAATTTGCTGACTCATGATCTGTGCTGAAAGTTGAAGACTAAAATTTTTCATGAGAAATCGTTTTTCCACTTTTATTAAAATGGTCATTTCGCATGGTTCAGTATCATCACTTTTAAAAATAAAAGTGTGGGGGAGTAAAATCTATTGTGTGCACTCATGCCATTCCTTTTTTGATAATCAAGCACACATTTTATGATGTTTGGTAACTGCACATCACTGGTATATGATGTAAGGCATGGCCTCAATTAAATTTTAGCAAACATTAAGATACCATAAACAGTGGTCTATGAGAGTTTTGGAGTAAAATCACAGAACACCAACAACCATGAAGTGTAAGACCAGGAAGATACAGACTGCATGTTCTAACTAATATGTGGAATCTGAAAAAAGTTGATCTTTTTAATTCTTTAATTTTATTTATAAACATTTGCAATTCATAGAGTTTACAGTGGTTTTGGGGAAGAATTATATGATCACATTCATGTTTCTTTCCTCTTTTGAATGCTCTGTGTCTTCCCTCCCATCCTCTCCTTCCTTCTCCTGTTCCATTATCCTATTTTTCATTCTTGTTGATATTGTTTGTCCTACATCAAGATATGCCCTTTAATATTTACATTAATTGGATTTATTAGGTCACTGTGCATGCTGTATCCTTATTTTCCTTTCCTCTTCCCCTCACTCCTTCTCCTTGTTCTCTTGGACCAATTCCCTATTTGAAGAGATCTGTCTTCTGTACCTTTCTATCCATCCTGTATCATATTCTTTGTTTGCACTTTGCCTCACTGAAATGAGAGCTACCATATGGTATTAAAGATTGTGAGTTTGGTTTATTTCACTCAACATTATATTTTCCAGGTACAACCATTTTCCTACAAATGTCTCAGATTTGTCATGCTCTATAGCTGAGTAGTATCCCATTATATATCTATGCCACATTCCTTTACACAGTTGTCTGTTAATGGGTATATAGGTTATTTCCAGGATTTAGTTACTATGAATTGTACTATGTATGGATTGTGCTATGGACATTGGTGTGCAAGTCTTGCTGTAATGTGATGATTTAAGATTTGTATAAGGAAGACATCTTACAGGTGAGTGGCTGGGTCATATGGGACTTCTAATTTCATTTCTTTAACAAATCTCCATGTAGATTTCCATAATAGTTGTGTTAGTTTACATTCCCACCAACAAGGAAGGCATATTCCTTTTTTTTCCACCAGAGACACAGCAGCATTTGTTCTAACTTTCTTTCCTTCATGATTGTTGTTCCTTCTGGAGTAAGATGGAACCTTAGCATTGCTTTAATTTGCATTTCTATAGTGCCCAGATATGCTGAATATTTTCACATATTTTTTGTAATTTTTATTTCTTTGTGAAGTGTCTATTTCTCTTGCCCAATTCTTGACTAGCTCTTTAATTTAGGTGTTTTAATTTTTTTTAGTTCTTTGTATGTTCTAGATATTAGACCTTTGTCTGAGTAGCTGGAAACACTTTTTCCCCATACTCTAATGATTGATTCTTTTGCTCTACAGAACATTTTTATTCTGGTATAACCCATTTAGTGATTCTAGGTGCTTTTGTAGTGCAATTGAGGTGCTGTTTACAATATCCTCTCCTATGCCTGTCTTCAAGAGTTTTACCTTATTTTGTCTTTCACTAGGTTTAATGTTTCTGTTTTAATGTTTACATCTTTTATCCATTTTGATTTTAATTTATCATATTATTGAAGATAAGGATCCAATTTTAATCTCCTGAAAACAACCAGTTTTCCCAACACCACTTGTTGAATAGGCAATCCTTCTCCCAACATATGCTTCTGTCCCCTTTGTTAAAGATAAAATAATTGAATATGTCTGGAGAGATCTCTGTATCCTCAGTCCTATTGTATGGTCCTACATACTAGTTTTTGTTCCAGTACCATACCTTTTTTTAATCACTATTGCTTTGTAGTATAGCTTGAATCCAGGTACTGCTATGCCTATTGTTTTACTCTTATTAAATAAAACCATTTTGGTTTTCTGGGTCTCTTGTAGCTCCGTATGAATTCTAGGATTGTTATATCTAGGTCTTTAAAGGATACTTTTGGTATTTGATTAGGACAGTATTGAATATGTATGACAGTTCTGGAAATATGGCCATTTTTAATTGATAAAATAGTGATTTTTCAGAATCTGGGAGGCAATTGGGACAAGACGGTCTCTGGGTATTAAAGTCACAAAATAAATTATTTCTGGTATCATATTATACAGTATGGTGTCAAAAGAAAACAGTAATTGCACAATATATGTCAAAACAAAGCTAGAAAGGAGTTTGAATGTTTTCATCACAAGTAAGTAATAACAGTTTGAGGTGACTAATATGCTTATCCTGATTTTAATATTATGTAATATATACACATATTAAAAATCTCATGGCACTCCATGAATATTTAAGATTTTTGTATGCCATCTAAAAGTAAAAAGCATACCTCTGCATATAAATACAAGTTCTTATTCTCAATTCTAAGGGAGACGTCGATCTGTGTCAATGAGTGCACGTCTTCTGTACACGCAGTGTGGTAGTCACCATTCCCTGTAAAAAGCTAAACCCTCAGTCAATAATGTACTTACTGAGAAAACCGAATATTATCTTCTGTGTCTTTCATTTAACGCACTTACAAATCATATATTTTGGGCATTTAGGCTTAGGTAGATAATAAGGCCAGACAAATCATATATTTTGGGCATTTAGGCTTAGGTAGATAATAAGGCCAGAAAGACAAATTAGAGTTACATACTCTGAATTATTTACACTAAGTAGAAAAGAGATGAAAGAAAAGTCATGTTTGTAGCGATGTGGCTGCTCAACCACGGAAACTGCACAGTATCTTCTCCAGAGGCAGAGGGACCAGTCATCTTGGCATGTGGGGGAATGTTTCAAGGGATGTGGGCTTTTTATCAAAGAGAAAAGTAAGGTAAGGACACTTCAAAGAGAAGCAACAGTACTGAGAACAGATAGAGAAAAAAATGACAGAGGTGGAAGGAGCATGTCATGTTTTCATATTTGTCTCCTGGCAGCCTGTCTATGTGTGTAACCTATTCTCACTCATGCTGGTGGCTTCAGAGACTTTCTATGCACAACAATCTGCTCAGTGTTCAGGCTGAAAGTATCTGAGAATGAATGTGTTCTGGAGCTGAACTAAAAGTGAGACCACTGAGAATTAAAACAAATTCCATTGTTCTTACCCTTGGGACGAGTGTGAACTGTGTTCCATCTGATGACTCAATGTCTGAAGGGGAACCATGTTCATCTGGACCTATAAAGGTACTTGCATGTAAACATACACCAATAAACTTCCTTTCTTAAACTTTCAGAGTTGTACTTTCCTACTGGTGTTTTCTGGGATTACCTTCAAAGAAGCTATTTGTTCCTTAATCCTTTTTCAGTGTCCTCTTCTGTGGACCCTAACCTGCAGGAGGAGTGATGGTTTTAATTAGTATTTAGGTGTCATAACACGTAGGTGTTAGAGTCAAAGAGTCTTGCTGGATTTTGTATAGCTTTCCAATTCTGATGAAATTGGCCTTTATTTTACACAAGTGACAAGAAGCCATCAGAGGATTCTAAGTAGAAGAATGACATAATCAGGTTGGGGTCTTAAAAGATAATTCTTCAAAATGGGAATGTAAATACAATAGAAATACCTTGCGACTCTTACTACCATGAGAGATGGTATTAAGCAAAGTCAGCGACATTAGAGTGGGAGGCATAATGAATTGTGGTGATTTAGGCTGCAGTTAGGGAGCAATGTTTATGTGAAACAAAACAATGGTTGGGCAGATAATACATCTAGTTAAGACATTGGCTGCACCTACTTCTGCTTTTTTTGAGAGTAGCACTCTAATGTTCATTCAAAAGGCAGACTATAATTGATTGATATTAGAAGAGTTGATTCTCTGCATAGGAATCCAGAACATAAAACTTCTCACTTTACGATCATTATTCTAAGTGAATGCTGGTGTAGGAAAAGAGATATGGAAATAAGACTACAGAGACTAATAGAAATAGTATAACAAGGTACTACTTTTTACTCTTAAGAATATTGCTAGTATAACTTCCTATTTGGAGACAGAATCTGCTTTCTCACTTATTCTCAGTAGTTCCCTGTGAAATAGAAGATAAGGAAGATGAGACAGATGGATAGTTTTAAAAGATCAGCTTCTCTCATATGTATAGTGCACATGTAGAAATATTGATTTCTTGAAATCCCAAGGTGAATTAATCATTATCATTAGCAATCTACTTTTTGAATGTGAGTGAAATAAGAGAAGATACCACTTTGTTTAGGCAGTAAAGAACTAAATGTAATTGGAACATTAGAACAGTAAGATAATGTATAAGCTTGTTCAGTTGAGAAATTGCCACACTCACCCAATGTTGATAGATTTAGCAAC
>NW_004524577.1:30142563-30143108 GCF_000260255.1 Octodon degus | reverse complement strand
GTAGGACAGTTTCAATAATTAATACATTGCATATTGTTGTCTTAGTGGTTATTCATTGTACAAGATTCAGACATGATATCTTGTCCAACCACTATCAGTACAAATCTTTCTTCTCATTGAATTATAGCTGTATATCTACCCTAACTATTTTGAATATACAGATACAATACCATTTCTTTCAAAAAATCTTATTTTTTTCTTGTCTCCTTTGACTTTTAAAAGTTTATTTCTTTTTTAAATTTATTTTTATTTATTTTTTGTGGTAGTAGGGATTGAACTCAGGACAATGCACTTCCCAGGCAAGCACTTAAGCTACTGAGCTATCTCCCTGGGCCCTAAAAGTTTATTTCAATGAGTGTACAATAATAATAATTGATAAGACAATAGAAACAGTACACATTTACAGAAACAAGAAGAGAAGTATTCAATAGTGGCTTGTGTGTTACACATTGCTGTCCTTGATGTTATTGCTTAGGTCACACATACAAGCACATAGAAGTTAGTCAAGGTGAAAATTTTATACATTAACTGCTATTTAAAAAAAA
>NW_004524577.1:30134430-30142423 GCF_000260255.1 Octodon degus | reverse complement strand
TAAAGCTTAATTCAGTTTCTATGTTTCACTATGTCTACTCTCTTTTTCAGTTTTTATTTCTTCTTTCAGGTACTTACACTAGGAAGACAATAGGATATTCACACAGGAGGGTCTGATTTATTTCACTTACAAGTGCAACCTCCAGTTGCATCCACTTATGTAGAAAGCTTTGAGCTTGTCTTTTTTCTGAGTAAGACTTAATTGTATAAAAACATCATATCTTATCTTATTAATTCCTCAGGTGATGAGATTTTGGTTGTTTCCAAGATTTGGCTATGACAAATTGTGCTGCTATAAACATGGATGCACGTATATCAGTATGGTATGATGTTTTCAGGTCTCTTGGGAAAATACCCAGAAGAGAAATAGCTGGTTTGAATGGGATTTCCAGTACTAGTTTTTTGAGGAGTCTCCACACTGATTTCTACAGTGGATGTTCCAGGCTACATTCCACCCAAAAGTGGAGAAGGGTTTCTTTTTCACCACAGCCTCTCTAGCCTTTGTTATTAGTTGATATCTTTATGATGGCCATTCTTTCTGGGGTGAGATGGCATCTCAATGTTGTCTTAATTTGCATTTCTCCAATGGCCAGTGCTGTGGAACATTTTTTCATGTATTTCTTTATCACTTGTATTTCTTGTTCTGACAAGTTTGCATTCATCTCAGATGCCTATTTTTGGATTGAGTCTTTAAATTATTGATTACTACTTTATCCCAATTTATAGGTTCTTTTTCGTTCTGTTCTCTTAATATGAAGAAACTTCTCAATATGATGACATCTAAATGGGTGATTCTTTGTAGTATTTTCCATCCAGTTTGGTATTAGTTTATCAATTGTTTGCCTACCCCTATGTCTTCAAGATCTCCACCTACTTTCTGTTCCAGGAGATTTAGTATTTCTGTTTTAATATTTAGATCTTCAGTCCATTTTGACTTTAGTTTAGTGCATGATGATAGACCTGAGTTTAATTTTAGTTTTTGGCAAGTGGAGAGTCAGTATTTCCAGCACAATTTGTTAAAGGGGCTATCTTTCTTCCAGTAAGCATGACTGGCCCCTCTGTCAAAGATAAGGTGGCTGAGTGTGTTTGTAGTTGTACCTCCATCTTCTGATCTGTTCCATTGATCTTCAGGTCTGTTTCTTGATAGTAGCATGCTGATTTTATCACAGTAGCTTTGTAGTATATTTTCAAGTCAGAAATTGTGATGCTTCATACCTTGACTTTGTTGCTCAGGCTATTCTAGGTCTTTTCTGGGTCCAAATAAATTTTTAGAATGTTTTCTCTAGCTCTGTGAGGTATGTTATGTCATTTTGATAGAGATTGCATTAAATCTGTATAACAATTTTGGGAGTATGGCAATTTTCACAATTTTTTTTCCTTCTAGGAGCAAGGAATATCTTTCTTTTTCTGACATCCTTTTCAATCTCTTTTTTCAGAGTATTGCAATTTTAATTGTATATGTCCTTTACTTTATCAAATTAATTCATAAGTATTTTATTTATTTTGGATGCTATTGTAGAAGTTATGGTTTCCCTAATTTCTCTTGATTTGGGGGTATTGACTTTATATCCTGCTATGTTACTGAATTTTTTATTAATTATAGGAGATTCTTGGTTATAGTTTTTTTTTTTTTGGGTCTTCCAAATATAGTACCATATCATCTGCAAATAATGATAGCTTAATTTCTTCTTTACTTACTGTTATTCCTTTTATTTCTGTCTCTTGTTTAATGGTTCTAGGTAATGATGCCAGATATAGTACATCCTTGTCTTTTACCTGATTTGAGAGTAAAAGCTTTCAGTGTTTTCCTCATTTAGAATTATGTTGGCTGTTGAATTGACATAGATAGTTTTTATGGGATTGGGGTATAGTCCATCTCTTCCAATTTTCTACTGGGCTTTGACTGTCAGTGAGGGTTGGTGTTTGTCAAAAGCCTTTTCTGCATTGACTGAGATAATCATGTGGTTTCTGTTTTGGCTCTGTTAATATAGTGTACTACATTTATTGATTTGTATATGTTGAACCATCCTTGCATCCCTGGGATGAATCTTACCAGTTTGTGGTGCATACTCTTCTTAATGATTTTCTGTATTCTATTTGCTAGCATTTCACATTTTTGCCTCTGTGTTTATGAGAAAGATGGTCTTTATTTCTCTTTTTTGGTTGGATCTTTCTCCAGTTTTGCTATTCATATTAACTTGCCTCCAGGAGTGATTTTGGGAATACTGTTTCATTTCAATTTCATTGAAGAGTTTGAGGAATGTTGAGATTAAACTGTCTCTAAATATCTTGTAGAGTTCAGCTGTGAATCCTTTAAAACCTGGGCTTTTCTTTGTCACTAAGTTTTTGGTTACTTTTTCAATTTCCTTGTCTGATATTGGGTTATACAGAGTTTCTATATCTTCTTGATTGAGATTGGTAATTTGAACCTAAGAATCCATCCGTTTCTTCTTTGTCTTTGATTCTTTGAGAGTAGAGATTTTTAAAATAGCTATTGATGATCTTCTGAATTTCTACAGGGTCTATAGTAATTTAACACTTTTCATTCCTCATTGCTTGAATTTCAGGTTTTTCTTTCCCCTTTTGAGGAGATGAGATAGAGATTTATCATTTTTTAAAAATCTTTCAAAGACCAAGTTTTTTATTCATTAATTCTTTGTAGTTTTTTTCTGGATGAATTTTATTAATTTTTTCTCTAACCTTTTTAAATTTTGCCCATCTTTGTGCTTTGGGCTTAGTTTAGTCTTCTCTTTCTAGAAACATGAGGTGCTACATTAGGAATTTGTTTGTTGTTGCTCTGTTTCTCTAATGTGTGAGTTTATTACTATAAATTTTTCTCTGAGAACTGTTTGCATTGCTTCCCACACGTTTTGGTAAGTTTTGCTTGAATTTTGGTCGGGTTGTAGATATTGTCTAATATCCTCTGTAGCACATTGGTTGATGAGAGGGTGTTATTTAATTTCTATATGTTTATTGGGCTTTTGTGGTTTCTTTTGTCATTAATTTACATTTTCATTGCACTGTGGTCAGATAATATGCATGGGATAATTTCTGTTTTCTTGCATGTACTTAAGCAAGACCTATGGCCTATGTGGTAATACTATGTTGTTTAATAGTATGTGGTCTAATAGAATGTGGTCTATTTTAGAAAACCTCCAATGTGCTGCTAAGAAGAATGTGTATTCAGATGAGGGTGGATTACTATGTATATGTTCACTAAGTCTATTTGTTCAAAGGTCTGGTTCAGTTCTACTACTGCCTTGCTAATTTTTTTGTCTGCCTGACCTTTCTTTTTGAGATAAAGGGGTATTAAGGTCCTCTGTTAAGACCATGATATTAGTTTTTGGGATTTTTTTCATGTCCATTAAAATTCATCTTATATAGTTGTGTGTTCCCATATTTGGTGCATATTATGACTCTTATCTCCTCCTCTTATATTTTTCCGCTAACCAGTATGCAGTGACTTTTTTCAACTCATTTGATCATTCTTATTTTGACATTCAGATTGTCTGTGAACAAGACATAGCTACCCCTGTTTTTTTCTGAGGTCTTGGAACATGAGGTGTTGTTTTCTGTCTTTTGACTTTAATCCTATGAATTTTTTGGGGGGATAAATGTGTTTCTCGTATACATACAGCATATTGTTGGAATTTGTTTCTGTATCCACTCTGCCAATCTATTTATTTTAATTGGTGAGTTGAGTCCTTTTACGTTGGTGGCTATAATTCATATTTATTGACTTATGTTTGTAATGTTATTTTTCCTGTTGCTGCTTCCCTATTTATCTTCTGTGCTTAATTGTTTGCCATGTTTGGTGGGTTTTTTCCATTGTCATTTTTGAAATTGTGGTCATTTTGATCCCTTTCTAGAAAATCTTTTAATACTCTGCGTAGAGTTGGTTTGCTTGTCATGAGTTTCTTTAGTTGTTCTTTGTCATGGAAGTATGTTCTCCATTAAACTAGAAATAGTGTTTTGCTGGATATATGAGTCTCAGTTAAAAATTGTTTTCTTTTGGGCTTGAGAAGCTTTGCTCCATGCTCTTCTTAACTTGATGGTTTGAGATGACAAATAAACTGTTATTCTGAATGGTTTTTCTTTAAATGTAATCTGTTTCTTTTCTCTAATGATTTTTATTATATTATTCTTGTGCTGAGTTCCTGGGATTTTGATTATTATATGTCTTGGTGTAGTTTTAATTGGGTTGATATTATTTGAAATTCTACATGCCTCAGTTACCTGAGTGTCAGATTGTTTCTCCATGTTTAAGAAACTTTCTGTTATTACTTCTGTCCATATTCTTTTTTTATCATTTGTGTTGGCTTCTTCTTTCTCACTGATAGCTATTAGTCTTTTTAAAATGTATTTAATACAGGGTCTGAAGGATCTCACTACACAGATCAGACTTGTAGAGATCCTCCTGTTTTCAGCCTTCCAAGTGCTTGGATTATGGACATGTGCCATGATGCCCAGTCTCAGTTGCCATCTCAGCATGCCCCCAGGGGCAGGGCCAGAATGGCACACTAGGGATTGAACTCCAGTCCCTGCATCTGTCTAAGTAGGCACTTCAATCTGCTGAGCTATCTAGCCAGCCCACTGTTGCTATTAGTGTTATGTTGTTCATCTTTGCATTGTTTTGCAGATGCTGAATTATTTTTGCTAAATCCTAGTTGCTTTTTAAGAGATCTTTCCTTATATTTTCACTAGAAATGATGTATTCATGGTCTGAAAATCTATCTTCACTTTCATTTAAATGCTTTGTCAACTTGTGTTGGAGTTTTTAGTTTCCTGTTTATCTCTTTGAATCTGATTCTTACACTCAATTTTTTCTATATCATTCATTCAAGGTTTCCATCATTTTTATTCTCTATTTTTTCATCAGTGTCTTCTTTAGAAATGCTTAGTAATTCTTTCATTATAGTTATAATTTTTTTACCTGGGTGATTATTTCTGATCTGATTTCCTCTATACCCTTCTGCGGTTGTTTCTTTACTTCAGTTGCTATTATTTCAGCGATTTCAGGTGTGTAGCATCCAATTTCTTCTGTGCTGATGTCTCCTGGATTTCTTTGGTTGGGCTGGGAGTCTGAGAATGCATTTTTCTCATTCTTTTTGTCATTTTCTATTTTAGGGAGAACTCTTCATTTTGATTCCTGCAATATCTTTTTGTGAAAGTTTGATAGTAGGTAAGTGTATCACTGAAGGCAGAGCCTTGCCCTAAAAAGTCTGTTCGTTATATATTTCTCATGTACCAGAGATTCTTGCTTTTTGTGTATCCTAAAATTTTGCCATCTCTATTGGTTGAGATCAGGATTTAGTTTCCATTTGGCACTGTCTTCCATTTTTCAGTACAGGGTTCTGGTAAGGTTATTACTCAAGCAAAATTATCATCCAAGGGAGAACATGTGTTTAAGGCAGATATGGATTCCTATTTATAGTAGCATAATTAGCCACACTAATAATAGGTAGTGAAGTTTAGGAATTGACAAACTTTTATAACTAATGGGTTTGTACTTTAGACTATAGGGGCAAACATTATAGCTGTATAACAAAGCACTTCTTAAATTGGGAATTTGTATTTATGTTAGTTCCCCTGAGTTCTGACTAACACCTCCCATTCATGTACCAGAGTCTTCCAGGCAGACTGGCTCACTCCAATTACCTTCTCCATCTCTGTGCTCTGAGGATGCTTCTGTAGGTCTAGGCCCCAAGGGACCTAGCAGTATGCCTCAGCTCACCAGGTCTAGATCTATGAAGCTGGAACTTGACCAGTTGGGCCTGGGATGCACCTGGATGCTATTCTCAGCTCCTTCTGGCTGTGCCTGGCCAAAGTGGGCCTGCTGGGCTCCATTGACTGCTGGGCTCCACAGCTCCTTCTGGGTGTGGCCAGCCAAAAATCTGTTTTTCTCTTTTTATTCAATTATTTGTTTAAGGTCATAAGAACATCAAATCTAACCAACTGCAGGAGGCAAAAAGAGTGAATAAGAACCTGGTCCAATTTATTTGGGGAGACACTTTGAGAAGAAGACTACCCAGTATTATACTACAGAGCTACAGAAACACTAAATCTCCTGGAAGAAAAAGTAGGTGGAAATCTTGAAGACATAGTGGTAGACAAACATTTCATGAACAAAAATCAAACTGCACAGGAAAAACTTGAAAGAATTAACAACTGAGACCTCCTCTTATTGAGAAGTTTTTCAACCTCAAAAGGAATTACCAACAGAGTGAAAAGACAACCCACAAATTTGGAAAAAATCTTAACTAATAAGCACTCAGGCAAAGGTCTTCTATCTAGAATTTATGAAGAACAAAATCACATTAGGGCCAATGATTTAAAAACCCAATCTGAAAATGGGCATCCTGGATGAACACACACTTCTCAGAGAAAGAACTACAACAAGAAAATAAATGAAAAATGCACCACATCACTAACCATTCATGAAATGCAAATTAAAACAACACTGAGATACCATCTCACCCCAGAAAGAATGGCTCTCATAGAGAAATCAACCAATAACAGATGTGAGTGAGGCTGCAGGGAAAAAGGAACCCTTCTCCCCTACTGTTGGGAATGTAGACTGGTACAACCATTATGGAAATCAGTGTGGAGACTCCATGAAAATGGAAATCCCATTCAATTCTGTTATCTCATTCAATTCTGTTATCCCCCTTCTGGGAATTTTCCCAAAAGAACTTTAAACATCGTATAGTGATATATTTATAGCAGCACAATTTTTGATAGCCAAATTTGGAAGCGACCAAAATGCTCATCACCTGATGAATGAATGAACAAAAGTGCTGTTTTTATACAATGGAGTATTACTCAGCTATAAAGAAAAATAATCTCGAAGACATCATACATAAGTGTATGCAACTTGAAGATATGCTCATAAGTGAAATAAACCAAACTCACATGTGTATATATTATATTGGCTCCCTAGTGTAAGAACTCAAAAAAAGAAAGAAAAATTGAAAGGTATAACAGTTAAATGGAAAGGGAGAACTTAAGGATTAAAAAACCGAAGAGGGCTGGGGAGATGGCTCAGTAGAATAAGTGCTTCCCAGGCAAGCACAAGGGCCTGAGTTCAATCCCCGGTTCAGCAAAAACAAACAAACAAACAAACAAACAAAAAAAAAAACAAAAAAAAAAACACAAAGAGAGGGCAAGGAGAAAAATTAGGAAATATGGCATGGGCAAAATGTTTAGACACATTTATACAAACAAGCTGGTTAAGGCAATGCTTCGAAGAATCTCATCAGGTTTTTGAAAATAGCAGCTAATGGGTAGAATTCTCACCCTAACTCTGTATGCTACTATCTGTGAACTAAGCAACTACACTGAAGATAGCAATGTGTAATACTAAAATCATGCTTGTAATACCTGTCATTTTGGTCTTCTAAATGCATATTGCTTCTAAAGTCATATCAATTATTGCTATGCTCTCTTTAAAGTACATGTTTTAAAAAGAGAGGTAATAAAGGAAAGCAAGTAAAATATGTCATCTGCACATAACGATAGTTTAACTTCTTCTTTACTTATTCTTATTCCTTTTATTTCTCTCTCTTGTCTAATGGCTGATCTGAGAGTAAAAGATTTCAGTTTTTCCCCATTTAGAATTATGTTAGCCGTTGGGTTGTCATAGATGGCTTTTATCAGAATGAAGTAGAGGCCTTCTATTCCAATTTCTGTAGGACTTTGAACATGAATGAGTGTTGGAATTTGTCAAAAGCCTTTTCTGCATCGATTGAGATGGTCATGTGGTTTTTGGAGTTGGCTCTATTGATATAATGTATTACATTTATAAATATGCATATATTGAAAAATCCTTGCATCCTGGGAAGAATCCTATCTGTTCATGGTGTATAATCTTCAGTGACTTGCTGTATTGTATTTGCTAGGATTTTATTGAGCATTTTTGCATCTCTGTTTATGCAGCAGATTTGTCTGTAGTTAGCTCTCTTTTTTAGTTTTGTCTTTCCCTTGTTTTGGTATCA
>NW_004524577.1:30132732-30133653 GCF_000260255.1 Octodon degus | reverse complement strand
TCTTTTTACTTTTTCTAAATTTCTGTGAAAAAGGTGAAATTATTTTTTTTTCACATTCTATTGGGATTTAAATTTTGGAATATCCATGAATGTTGGAAAAAATAGCAGTTCCATGTTATGTCTAAGGCCTTTGATATTCAGAGAGATAGTGATGTTAAGCTCAATTCTCTCTGTTAAAGGGTAATAGTATCATTAATCTTCTCTTTTGGATGTTTAACAACTAGAATTTTCAGACCAAATATTGGAGAAATAAGAGGTACTGCAAGCATAACCAATATTTTGGCCCCAGCCCTTCAAGGTCAGTGAGGGCTCGGGACATAAGAGAACCTCCACTGTGACATCCTGTAACTCAATAGTGTCCCAAATTGTCTGATCAAGATTATGAGGCCACAGAGAAAAGTGATTGACGTTGTATAGTGTGCCTAAGGAGAGTCACCTAGAGAGAAATAATTCTCTCAGGCTTTTACAGAGAATAAATTAGTCAAGCAGTGGCTGTGACTCATCCATAAGTCTGACACTGACAAAAGATCTACAAAGTGCTGTACATGGTTTTAGGGTAAATCCTGAGGGGATTTGACTGATGGTAGCAGGTAGCAAAAGTTATATTTTTAGTTAAATAGGTGTTGTTTTGACTTGGTCTTAACCATCCAGCAGAATAGTGTAACCACAAGGTATGTGCTGCATTGTAAGATCCTTAAGTCAACAACTTCTGACAATTTCCAGTTCTTCTGATAACCTACTACTTTTATGGACTATTGGACTATATTGGGTTATTTCACTGAATTCAAGTACCTACAATCTTTAGACTGGCTTTAAGCATGAAAAGATCCTTTAATACTTTCTAAATACAGCTACTCTAAAGCAGTGGAATACCCATCTTTGACAAAACAAAATGTAAAAGGGGATATGTTGGGAGCAATG
>NW_004524577.1:30131451-30132597 GCF_000260255.1 Octodon degus | reverse complement strand
ATCTATATCTATATCTATATCTATCTATATCTATATCTATATCTATATCTATATCTATATATACAGAAGAGTGTTAGGGTAGATATACAGCTACTTTTTCTTAGTTCATTGAGGATAAAAGTTTTTAGTAATATTGTTTATTCAGGTCTGAATCTTGTCCTCTGAATAACTAATACAAAGACAACAATATGGAATGTATTAATTATTGTAAACATCCTACTAACCTATTTTGAAATTATTTATTTGTTATTTTATCTCTTTTTCTTTCAAAATGAAAAAAATAAAGACTGACAGATCACAAGAAAAGAAGTTCCACTTGAGGAACTGAGTGTCAAGTGCAATATTTTCTAGAATTGAAATGTAGTTAGTGGCATTGGCTTGAACTATAAAGTATGCTGTCTTGCTGCTGCAACCTAGATCAAAAGTTACTTGTTAGTGCACATTGATTTTAAGGCATCACAAGATCTATTTTAATGGATTCAAGAAATTCTTCACTTAACAGATGATTCCTAACTGATGACTTGTAAGCTCATTGATTCTTAGTACTGTAGAACTGGGACATAGGAAAACAGTGACATGAATTAAACTTATTCACCTGGTGAATATGGTCAAGAATTAAACTGAAAGTATAAGGTCAAGAATTAAACTTGCAATAAGGATTATTCTGACATTGATGTTTGGTTATTGCTTTTAATTTCTTCTGTAGGATATCCTAAGGTACTCAAAAGAAACAGAAAATATTTGTGTTAAAGATAACCTTTCAACTCAACTGTATCCTGCAATAGTGTATATCTTTCACTGTTAAAAAAAAAGTAATTAGTTACAGGATTTTTTGGTGTATATAGTAGACATGTAATCTTTTAAATGTGCTGTATGTCTTTCCTACAATAATGATCCCGTTACTGGTGTTTTGCTATTAAAGTAATTTCTCAAATATCATTTCCTTATAAATATCTTTTGTTTTGTACACAGTTTTGCTCTTTTTTATTTACGAAACTGATTATATCTAATTTTATTACACCTTCTGTTGCATTATGCCTGATTTTGTTCACCAGAAATGCTGTAGATAATCTGTAAGAATGACTTATTTTGCTTACTCTTCTATGACTTTAATGACCATGAAAACTGGCTTGGTATTCTCTGGGG
>NW_004524577.1:30118692-30130576 GCF_000260255.1 Octodon degus | reverse complement strand
TTTAGAAATAAGCTGCCTTTATGTTTTCCAGGCCTTGAACTCCTAGACTCAACTGATCTCCTTTTATCATCATTCTAAATTAGCTAGGATCATTGCTTACAATGAAAGAAATGAAATTGTAATTTTATGAAAAAAGAGAACCTTTCTAGGTTCATCAGTCAATATTTACACTTTAGAACTTTGTCTTTTACACTATCATGCTACTTTATCTAATTAATAACTGAAATTCATAGTCATAGTATGACATCATAAAATATTGAGTGTCTAAATTATATAGAGAAATAAATATGAGTTTAAATATTTTAGAAAAGATATCTGTGGTATTATGAAAATGCAATGTTTAATGTGTGATTCAATCCTTAATCTCATTTATTTCATCAGCTGAAAATGATTTTTATGTAATATCTAAACTAGGTAAATCATAGAGATAGAAAACTTCTAGGAGCAAACTGAAATTAGGAATGACGATGAGGATAGGGTTGGTTTGGGGTTCATTGGAAATGTTATGGAATTAGATAATAGTAATGGTTGCAAGAATTTGTGGATATATTCAAATCATCTAAATTGCATATTGTAAAAGGTGTGTATTTTTCAATCATTGAAGGAAGATTTATGTCAATTTAGTAAATTCATTTGATTATTTAAGTGCTCAAAGTACCTGCCTACATATTGTCTTTTAATTAGTTATTATATTCTTTTCATTTGTATACTTCTTATGTTCTTCAAAAGAATTTCATAAATGTATCTATGTGTCATTTTGTCTCTCAGGTTTTGTATCATATATTTTGAAGCTTTCCTTTTAGGTCCACAAATATGTAGTGTTTCTTTCTTTCTTTCTTTTTTTTTTTTTTTAATCACTTTTTTATTTAGAAAAATGCTGTGATCTAAACAAAATTCATTAAAAACTGATCACAGAGTCTTCAGCTATTTAAAATTAATCATTTAGTGTTAAAATAGTCACTACTGACAAACAATAACAATATTCACACACCGTTTGTCAGGAACTATACAGTTCCTTTCTATCTTTGACAAGGCTCTGTGTTATTGTATACTTGGCCAGATATTTTTTAGACACTTTTGTTAAAAAAAAAGTCATATATTCTTCATTTCTTTACTTTTAAGCTACTGATATTTTGTATTTAAAATGTATTTGTAGCATATAACTGGTCTTAATTTTAAAACACTTGACAATCCATTTTGAATTGGCCAGTTTAGGCCTTTTACAATTTAGATATTTGAAATTGTATGGTATTTTCATATAGTTCGTTTGTATTTCTCCGTCTCCATCTCCATCTCCCCCTCTCCCCCTCTCCCCTTCCCCTTCTCTCCCTGTCCCTCTCCCCCTCTCCCCTTCCCCTTCTCTCCCTGTCCCTCTCCCCCTCTCCCTCTCCCTCTCCCCCTCTCCCCTTCTCCCCCTCCCTCACTTTCTCCCTCTCCTTCTACTTTTTTTGTATTTTAGGGCAGGGTCTACAGGGTGTTCAGGGTCTCACTGCTAGATCAGCCTCCTAGTGATCTGCCTGTTTACAGCCTCCCAAGAGCTGGGATTGCAGGCATATGCCACCACACCCAGTCTCCATTGCCATCTCAGCAAAACCCTGGGGCGGGGCCCACATGGCAGGCCCGGGGATAGAACCCCGGACCCCTGCACCTGCCTACAGGCACATTAATCTGCTGAGCTATTTGGCCAGCCCTGTATTTATTCTTGTAATCTGTGTTCTAATTGCTTTATTTATTTATTGTTATGTATTTTTTAATACAGGGTCTACCTACACAGATAGGACTCCTAGTGATCCTCCTATTTTTAGCCTCCCAAGCACTGGGATTACAGTCACGTGCCAACACACCCAGTCTCAGTTGTGATCTCATTGTGGGGCAGGGCTGGCACGGCATGCCAGGGAACCAACCTGGTCCCTGCACCTACCTAAGCAAGCGCTTTAGTCCACTGAGCTATCTAGCTGGCCCAGATATTTAAACTTTTTAAATGATTCACTTATTTCAACTATTAGGTATATTAGTTTTGTCTTTTGCTTTGTTGTAAGTTGCTCCCTCAGATAGTACTTAATATTTTTATTTCTTAAAAAGTGTTCTTTATAATTTGCCAGGTATTTACAGTTTTTGTGACTATATTCTTTTTCATGGACCAGAAGTTTATACATTGATCTCATACCCAGTTTTTTTGTACCTAAAATTTTATGAAACTCATTTATATATTATACTGTATGCTGTGGTGAGTGTTTGCATCTCTCTAAAATTCATGCGTTGAAACTCCAGCCCCAAGATGATGGTATTAGGAAATGAGACCTTTGGAAGAAAACAGAATTATCGCCCTTGCAATGGAGGACTGAGACAGACCGTTAGCCCTGTATGCCATGGGAACGCACAGACATTTACGAATCAAGAAGTAGGCCTCCAAATGAGACCACATCCACAAGCATCTTGATTTTGAACTTTCCATCCTTAGGGAATGTGAAAGTTCCTAAGAACTACCATTTGAAAGTTCCTATTCTAAGGTAATTGTCTAATAGCAGCCTTAAAGGCCAAGACATTACAGTGGTCCCTCATTTAGCATGGAGGTTATGTTCCAGACACCCCATGATAAGTGAAAATCAGTGAAGTAGCGACATCATATTTATTTAGTACACACACACACACACACACACACACACACACACATATATATATATATATATATATATATATATATGACTTTATAAGCCCTTCCTATACTCTTACAAATCTTTCCCACACTTTTAAAAACACTTCTATTGTTCTTAAGCATTTTCTAAACTTGTAAACCTATATAATTTAAACAACATATGTATACTGTAAGGCACTACAAAATCCTGCAATATGGTAAGAAGTCCACAATAAAAAATTTAGATTAATATTTTTTGAAAACCTGCAAAACAGTGAGTCTGTGAAAGTTGAACGGCAAAATAGCGAGGGAATTCTATATATATGGCTCCTTTCTGCTATAGCAGGGTCAAGAATTTGCTACAGAATCTGCACTGCCTACAAAGCTGTAAATATTCACTATTTATGGACCACAGGTGTAGATGCAAGGTTTTGTCAGATGCCCTTTTTCTTTCGCCTGGAAATGTTCCTTCACATTTGATCATGTCTGTTTGCAACCATCTTTAATAATGTAGGGTTTCATTCTTGCACAGAGGTGAATCTTTTTTTTTTTTTCTTTATCTTTTCTCATCTTGTCTTAGTTACTTTTTTTTGTACTTGGATAGAGTATCTGATATCCATGAATTAGAGGAGGAAAAACTGATTTTGGCTCACAGTGTGTATAGGTTTCAGTCTATAAACAGCTGGCTCCAAGACAGGGCAGCATAGTAGAGGGGCACGATACAAGACAATGAGTCATTGCGTGCTGGACAGCAAGCAAAGACAGTGAGTGTGAAGAGAGAAGCCAGAAAGACATAAACTCTTCCATCCTGTGCCCACAGTGATAGAGGCATTCTGGTCAGACACCACCACCTAACAGAAAGTCTGGTGTGACTTCAGCAGCAGACTAATACACTGATCACTAACACACACTCAGGAGTCCAGCACCTTCCGAAAGCACCACTTTATGAGCACGTGAGAGGACATCGAGTTATAAATGACAATACAGCTGCAGTGGGTTTTCACCAGTGCTTGGAGATGAGTCTTCACTGTTCTTCCTTTCCAGTCCTAAGGCTGTTGCCGCTCTTGGGAGGAGGATCTGGGTAGTGTTGCTTGGCTTATCTCCTTCACTGGTAACATGCACCGATGACTGGTTACTAAGTGAAAGTAAAAGAGACATCACTCCACTTGTGGATGTGGATTTCAGGAGCACAACCTTTCACTCACTTACACTTGACTTTCAATCCATAGCTAAAAATTTTAGCCTACACACATATATATTGGTTCTTATTTGTTCTGTGTTCTACTCTGGGGAAATTAATGTTTATGCCCTGCATCTTCTTAAGCTGCCTTTCGCTTGGCTTCAGACTAATTGCTTACATGTCAGTTTAATTGGTTTTATGTACCTTCAGTGTTGTACTACTTTCTAGAAAAATGGTTTATACAGAGTATATGTTTTTCATTTGTTGGGTTAGTGCCATCCTTCTTTTCAGAAGTCTACAATCCAAACATAAGATTAATTTTTTCATTTTCCTCCCTCTCTGGTCCTTCTAGGACTCTACGGACGTGTGCTAGATAATACAATGGTGTTTCCTGGTATTTGTTTTCCCCTGTGTTGTTTCATTTAACATAGTTTCCACTGTTATTTTGTCTTTCTCTGATCTTTTGTTCTACACTGTACAATCTGCTGGTTTTATACAAATTTTATTGCCTTACCAGTTTTTAATTATATTTCAACTGTTTTTACTCAGTTATAATTCTTTCTTTGTGAAAAAGCAAGTACGTTACAATGTAAGACCTACAGAATTAATTATATCCCTTTTACATGTTCAATTGAAAATGTGCTGACAAACATACATAACCAGAACCAAAAGTAAGGAAACTTGTCCATAAATTAAGAACAGTTTTATAATCTTTACCTTTTTAATTTCCTTAAAAGATTTTCTCCTGGCTCTTTACAGCAAATTCCCTATCAGCATCTTCAGCTGTTAGCACCTTCTGCTCTATTTTCTGATTCCACACTTCTGCATTTTCTTTCCTTTTATCTACAAAGGATAATGCACTGTGTAATTTTACAAGTGTCTGATTTTTTTCACTTAGCATAATGCAAGCATTTACTCCTGTTATTGATGTGTTAGTGGTTCTTTTTTTTAAACTACAGAGCAATGTAACAGCCACTTGAATATTCTTGACTGCTATTTTCATCTTCTCTGTGATCTCCAAGTCTTTTCTGTTTAAGTCACAAATTTGTGAAAATAGGTCATGTACGTTTTCTTTTCTTGAGTGCCTAGAGATGTTTCATTGTATTCCAGGCACCACATTTTTTATGGTACCAACACTAGAATGTGTCATAGATTGACCTGTTTCTTATGTAGAATTATGGTTGTTCTGACATAGCAGTTTTTATTATACTTCTGCTAATTAAGTTCCTAGTCCCCCCCTTTTTTTTTCATTTTCTCTTACTTATTGCGCTAGCTCATTACATTGTCTTCTTATTTGATTGTTCTTTATTAGTGCATATTTTCAATTCAGATGTTTGTTTCAGAGAATGATGACATGCCTGTAACATATCCTGATCCTTATAACTTATTTTACACCCTCTCCTATTCTCTTCCTGTGCTCTTCCCCTCGTTCTTGTCCTAATCACCAACTTCTGCCTCTTATTTTCTTATCATCTCTTTTATTTTACTCATCTATTTATTGATATTTTAGGTTTTTGTATAAGAGAAATGATGTGATATACAAATTTCTGTGTCTAAAGTTTGTGTTTGCCATTATGGCCTGAACTTCCATTCATTTTCTTGCCAATTACATGATCTCACTCTTCATTATGGCTGAATATTTTTGCATTGTGTATATATATCACATTTAAAAAAAATTTACCTTGATCCATGTGGGGAAATCTTGTGTTCTTTTTCATCATATTTTAAAAAATACTATTTGTTCCTCTGCCACAGTTTAGATTTATTATGAAATTCCATAGAACAAGCCCACCAGGTAGCTCAGCAGATTAAAGTGCCTGCTCAGGCAGATTCAGGGGTCTGAGATTCAATCCCTGAGTGCCATGCTGGCCCCATCCCAAGGTGTGCAGAGAGGATCAAAGAGATTGAGCGTGATGGTGCACATCTATAATCCCAGTGCTTGGGAAGCTGAAAAACAGTAAAGATCACTACATGTCTGATCTGTGTAATGAGATCCTGTACATTCTGTCCCTGGATGAACAGCTCCAAGTTTGAAAAATTCTTCTTAGTGCTCATAATGTTGCTAAACTGTCAGGTCAGAACTCCAACTTGACAAGAGAGTGTCACACCTCATGTCTTCCCAAGGACGCAAAAGGATGACACTTTAATCTAAGCATCACTTTCACCGAGATAACCTATAGTGCTAGAGTTAGCACTTTAAACCATTTGTCATTGCGCTTTTGTTCTGCACCTTCTCTGCATAAAATACTGTACCCATGGCTCCCAAGAAAGCTAGTGATAGCAGCAGTGGAACTAAGAGAACACTGTGAGAACCATGATAGAGTTAAACAAAGAAATCACTGTAACATTTGTTAAAATCTTTGAAAAATAAATTTTATAAGTAATTTTGTGGCCTCAAAAGCATTCATTTTGTTTTCCTTTATTATTTATGGAAAAATATGTTCAGTTTTCAAAGTTTTCCATATTTAAACACAAAATTAGAACAATTTGAGTTCAACAATTGAGGCACCTTTATTGTGTGCTGTTTTTAATGCACATACACAATGAATAATATAAATATGTATTTAATATTTACTTCAAGGTTTTCATGCATTTTATTTGACTTAGTATTAGGTACTAAATGCATTTGTTGCTATTAAAAATCATATAGTTTAAATTTTATTTTGTAATTATTTACAGTTAATACAGGACATGTTTTATTTTTTTAAATGTATTTAGTATAAGCTACTGGGTCTCATTACACAGATCAAACTTGTAGCAATCCTCCTATGTTTAGCCTCCCAAGTGCTAGGATTACAGGTGTGCCCTACCACATCCAGTCTCAATCCCAGTCTCAGTGTGTTCTGGGGGTGGGGCTGGCATAGTAGGTGGGACCAGGGATCAAACCCTTATCCCAGTGCTTGCCAAAGTAGGCACTTAGTCTGCTGAGCTATCTTGCCTGCCAGGAAATATTTTAAAATCCTACATGCAATCAACTTGCTTTTTCTTTTTATCACCCTTCAGATAAGAAACTGTAATTTTAATCAAAATAAAGAGAAAATTTTGAAAAGCTCAGTCATTTGCATGCCCTGCACTACAGAAAGGATCAAGGTAAGGACCAAACACCTTGGGATTGTGTAGCTGAGAATTCCCAGGACAGCCTGTGCGTTACACCCAGTCTGATGCAGCCAGAAACCATGTCCAGAAAGAGATAATTAAGATCCAAAGAAATGCTCCCAGCTCCAGCTGCTAGTTTGCCTCTAGCATATATTATGAATACTTTCTTCAAGCACTCTCATTTCTTCTTAATCCTTCTATATTATGTCTAAATTTTATGAGTTTCCTGTATAATCAGATCATCATCAAATGATTGCAGTTTGTCTATTTCCAAATTTATAATGACTTTTTCTTATTCAACTTCTAGGATTTCTGATATACTACATTACTGATATAATGACAGTAGGTATTCATGTATTGTTCACAATTTTAATAGGAATGTTATGAAAGCTCAATGCTGGGTTTAAAATTTGCTTTAGAGTTTTTCTCAGCCATTTTCACTAAAGCATGACATTGACAGAGGTTTGCAAATGAAAGTTGTATCTGTTTTCATTGCCCACAAAGAAACTATTCACGTGAAACCCTCATTTTTTGTACTTAGTGCTTTAATATCTGATTATGTAAATTAACTACACTATAAATATATTCACTTTGTTTTTTTCTAAAATATTTTAATCACTTATAATGTGTCAGTCTACAATTTGTCTGAAATTAAATGTGTTGTAGTATGAATAAAGTTTATTTTCTTTTTATTTCTGTAAATATCTACAACTTATCCAACACCTTTTGCCATTGTTTTTGTATTGTCAACTTTGTGAATCTATTCCTGAGTGCTCATTATGTTCTCCTGATGTATTTGCCTACTTTGCTTGAATTAACTGTAATTAGCTGCTAAAAGTCTGTGAATGCAACCACATTGCATTAACTGCTAAAAGTCTGTGAAAGTGTTAATACCTCTCAGGATACCTCATTTCGTTTTTTCCCTTTGTTTCTAGGTGTTATTTGCTGTTCAATCTAAGCATCACTTTCACCCACACAATATATAGTGCTAGAGTTAGCACTTTAAAACATTTGTCATTGTGCTTTTGTTTTGCACTTTCTTTGCACAAAGTATTGTAACCATGCTCTCGAGAAAGTTAGTGATAGCGGCAGTATAGCTAAGAAGAAAACTTCATGAGAACCATGATAGATTTAGAGAAAGAAATCACTGTAACGTTTGTTAAAGTCTTTAAAAAATGAATTTATAGGTGTAATTTTGGGGCCTCAGAAGCAATTATTCGGTTGTTTTTGAGAAAAATCATCGTTACTTCTTCATAGATTCTCCATCAGGTATTGTGCAAACTGTTGTATGGAAGGTTGGTGATGCCAGTGATAAAAAGAAATTACCAAGAACAGAATATAAAAAAGATAATATTTTATTGAGATCATATTACAAGTAAACTGTCAAGAAGTGCATCCTAGAAGAGAAATTCTGGATTCAGGGTGAGGGATTGGAGGTTTTATATGATAATGAGAATAGGAGAAAACAGTCTAGGCAGTGAGTATCCCAAGAATGTCTTTCCTGGGTCACCTTGTGCCTTCTGATTTTTTGAAATGCCCAGACTGTATCTTTAGTTTTACATTAAAGTTTCAAACTGACAAGGCCACTTACTCAAGTTTCACAGAAACCTGTTTAGTTTTAGATAAGGATTTTTTTTTATACTTCATATCTATAATAGCCCCAAAGTCTCATGTATTGAGAGGCAGTGTTTTTGGAAGGAGACAGGATCACAAAGGCACTATACTCATCGGTGGAATAATCCACCAACTGACAAATGTGGTTTTGGCCACATATGTCATTGGGCGGTAGGGTCTAGTTAGAAGAGGTCAACCAGATGTCACTAGCGCATGCCTTTGGAGAGTGTATCTCCTTCCCTCTCTCTGTTTTTTGGATGCCATGAAATTAGATTTCCTCTGAAACCCATTACCTGGGGAATTCCATTTCCACCTCAGAGTCAGATTCCCATGGTCTGAATTATTTACAAAGCATGAGTGTGTTAATTGATACAGTGTGTCAACTTGGCTGAACCAGCTCCGGGCAGCGTGGGGGCCTCACTCTGCAGGTGAGCAGGGCCCAGGAATTGAGAAAGGCTTCCTGCCGCCCTGCCAGACTTCCTGCCTCCTGCTGCCCCTCCTCTGTTCTTCATTGTTTTCTCCTGAATGAACTGCTGTTGTTTGCTTTGGAGCCAGCAGAATATGGACTGCACCCTCCAGTAACTGTGAGCTAAATAAACCTTTCCTTCCTTCATTTTGTGTATCGGGTATTTGTCCCAGGAATGAATAAAAAGTAACTAAGACAATGAGCTAAGAATAAACAGTTCTTTCTTTAAATTGTGGGTGTTAGATATTTTGTACCAAAATGTGAAAGTTGACTTAGAAAATGGTATGTGTACTACTGTGACTATATCTGATCAGGTGATTCAGAAACCTTTGGTACTGGTTTGCAGAAAGTTTAAAAATATTTGGAGATGGAGATCAGAGAAATCCTAAAAGGTGAGCAGTGTTTGATGTGACAAGAGTTTTATGTGAAATACTGCTTAGAGCTCAAAACTCCAAAGTACTCTTATACAGGATGGAGTCAATCAGGAACAAAGATTGCATTGGCAGTTGCATTAGAGTACATGTGTGTTAAACTCTGGCAGAAAAAAAATTATCTATATTTTGTCCATATTCTGAGACAATATAGGAGACTAAGAGGGGTGGAGTAATTTTGCAGACATAATTCAAAGACAGCCCAAGATTCAGGGTGTGGCATGGGTACTGCAGCCTCCTTTAGCCAGATTCATAGTGAAAACCATGGACAAAAGGTAAAGCAGAAAACTTCAAAAAACTTAAATTTTTGTCCAAAAGCTGAACCTCAAAGTTGAGGCAAAAGTAGATACATTTGCTGAAACCATGTGTACCACTAAATATAAGCCAACTACTTTGCATTGGGTCAATGGGAAAGATGCCTGAGGGAATCTCAGTAAGTGAGTAGATCCCACTCATCAAAGGCTCCAGGATACAAAATGATAAATTCCTCTGAAAGACTGCTTTGAAGGCCTGGGGAGATAACTCAGTAGAATAAGCACTTGCCTGAAAACACAGGATCCTGAGTTCAATCCCCAGTAACAACAACGACAACAACAACAACAACAACAACAGACTGCTTTGAAAAAAGAAAAAGTGCTTTGAGAAGAGATCTCTAGAGTGTTCCGTCAGGGGCACCTAGGGAAAAATGTTTCCCAATTTCAGCTAACCAGGCACTCAACAACCTCTGCAGCCCTTAAGGTAGCCTGAGCCAGCCCCCTTAAAAAGCATCCAATCTCTGCAGTCATGACTGAAGGTGGTCAAACTACTGA
The DNA here is from genome assembly GCF_000260255.1 of Octodon degus. Taxonomy (NCBI): domain Eukaryota; kingdom Metazoa; phylum Chordata; class Mammalia; order Rodentia; family Octodontidae; genus Octodon; species Octodon degus. Next base: position 30,120,345 of record NW_004524577.1, on the reverse strand, counting down.
TGATGAAAGAGCTAGGTATTATACATGTGATCCTGGTTTTTCAGACATACAAATGACAAAGCTGTTGTGTCAAGGAGTCTTCCCCTCATATTTCAAAAGAAGTCCTGATAGGCCTTCCTAAATGTGTCCATGAGAGGGCACTGTGTGAAAATGTGAATTTGTGTGTTGGTGAGATAGCGCAGCAGACAAAACGCCTGCTTTGGAAAATGCAGGGACCAGGGTTTGATCCCAGGTCCTGCACGCTGGCCTGGCCCTGTCCCCAGGGCACACTGAAGCTTTGACAGAGCTTGGGCATGATGGCCCACACCTGTAATCTCAGTACTGGGGAGGCTGAAAACAGAAGGATCACTACCAGTCTGATCTGCATAGTGAAACTGTATCAAATATGCAAAATGAAAAAATAAATGTGAATTTGTGAGGGTGAAACCAAAGGTATAGTATAAACTTTAGGAAAAAATGAAACTCTAAACATTTTGTTCATCTATTTGCTTGCCATTTGTAGTTTTTCATCAGAGAAGTATATATTTATCTCAGATGCCCATTTTTGGATTGGGCCTTTGAACTTGGGAGACTTGATATTTTAAAATTCTTTATATGTTCTAGATAGAGGTCCTTTTTCTCAGGACCAGTCAGCTGAAATTGTTTTCCAGTTTGCAGTTTCTCTTTTTACTCTTTTGGAGATTTCTTTTGAAGCACAGAAATTTTTCAAAACGATGAAATCCCAGCTGGGGAGATAGTTTGGTGGCCTAAGCATCTTCCTGGAAGATGCAAGGACCTGAGTTCAGTTCCCAGTACCACATGCTGTGCCAGGCCCAGAAACCTTGGCACATCATACTGGCCCTAAAACTGGGTATGGTGATATACATGTGTAATCCCAGCACTGGGGAGGCTAAGACATGAGGATCTCTATGAGTCCACGCTGCATAGTGAGACCCTTACTGAATGAATAAATAAATAGATAAATAAGATTTAAAAGAAAATATGAAATCCAATTTATTGATTCTTTGAAGCATTTCTTGTGTGGTTTGGTTTTTGTTCATAAATTCTCTACCCAACCCTGTATCTATAAGATTTCTATCTACATTTTCCTTCAGAAGATTTAGTGTTTCTGTTTTAATGTTTAAAATGTTTATCCATTTTGGCTGAAATTTATTGCATGGCAATAGACATTGATCTAGTTCTAGTCTTTAGTATGTGGAAAGCCATATTTTCCAGGAACATTCATTAAAGAAACTATATTTCTTCCATTGATCATGTTTGGCCCCTTTATCAAAGATAAGGTAGCTATGTGTGTTTGTAGTTGAGTTTCATCTTCTAGTTTGTTCCATTGATTCTCAGGCCTGTTTTTATGCTCAAAATGCTAGGATTGGGGGTCCCTTTCAAGCCAGCTATTCCTCTCCTGGTATTTTTCCAAAATAATTGAAAACCACAGAGTCCTAGCCCAGGTCCGGTGAGTGTGCGGAGAGCTTCCTGCTACCCTGCGTCAGCGGGACCAGTCCCAGCCCAGGCGCAGAGTGGGCCAGACCCTCTCCTAGCCCCTTGGGCCACACCCACCACTCCGCAGTGCCTCCCCCACCCCGCTCGCCGAGTAGGATTTTCTGCTGAGTTCCGGGAGCACCCAGACCCAGTCCTAGCCCAGGTCCGGTGAGTGTG
>NW_004524577.1:30104919-30112967 GCF_000260255.1 Octodon degus | reverse complement strand
GAATTCATTTAAAAATTACAGGAAGAGCTATCAGTGGCCATTCTTCAGTGTGACATTTATATTTATCAAACTTGCGTTGAATTACACTTCTGGAATCTGTTGATGTCTTTTGTCAGTTTTGAGACTTTTCTATCTCTGCTTCATGAATTCTTTTCCTATTAAACTCTACTGCCTTTCGTTCTTGGGGCCTTATTACATATTAGACTGTTTGCCATGTTTCATAGGTTTCTTATATTTTGTACTGTTTCTTTTATAATTTGTATTCTTATGCTTCAAATCAAATATTTTCTAGTAAATTCCTTTTTTCTGTTAGTATTTTTTCCTAAACTGTTTTTAATTCATAAAGAAAACCAGAGATTCCTTCATAATTTTAATTCTTGAGTTTTATAGCTATTGAATTTACTTTTGTTTGGTATTTGTGAAAATTATTCATTTATTTGATTAATTTATTGAATAACATATTGGTTGTTGTAATGTCTCTTTCTCTTAATCAAATAACTCAATTCTCTGTTTTCTTCATAGACCTAAACTTGCATTGCCTTTTCATTTCTAAAGTTATTATTTAACAAGTTTGGTTTTTATTAACTGAATGCTGAACATACATTTTAAATATTTTCAAAATTTGTTTTAAGTCAATAAGTGACTTTGACTTATGATGTTTTCCAGCCATAAAGTATTTACTTCTTATGTTGGGAAATTAGGACAAAGGTACATCACTAATTCAAGCTGAAATTTGGCTACATTTTTTGTGCATAGTGCTCTAGTTCTTTTTGGGGGGGAAAGGAGGGACCAGGTATCAAACTCAGGACCTTGCACTTGCCAGGCAAGCAGTATGCCACTGAGCTATATCCTCAGCCTACTGTTCTAATTCTTGAGTGTAGACTGTTTACAATATCAAGTGAAATTCTTAAATATTTTTGAGAACTTCTCAACGTGTTCTGAATTGAGAGTTTCATGTCCTTTATTCCATGCATTGAGTTATTACGTCTTGAGCTTTTCATCTACTATCTGAAGGCTTTCACATCTGCAAATGCCCCACTGGGGTCATGAGGACCACACATCTGGTTTGCTTATTAAATTTCTTCCTGCTGGGTTTTAGTCATTGATATTCCATTCATTTTGTGAGCTTGTTGAGGAATTTAAGCAAATACTTGTAAAGATTGTTCCAAGGTCTTTTAGATTTTCTCATCAGAAGAATAGTTTGAAAGAAACTGGTCTACCAGTGCCAAAAACATTTACTGAGGTTTTTAATTTCATTGTAATATTCTCTTTTAAATATAAGTATATGTGTGCATAAATAGACACACCCACAGATACTGCCTGGTCAAATTTAATAGTTCTTCATATATCTGTTTATTAAATCTTCCATGGTTTTATTTCTTCACCATAACCACTTTTGTATTCTTGGTATTAGTATTTCAACTTTGTACTCTATGCATATCTGAAACTACTGTTTGTTGCTTCATTCTGTTCTTATTTATGGCAGATTGTATTCTAATTTTTGTGCTTTGTTATTGTGAGCTCAAGATTTTAACAATTTTATCTATCAAAATTCTTTGAATCTTTTGTTTAGCATTTCAGTTAAAATTTCAGACTCATATAAGTATGAGGATGAGTGATTTTTAGAGAAAAACTTATCTTTTTTTCTTTGTTTATTGACAAATTCAAATAGAGAAGTATTCCTATTGAGAGATTTCCCCTTCTAGTGTGGTATCCTTTGAGTGCCACACTTTCACACAATGCTTCCAATCACTGTCAATCTATAGGTTGTCATCTGTTCTTCCATCAAATAATATTTTAAAGCCCAGGGAATACATTACTGTATATATAACAATGAAAGTTGAAATCTCAAAATTGCAGTTATGTCTGCAGAATTCTGGTTTAGGATCATTTTGTCTGTCTGTCTGTCTCTCTCTCTCTCTCTCTCTCTCTCTCTCTCTCTCTCTCTCTCTCTCTCTCAATTTCTATGTATTTGGCACAGGGTCTCACTATGCCCCTCAGACTCACAATGATTCTCCTGCTTCAGCCTCTCCAGCACTGGGATTATAGGCGTGTGCCACCACATCCAGTCTTGGTGGCTAGTGTGCCTGGGTGGGTCGGCACAGCATGTGATACCAGGGATCAAACCTGGGTCCTTGCTCTTGCTGGGCAGGTGCTTAGACTGCTGAACTATCTCCACGACCCCTTCCATTTCTTAATTAAAACTAGTTTTTAAATATCTACACATCTTATTTTCCACTCTAATTGGTGTTTTTCTAAATCAAACTGACAATATTACTGAATATATACATTCTTAAAGCTATCAAATTCTTTTTCATATGCTTTAATATAAAGCACTTGGCATATGTCTGAGGAGACAAGATTTTACAATGTATGTCCCAATGAAATATCTGAAAACCATTCTTTAATATTCATCCCTGTAAGTAAACTGAGTATGTTAAATAAAATATAGGCAGTATGCATGTAGGCGAAGCATATCTTCACTAAATTTGAAGGGTTGATGAAGGTAATTCAGATTCAGAATGCTTATGTAGATTAACGATATAGATATTAAAGATATTAGTTAAAATATATTCTGGTATCTATGAAGCAGAAGATAGGTGTGTGTGGAATAAAGGACAGTAAAAAAGAAGTAGAGCTCTGAGAAATAGGAAGGTGCTTATAGGAAAACTAGAAACTACAGAGAAACTGAATAAATGAAACACAATGCAGAGAAAAGACTAAAGCACTCTGAAAAGTTTTTCCTGGCTCTCAGGAGGGAGAAATATCTCTACTGACACAAGGTTAGACTGATGATGGGCAGCAGGCTAGGGAAAAAGAAGAGCCTGGAGTGGCAGTGCTCACCGCATAACTTTTGTAAATGGCAAAAAAAGGAGGTTTTGTTTTATTGTGATAGTGACTCTATATGTCAAGCTAGAGTTGTAGAAGGAATCCAGTGCAGTGCTTGCTATATTATAGTAATCAGGAGCCATTTGGGGAAAAGGATAATTTTTTAAGTTAGGATACACTTACGTTTCAGAGATTTTGTTATCTTAGGATGGTGGTTGGATGGGAAACAGCCACAACAGAGAGTCAGGAAGAGAGATCAGGGAAGATAGACTCCCCTAGCATACTTGGGATGGTGTGAAAAGGGAGGTGGAGAAAAAGACAAGGAGGAAATTTAAGTGAATAGTAAAAGAGAATTACAGGGAGTCAAATTAATTAGCTAACAGAAATACCATTTTTAGAAGCTGTCATAGTTTGGGGCTTTACAGTGAAGTACGTTTTATAAGATGATTTCATCACGAATCATCCACAGAATCATATACAAAGAGTGCAGGAAATCTGTCCATGCACTAAAGACAAAAGAATCCAGCCAAGAGCCTGGATCCCACAGTTTTGTCCAGCTAGAGACCTTAACAGTGGCTCCTAGAAGTCCAGCTGAAGTCCTAGAGGCCACGACCATGTTTCATGCAGGACTGTTTCACAGATCTGCACTGTGTAGGCCCAAAGGTCAGTCAGTGGTGGAAACTAGAAAGTCTGTGCTGGTAGAATGAAGGGTATATGCTAGCAGGCTGAGGGATCTGAACTGAAGCCAGGAAGCAACACTCAAGAACCAGAACTCCCCCTCAAAATACTATAGACATCCTCAGCAACAGTGAGGTCCTGAGGTCCTCTGATGATAAGGAAACCTGAATTCCCATCAGGAAAGCCAGTGCAACAAGTTTCTCCAGGAGGCTGTGCACCATCTTCTCCTCCAGAACCAGGAAGCAATGCTTAAGATGAGGATCAGAGCTTCCTCCAAAGTGAGCCAAAGACATTCTCCATGACAATGAGGTCCCAAGCTCCTCCTCTGATAAGAACAGTCATGTTCACCAGAAAAGCCAGATGACAAGGTCCTCCAGCAGAATAGCCCAAGAGAACCAGCAGCTTCCTACCATTTCCTAATTGCTTCTTCAAACAACTTCCCTCACAGCCTCTCATGGTTTCTCTATTTCTGTCTCTTATGGTGCTGGAAACAATCCTCAGGTGGGCCTTCAACAGCCAATGGATGCTGGTTCAGTTCAGCTGGGTGTAACAAGCTGACCACAAATTGGCAGTCTACCACAGAAGTTGTATGAGTCAATCTGGGAAAGGGGGCAACTCAATATCTTAAAATAGTATAGTATTTAGATAAATCTTAATAGTTTATCATAAAAGAGAAGAATATGTAGAAAGAAAAGATATTTTAAGGGGGAATATCCAAGAAATAGAAGAAGGTGTAGGTTGCAAATAATGAAGGCAAAAAATGATGAGATTGTACTTGGGATGTGAGACACAGGGGGATGTTGTATGTGATCTTTAAGGTAGAGTCAAGCAAGGTGAGGTAAAGCCAAGAAACAACCTTTGAAATGGGCTACAGAATATTTTACAATCAACATGCAAAATCTATTCACATAGCTTAAAATATCCATCAACAAAAAAGCAGCAAGATACAATGAAAGCATGTGCATGCGCGTGCGCGCACACACACACACACACACACAGAGGAAACACAAGAAACAGACTTCCAGGTGCTTCCACTGGGTTACCAGTGTACCGCCAAATGAAAGGAAATGGGAGCTGGGGCGATGGCTCAGTAGAATAAGTGATTCCCTGGCAAGCGCAAGGGTCTGAGTTCAAGCCCCAGCTTCTCAAAAAAAAAAAAAAAAAAAAAAAAAAAAGGAAATTACCTCAGGTTCTTGACTGAGTTTCCACCACAGGTTCTGCTACTTTACCTCCCTTAGCTTCTAATGGTCTTCTACTTCTCTTTTTCTTTTTTTGGAGGAACTGGGGGTTGAACTCATGTCCTTGCGCTTACCAGGCCAGCGCTTATTCTACTGAGTCATCTCCCCAGCCTCAAATGGTCTTCATTAGCACCACTTATGCTCAGTGTTTCTCTGGCCAACAACTTAGTGGCCTCTGTGGTTGGATAAGAAGTGGTATTCCTACTCCTGAACACCACCTAGTGCCTTTTCTCTGCCCTTTTCACTCTGGGATCAAAACAATACTCTCGCTTGCCAGGTTTCAACTTGGCCCGGGCTTCTAGGGAGCTTTTGTGGCTGGTTGAAGAACAGATTGCATGGACACTGATCAGAATTGTTTTCTCCATTCTCAGGAAACCTGTAGCCCAGCAGAGAAGCTTCACAAAGTGTCTCTGTTAGCCCACAAATTTAGTGGCATTTTGGCCTTAGTAGAAGAGAAATCTTCTGTGTGGAATTTAGAAATATTTGGGTGACATTGGGAGGGAGAACACATGGGCAAAGAGCACAGAGCAATATTTGGGACTGGTAGAAGTGTCTTCTCTAGTGTCTTTCTCACTAGATCCCACCTATCACAGGCCCTGTAAGCCCCTGTGATTCTCATTCTCATGGATCTCTCAATGCTTGGTTCTGCATCTCTAGCCCAGGCCTGTGAGTTTTGCTTCTCTCTGCGCCTAATGCTAATCGATCTATCTTAGTCACTGCCCTCCATGAATCTGTCTTCTGTTTTCCCTGGTCCCCTGATCTGAGGAGGCCCGCTCTTGAGAATATCTCTTTAGTTGGGCTCCTTCCATGTGGAGGAGTTTAGCCAGATGAGCAATGGGAAGTGGCTGCTGGGCTATACCAGCTGGCAGCCCCACAGCCATTGCATTTGGCTTCTTCCCATGAGTGGATTAGAACTTTACCCAAGATGGTGCCCTAAAAGATCTGGGCTGCAGGCAGTGTTGGGATTGAAATCAGCTCTGCTTTGATTTCTAAACAGCCTCATCCGTGGATGTTATCTGATGGGGTTCCCCTTCAAGTTGTTTTCCTATGATTAGGTTTTGCCTTAATCATCACATCAGAGTACCCGTGGACCTTGGTGAGTCCCTTCCAATTGTCTCCCAAGTGTTGTGAGCAATCTTTCACCTCTAGCCAACCACATGCTCTCTCTTCAGAATCTCTGTAATGTTCCATCACATAGATTTTTCACTGGTAGACTATCACAGTCATTTTTGCTTAAGACACATCCTTAGGATACATCTAGTAAAGGGAACTTTTATGATCTTAAGTGAAATGCGTCCATCTAATTTTGATCCAAAATATGAAAATACTTCCTTCAATTCTCAAGATTATGCCTTTATTCCTAAGAACCATCTCATTAAATATTTATTCATTTTGATTAAAACAATTCTCTTTTATTTTTATTACATGTAAATATATCTCAACAAATCTTTTAATAAAATAATGGCAGCTTCTGATCTAATATTGTAATAAAGAAAAAGTTGTGACCGTTGTGTTGCCAAGTGTTAACATTAGACTGATGATGACATTAGATGATATTAGAATATATCATAATTTATTTTTTTAGAAGGTAAAATTTTAAAAAATTAGAATGGCTATTGTACTTTTAGGGAAAAAAAACCTGTTTCTTTACATTGCACTAGCAATACACTATTTGCATTCTAATGCAGCTGCATGATTAATAAATCAGAGATCAAAAAAGGATACTGTTGACAAATTAACTTTTAAAAATGAAGAAAAAGTAAATCCATACATTCCTTGCAGAATGGAACTTACACTGGTCCAAGGTTTGTTGGTGTTATTCCTGGAGAAAATGCTAAATTTTCTTTGTTCTAGGTCTGCAAGTCTAAGAGTAGAAATGCACCTGGGCTGGGCTTTGAAGCTCCGGGAAACTGAGAGGGGTAAATAAGCTGCACTGGTGTGTGCTGCTGCACCACACCCTGTAATCATGTTTCTATTGACAAGCCCCGGTCGCAACGCATCTGGTGAGATCAGGTGCTCTGGAGGCTACTTTATATGCAGAGCTCTTTCAGCCTTATAAAGATGTGACTGAGTTTGTAGGACAGCATTTGTGCTTCCTGAATGTGACTGAGACGTTATCACCAGCAATTGTGCACCTCAATCCTGGGAAGAATTTTAGAAGAATGGAAGCTTCATTTCTACTTCCTTTTGCATCTTTCGATGAATAAGTTCTGATATATTCTGTGATCATCAGTCTAATGTTAACATTTGGCAACACAATGGTCACAAGTTTTTCTTTCTTTTTTAAATGCATTTAGGACAGGATCTACAGGGCCTACAGGGTCTACAGGGTCTACAGGGTCTACAGGGCTTACTGGGTCTACTGGGTCTCAATACACAGATCTGATTTGTAGTGATTCTCCTGTTTTCAGCCTCCCAAACTCTAAGATTACAGATGCGTGCCACCATGCCCAGTTTCAATTGCATCTCAGTGTGCTCCAGGGGCGGGGCCGGCAGGGCAAGCCAGCGATCAAACCCAGGCTGCTGTATCCTGCGTAAGCAGGCACTTTAGTAAGCTGAGCTATGTGGCAAGGCCCACAAGTTTTGTTTTTTTGTTTTTGTAATTACAATATTAGATCAGAAGTTGCTAGCTTGAAAAAGTACTCAGTAAATTTTTGCCTTTAGGATGTTTTATAACATATAATGCATATGTACTAGCATATATTTTAACATCCAGGTATATTAATTTCATAAAATGTCCTTGATTTATCTAAAATTAATTTATTTTACTTTACCTTTCTTGTATTTATCTTCATTAGTCTTTTTCAAATGAGAAAATATATGTTTTTATCTGCTTGTTACATGAAGAATAATGTACAATATTTATTTATATTCTCATTTTTGTAAGATATCTGGAAATTATTATATTTCAGCTATTTGACCTCCTCCTCATTCTTTTTTAATGTAGCCAAACAAATGTCAGCTAAATATTCACTTAACAGCAGGCTACAAATTTTAAAATTATATTAAAGCTTTTTTCAGAATTTTTTAAAACATGGTCATGGAATATATTACTTTTTATTTTATGGGAAGGAAGGTGAAATGTTGGTTTTTAGAAAGGTGTTGAATAGTCCTTGTCTAAAGAAATTATTATTAAAAACTGATAATGACAAATGGAAACTCTTATTTAAATAAACAAGCACAATCTATTTTTAATTAAATTATGTGACTTTAAAAATCCTGACAGCAAATAGCATTATCTTAATTAAAAAGGTAAGTCTTTGTTTACTTTCTTAATAAGTCATCTTCAATTAATTCAGTCTT
>NW_004524577.1:30091720-30104484 GCF_000260255.1 Octodon degus | reverse complement strand
ATTTTTTTTTACCAGCAGGTCACAATATAGCTTATTAGTTATAGCTTGGCCACGTCTCATATGAGTCTGTCAGCATGTCTGCACTTCATAATGGTAAAAATTACACATTTGAAGAATTTGTTTTCAAGTCTGATATGTTATTTTAAATTTTAAAAGATGCCTTTTTACATAGTAACTTCCTATGTATGGAACAATGGTTCAAATGGTCGCACTATTGTAGTATTTCTTAGAGATATGGAGGACAATGGAAATGGTGCTGGTGTCTTCCATGTCCCATCAATTATTTTAAGAACTTAACATGAATTACAGGCACAGAAGACAGGAGAGATGAGCTATTATTACCTGAGCCTTCTGAGAAGAACACAGGGATACAGAGAAAACTAACCTGCCCAAACTCATATAGCTAGACAATGTTGGATCTTAACCCTGAACTCTTAAGCTGAGTCTTATATAATAAATAATGTCATGCCAAGACTTATCTACCAAGATATCAAGAAAATAGAGAAGTACATTTAATACTAAAGGAAAATCTTCATTTAAAATTTTAAGATAGGAAATATAAACTAAGGAAATGCAAAAAAAATTTAGTCTGTTGGTTAAATTTGATGTTGGTTTTCAAATACGTCTGAAAACACACAAACTCAGGCTCATGCAGGTATGTACATAATACTGGTATGAGTATTTAATACATATATGCCATTATTTGCTATGTATATGCAATAATGATAGTTTTTATTTTAGTAATTAAAGTAATTACTAGAGCTTACATTTGTTCTCTTTTAGATTATTGACAAGTAAATATATATTACATTGTTCTCAGAAAAAGTAGACAAGTCTTCAATTTGTTAGGAAAATCTGGATTTACATGCAACAGGAAAAAATATATAAGTATTATCTGTTAAATAGGTATCCTAAAAAAAGTTTCTTTTTCAAATTCACCTTGATGCTCTTCCTTAGCAAAGAGGACTTTTTTCTTTAGTTTTACTTTATTTTACTTCAAAGAATAAAAATAAAAACAAAAGCAAAAATAAATCACAAAAACAAAAACAGAGCTCAGCATATTAATATAGCTTTACTTTTTATACCTTGCAGTTACACTTTTCTTCTGGATGGTTAAGACCAAGTCAAAGCAAGACCTATATAACTAAAAATGTAACTTTTGATATCTGACAAGGTCATTCAAATCCCCTCAGGAGTTACCCTAAAGCCATGCACAGCACCTTGTGGATCTTTTGTCAGGGTCAGCCATCTGGGTGAGTCACCCAGCAATTGGTCATTGCTTGACCAATTTGCTCTCTGTGAAAGCCTGAGAGATTTGTTTTCCTCTCCAAGTGACTATCTTTAGGCACACTCTATATCATTAATCACTTTCCTCTGTGGCCCCAGAATCTCTTTGATCAGGAAATTCGGGACACCACTAAGTTATAGGATATCACAGCACAGGTTCTCTTATGTCCTGAGTCCTCAATGACCTTGAAGTACTAGGGCCAAAATATTGGATATCCTTTTAGCCCATCTATCTGTCTAATTTTTGGTCTACAAACTTTAGTTGTTAAACATGCAGAAGAGAAGTTTAATGATATTATTATCCTCTAACAGAGGCAGTGAGGCTTAACATCACTATCTGTCTGAATATCATATGCCTTAGAAATAAAATCAAACATATTTTCCAACAATCAAGTCAAGACCTTTGGACAATTGCCAGTTGTGCTGACAACTCACTACTACTATGGACTATTGGAGTATAGTGGGTTATTTTGCTGAATTCAAGTACCTAAAATCTATGGACTGGCATCAAGTATGTAAAGGTCCTTTACAGATCTCTCCAAAATACAGCTTCTCTAACAGCAATGGAACATCCACCTCTGACAAAACAAAATGAAAAAGAGTGGTATAAATAAAGGACTGTTTTGTTGTGGAAAAAATGTATATGTATATAGAAGATACTTAGGATAGACATAAAGCTACTTGCTCTTAGGTCAATGAGAAAAAAGTTTTATACTAATATTGTTTAGACAAGATAGCATGTCTATATCTTGTCCTCAGAATAAATAATATGAAGATGGCAATGTGTAATGTATTAATTATTGTAACTGTCCTACTAATCTGTTTTGAAACTATTTCATTGCAACTTTATCTTTTTTTCTTATTAAAATGAATTAAAAAAATTGATGGCAACAATAAAAAAGGAAAGAAAATAGCATGCTGATATATGCAAACTAAGCAAGCACAATGAGGACAGCAATGTGTAAAACAAAAACCATGTCTTAAATACCTGTCATCTTGGTCTTCTAATTGTGTACTGTTTCTAAATCCCACATCAATTATTACTATCCTCTCTTTAAAATGCTTAGAAAAAGATAAAATAAAAAGAGACACAAGAACAAAAGTTTAAGATTTCTTGAAAGCATGAGGTAATATTCAATCATATATTGAAACTTGCATAACTATACCTGTAAACCTGAGCAACAGGCTTGATAAAACATAATATAACAATCACTGTTTATCAGGTATTCTTGTCTTAAAAATCTGTAACATATATATTGTTGTACGTTACCCTGATTCTGTATTTGTTTTGTTTTTCTTGCTTTTGTTCTTACTCTTCAAAATAAAAGAAAATCATAAAAATAAACAACACAGAAACAGAGTGACATGCAGCAATACATATGGTATAGAATTCAAAGCGAGAATAGAAAATTAATAATGGTTGTAGTTTTATGTATTTTTATCATCAAATCTGTTGCTCAGATTGCCAAATATAGGTATATGAGATTGGTCAAATAATTAAACTTTAACTCTTCTTTTCGATAAATTTTAACTTATTTATTTAGTGGCCAGCTCGGTCCACCTTGGGGGTGGGGCTGGCGAGTGTGTGGTGCCAGCGGTTGAACCGGGATCCCTGTGTTTTGCCTAGGCTTGCCTAAGCAGGCAGCTTAGAACACTGAGCTATCTCACTGACCTGCTTTTTGATTTATTTTAAAGAGAGTAAAATAATAATTGATAAGACATTGGAAGCAGTACGTATTTAGAAGAACAAGATGAGAAGTACTCAACTGTGGTTTTTATATTGCATATTTCTTTCTGCTGTGTAGTTGTTCAGATTACAGATACTAGCATATAGAGTTAGTCAAAAGTGAAAAGTTCAAACATTAACTGTTACTTTCAAAAGACTGATGAAAATCAGTAGTACAATCATGTCAGCTCTCATATATATGCATGATTTTTATATATGCAAATATACATTTGCATGATTTTCCCCCTTCCTTTTATTCCTACATGAGAAAAGAACTTTTTAGAGAGAAAGAATATTAAGAATGTCCTAGTGTGGTGACTCCTACATTCAAATTGGACTATTCTTCCTATACTTTATTTTTCAATGGTCATGCTCCAAAATCTTCTGTTATCATTGTTAACTATTGCCATTTATTAAAGATCCATCCTGGCTCTCTGCTTTACTAGCTGTGTGATTTTAGGCAATTATCCTCTCTGAATTTCAATTCTCATCACTAAACTAGGGATACTAATTGTAGTAACCTCATTGTACTAATTGTACTAGGCTGTGCAAAGAATTACAAAAAAGGTAGATAAATAAGGCTTATTTAGAAAAATTGGGACATCACTGAGTTACAGGATATTACAGTACAGGTTCTCTTATGTCCTGAGTCCTCACTGACCTTGAATGGCTAGGACTAAAATGTTGGCTGTCCTTACAGCCCTTCTTTTTCTCTAACTTTTGGTCCGCAAATTCTATTTGTTAACCCTCCAGAAGAGAAGCTTAATGATAATAATACCCTATGACAGGCAGTTGAGCTTAACCTTACTATCTGTCTGAATATCAGACATCCTAGACATAACATGGAATAGGCATTTTCCATCAAGTATCGATATGTTAAACTTTAAATCCCTACAGAACGTGAAGAAAAAATAAAAAAAAAAACAATAGGAATAAAGAACTACATATTTTTTACACAGAAATTTAGAAATCTGACCATATACAGCATTGTAGCAGGACAGTCCTATGACATTTTTTTCTTGTCTCTTGTTTTCATTTATTACCTTTTTGAAAAACAAACATTTACTTAAGAGATAGTATAGCAGTAATTGATATGACATGAGAAGCAGTATGTATATAGAAAGGAAAGTGATCAATGATGTAGAGTGTGCCTAAGGAGAGTCATATGAAGAGAAAACATTCTTTCTGGCTTTCACAGAGAGCAAATTGGTCAAGCAATGGCCGTGACTCATCCACGTGGCTAACAATGAGAAAGGATCTAAAAACTGCAGTACAGGGTTTTAGGGTAAATCTTGAGGGGATTTGACTGACCTTGTCAGATACAGAAGTTACATTTCTTGCTATATAGGTCTTGCTTTATCTTGGTATTAACCATCCTTCAGAAAAGTATAAAAATGAGGTATAAAAAGTAAAGCCATATTAATATGCTGAGCTATAAAAGACTGAAGTCAACAACTTCTGACATTGCCAGTTCTACGAATAACCCACTACTGTTATAGACTACTGGACTATATTGGATTACTTTGCTGAATTTACACACTTACAATATTTAAATGGCAATGGAATGCCCATCTCTGACAACGCTAAACAAAAAAAGGGGATATAAATGAACGACCATTTTGTATCTGCATACACAAAATAGTTAGGACAGATATATAGATACTTTCTCCTAATTCAATGAGAAGAAAATTTGCACTAATAGTGTTTAGACAGTATATCATGTCTGCATTTTGTACTATGAATAACCACTATGAAGAAAACAATATGCAATGTATTAATTATTGAAACTGTCCTACTAAACTGCTTTGAAACTGTCTCATTGCTATTTGTTTCTCAATAAAGTTAATAAAAAAATTAAAAAATAAAGTTAAATAAGGCTTATTTAGCGAGCAGTTGCTGTAAATTTATGCAGCATCTTAGACAAAGCTAAGTATGCTATGTAAAACAAATATTAGTAAGTTTTTGCAGAGTTGATGTAGCTCCCCAGTATAGCATAAAAGTTAGTTGATATCATGTCTGCCACAACATAATCACTCAAAAAATGTTACTAATCCTTAATCAACTATCTTTCTTATTCCTTAAGTTTAGAATCTGTGATCTGTATCCTATCAATATTACCTTGTTTTTAAATTCTGTGAATATTTTCTTCATGATGTCACTCAGAAATTTGTTTTTATCACATAGTTATTTTAATACAAGTGTGTATTACTTCAAAACCCTATAGATTATACATATCTTTTGCTTGGTCAATGTGTGTTGTTTAGAACTCTTTCAATGGATTAAGATAAGTGAAAATAAAAGTTTATTAGAAAATGTAACTAATCTGGTAAAAATTAATGTAGTAAAATTCCAGAGACAAAGGGGACAAGTGAATACAAAGACTTCCAGGTATCAGATCTCTCTTCCTCATTTTTAGTTTTCTCTTTGTGCTTTCTCTTTCTTTTCTATAATTGAGTGTAACTTTTTGTGTTTGTGTTCCAAGGAGCAAGTCCTAAGTCTCCTCCTTTGTCTTATTTTTTAGCAAAGACTCTCTCTCCTCCCAGTTCCCATCTGAAAATAAACTGAATCCCATGATTAGGCTCATTATGGCCAAGAGATGATCACCAGAAAAATCACTCTAGCGTGTGGGATGAACTGTTTAAACTGGGGCTTTCATCACTAGTCTGTACTTTGGGAGCCACAGAACACTATCCAAGTTAGGGCAGTATGTATCTGAGAAGGCAAATTATGATAATAAATTCTTTATTTATTTCTACGTATTTAGTACAGGGTCTACAGAGTCTTGCTACACAGATTGGACTCATAGTGAGCCTCCTGTTTTCAACCTCTCAAGGACTGAGATTACAGGCATACGCCACCACACCCAGTCTCAGTCTTCATCTCGGCACACTCCGGGGGCTGTGCCAGTATGGCACACTGGGTATCGAACCCTGGCCCCTGCATCTGCTTAAGCAGGCACTTCAGTCTGCTGAGCTATCTGGCCGGTCCTATGATCATAATTTAATTTTTATTTTGGCTCTATTTTATTTTTAAATTTTTAAATTCATTTTAATGAGAAAAAATAGCATTGAAACAGTTTCAAAACAGGTTAGTAGGACAGTCAGAATAGTTAATACATTGCATATTGTTATCTGCATAGTAGTTATTCAGAAGACAAGATGTAGATATGATATCTTTTTATTTTTTTGGTTAGTACATTGTGTATTGTTACTTCCAAAATAGTTTCTCATATTACAAGATATAGGCAAGAAATAATAAATAACATAGGTACAAGCCTTTTTTTTTAAAGTCAACAGAAAATGAAAATATACTTTTTAAAGTTTCTAATACTAGGGATATGATATCTTGTCTGAACAATATTAGTACAAACCTTTCTTCTCATTGAACTATGAGAAAGTAGCTGTATATCTATCCTAACTATAAAAGCCCACTTCTTCTTCAACTGAGGAACATCTTTAAATATAATTTCTGCAGGGAACACCTATATTCAAATTGAACTATTTTTCCTACACTTGATATTGATTTTCAAAGGTTATGCTCCAATGTCTTCTGTTATCATTGCCATTTATTAAAGATCCATCCTGGCTCTCTGTTTTACTGGCTGTACAATTTAAGGCAATTATCCTCTCTGAATTTCAATTGTCATCTCTAAACTAGGGATACTAATTGTACAAACCTCATGATTGGTGGTAGAGTAAAAACTTAGAATGTCTGTAAGCAACAGCTAAGAGAAGGCTTGTCACATATAACTGTTCCATAGTTATATGTGGAAGAATATAGTAGACAGGTAAAAATAATAAAATACATGAGATAAAATTTCTAACTTTAATTTGTATGTCTTTTCATATAAGTCTGTCTACCAAGCAATTGCAATTCACTTGATACTCCATGTCTATAGTTTCAAGATTTGGCTAAAATTTATTTCTGTGGCTCTGAAAATAATTTTGTGTTGATTTACTTTGTATACTTTTCTCTAAGCTATGTACTAGAGGTCTCAGTATTTTTATAAGTAAAATAGCAGCATTATTTGCATTTAAATGTTCTCATAAAATCATAAAAAGCGAGTTTTTAAAAACTTAGTATGACTTAGTTTATCCCCTCATTTGAATTTCCATTCTTTATTCCTTGATATGATTATTTATAGCCTGGATACTGCATATTATATTCAAAAACAAATTAGGCTGCACAATCTGCTATTGTCCTTCTGGAAGGGTATGAATAAGATAAGGCCAGAAAAAAATAAGCAAACAAAGTGATAAGCTCCTTAATAGCATTTTTGGAACATTTTCATTTTGCTGTATTTCCACAATTATGAGGATATAATTTCTGCTTATAAAGTGTTTTTATTTCCCCTTGATATCCATATTTTGATGGCCTTCAGGCATTTAAAATAGATCTGGGCCTTGGCCCAACTGAAGATTATTCCCTACTTTATCCTCTTGAAGATTTTTTCCAGCTCTCTGGTGTGTTCTCTGTGTAGTGTTGAAAGAGTCCATGAAAACCACATGTTAGAAGAGTCTGCTCACTTTCAGTGGAAAGAAGGGTCATTAAGTTGATCCAGCCAGGGTGCTCTTTTACATTCAATAAAAATGGAAGGAACTTCTTTATTGTTTCTGATTTTCAATTAGATTTTGGGCACAGACATCTCTGAAGCCTAATTTTGACAGCAGAGATCAGGAAATGTGCCGAGCAGGTAGGAAGGACGAGGACAAGCACAGTGCTTAAAGCTTATCAGTAGGATTTAAATTCAAGCAGTAGATGACATATTATATGAGAAAATACTATCTGAAAATCCTATCCTACAAATTCCAGTCATTCAGCTTAAGGAAGGAAAAGAGAGACTTTGCGGAGGAGTTGAGACTACTTGGAAAGCATATTGGAAGAGGCAAACGTCTTTTGCAAAACTGTTGACAAAGTAGACTTGACTTGATCAGCCTTTGTCCTCTTCTGTCTGCCCTGTGAAATTTCTCCGAATACCTTTTATTCCATCTTCCTGGGCAGTACTGGCCCTAGCTGTTTTCCTTTTAGAGTTTTAGTGCTTTCCTATCTTTTTTCCCCCTTTTTTTGGTGGTTCTTAGGATTGAATACAGGGCCTTCACATTGAACTACACCTTTATCACACCTCTACCCCATTTTTGAGGTGATGTTGTATTAAATTGCTAAGTCACTCAGGTTGAGCTTGAACTTGTGAGCCTTCTGCCTGGGGCTCAGATTCCTGTTTATATGATCCAATAGGCATACTCCCAAGCTGGATCACAGCATCCCTGCCCCTTCTATTCCCATCCTGTGCAAGCTTGTACCCTTAAAGTGGGTGACATCAAGATGAAGTGATGGTATTGTTACTCTAGTCCTCATGTTGAAGCACCCTCATCAGCACATTGAAGAGAAATTCTTTGGTAGCCTTTGATGAAAAAAATCTTTCATGTTGTGAAGCAATCATTCAGTTGGGACCTAAGGGAAATTCTTTAAAAATATTTTATTCTAAGTAGTTAGAAAACATCATCTATTTTTCCCCCCTGGAAAATCCTTCTGCTTCTTAGCCCACCACACACTTACTGAGCAAAACCAAATAAACAATCAACCTAGGTCTGAAGACACACTGGGGAAGAGGGAGGGAATATGATATTTGGGAAATTTGAATTGGAAAGCCATTATCAAATTATTTTCTACTTCAAGTGTTAAATTATGGAATAATGTCATGTGAAGTTTGGTATGAATAGGTCAAAGGAATATATGATTTTTCCTGATGTTTCTCAATTACATTAATGTACACCAAGAGTGATAAAAATGATAACTTTCCCTTATTAGTCATTTAGTATGTTTTGGCACTTTATCACAGCTTAAGTTTTCAATATATTTAAGCTTTACAATTACCTTAGTCACTGTTATTATGCCTATCATAATGATCAGAAAACAAAAACACAAATTAAATAATTTTCAGGGTTAAATGGATAATAACAACAATAATAAACTCTTGTCTAGCACTCACGTAGTTCTTTAATATATTAACTAATTCAGTCTTTACAACAACCTTGTCAATTAAACACCATTATTACTTTCCTCTTAGAAATAAGGAAACACAGACACTAAGTAAATAATTTACATCACTTTTCTAAATACTTTTATAGCATCTATTTTAAAGAAATATATATTAAATATTAATTATATGCATACATTGAATTCATTGCAATGATTCCATAATGTATACAGAATATATCAGGCAAAATCATATGCATCAATTCTAACTAATTTACTGGTACTTTAATTAACCAAGTTTAAGAGGTATGACATTCACAATGAGGCATTATCCCAAACACTGTAGTTCAAATTTTAGGTTAGTTCAATACTGCTAGTGTAATCTTACTTCGGGGACTTTCTGGCAAGTGTATCAGTCTTCGGCTAAGAAATGTCCAATAACTCACCATTTTTAGCTGGCAAAATTCAACTTATGATATTCATTTAGGGCATTCCATGATTTTACTCCAGTGTTATTTCTAGCTATATTTTTTACCTTGTCTGAATTGGTTCCCTGGCTCAGTCAAATTATCAAGGTAAGTTCCTTATACCTCCACATTAGTGGCTCTGTGGATTTCTCTTTTAATTCTGGCCACCTGGAGGGCACTGCTCCACTTCTGCTCATCACAATACCATTTTGATTCAATGTTGTATCAATTTCCCTAGAAAGATTTTCTTTAATTCTACAACCAGATGTTTTGTTTCTTGCTCATTGCAAACAGTTCACATAGCATGTCACATTTAAATTTACACTGTGTTCTTTTCTCATTTCTATATCTTCTCTATGGGTTATGTTGCTTTGGAGGGATAGATATTATTAATATAGAATTAAAGGATCTGTTATTATTTATAGCATATGAAATTTCAAAACTCTTTCAGGATTTCCTGTCCTATTTTTAACTAGTATAAATAAAATGTTTTAGTTTTTAAGGATGCCATAACAAAATACTATTAACAGGTTGACCTGAACAATAGAAAATTATTTGTTTATATTTTGTGAGAGTACAAGTCCGAGCCCAAGATGTAAACAATTTGAGCTTATATGAGGAATCTCTCAGGGTGTCCTCACATGCTTACCCCTTGAATTGTGCAGTTTTTGTTTTTCATCTGTGTAGTTTTCTCCTCTTTTTATAATTATATAAACTATAAATCATATTGTACTAAGGGCCATCTCTATAATCTCATTTGTCTTTACTTTTTTAAAGATCCTATTGGAAAATACAGTAACATTCTGAGGTACTAGGTGTTAGGACTTACACATAAAAATTTTATTGAGATGAAGTTCAGCCCATAGTAACATGAATCTGGCTTAACCTTTCAAAGAGCATATACCCAAGATCCAATTACTTAACAACTACATTCATCTGAGAGACTAGAAGGTATAAACAAAACAAAAATTCAATGCATCTATCATTACACTTATTTTACAATTAATTGAATTGAGTCTAAGAAAATTTTTTTCCCTTTAGTTATAATAAAGTCTCCACTGCTTCCAAATGTATAACTCACATTCAGTGAAGGACACATCCTTCCTTCTTGGGCAGCTCTTCTTACTCAAGTATTGCATTTTCAATAACTATTCCCCTGGCTGCACCTGCCTTCCCTCTCACTTTATATAACAATACTTTTTTATCCTTATGCAGTTGTACCACTTATTATAGCCCTAATACATAATTTATTATTGTGCTTATGGTTTCTTCCAACTTCATTCCAAGCCCTAAAGGCACAGAGATTTTGCCAGTTATTTGGTAAGACTCAACAACAGAATCTGTTCTATCCTAAAAAAGAAGCTCAAGTACACTTATTTCCATATTTTTAGTTTCATCATCATTATATACATCACAGCCTTTCCCAACCTTACACACAGCCAAGCAAAAGAAGTTGAAGAAAGCGCTCTACATACTAAAGAGCAACATCAGTGCTCACTGTCTTTCAACAATTAAATGAATACATTTGAAGTCCCTTAAAAGATCACTTACAATGAACTCATTATTAAGTATATAAATGGATGAGTATAAATTTTAGTCTGTGCTTCTCTTGAACAACTACTCTGTGTAAAGATATCACCGTGGAAGTTGAAGACATTGTGCCAGGTGCACTAGCTGACCTCCATCAGTGATGTCTGCATCTTGGTATTCGTACCTTATGTAATTAACTATTCTAAGTATCATGTTCTGTTTTGTACCTTTATAATGAGAGAAGCTGACCTTCATGTTGTATGCAAGCAGCCTCTGGAGAAGTCTAACTAGAAGAGCCCTGCCATCAGCCCACACCAAGGTACCTACCATACAAAAGAACCCTCTCAGGAACAGGTCCTCCAACTCTAGGGAGGCCTTTAGATCACTGCAAACCCAACAACGTAGCTTCTAACTTAGGAGAAACTCCTAAGCGGAGAATCAGTTACCTTACTCATAAATACATGACCCATGTTTATTGGTGTTTTAATTCATCAAATTTTTTTCTTTCAATCATTTATTCTTAGAAACTATTAGGGCTTTAAAAATTAAGTTCATTGGTACAATTTAGACATACATAATGATCGTATTAATTATAGGGAATTTGTAGTTGTACATACTATATCTTGACACTGAAAAAAATCAAATTTTAGGCAATTTGGTGGGCAAAAATAGATAGCTAATATAGCGAAATAATGTCCAGCATGTTTGTATTGGAAGATGAAGCTGTACTCAGCTTATTTGATTTTATGTCAAAATATGAGAAGAAAATTTACATCTAGTTCTTATAACCTCACAATAACTTAACAATTATCTCTACTTGCTTTGACTCACCATAACTGCTTTGTTATTCAACAGATCAAATTTTGAGGTCTCATACTTTTAATCCTCTACTTATTAATTACATCTCCAAATTTTGTAAAACATGGAGATTTTCTTTATGTAAAATTCCACTCTTATTTTAATGTCCTACTGGGATAGGTTACAAGAGTTATTGTTTCATGAGAGTTAGAGGATGGCAGTGAGGTATTTGTGATGCACAGATGTCCTCTATAAGTTCCTAAGTGAAACACTAACATAGGAAGCGCTATGAAAGATTTTTGCAGGTTTAATTAAAAGTCATTAATAACTTTACTTTTAATAACTGAAAAATATATTAGCATGGATGGATGGGCCTGGATTTTTGTTTTGTTTTGGGCAGAACCGGGGACTGAACTCAGATCCTTGCGCTTGCCAGTCAAGCGCTTATTCTACTGAGTCATCTCCCTGGCCCTGGGCCTGAATTTAAGTTAGAAGATCTTTAAAAAGATATTGGGTCTTCCATGGTAAAAGAGATGCTCAACTATAAACAAAAATTGTGTTCAGCAAAGTAACCCAATATAGTCCAATAGTTCATAATAGTACTGAGTTCTCAGCACAACTGGCAATTGTCTGAAGTTGTTCAATTGAGCCTTTTACAGATCAACATATTAATATAGCTTTATTTTTATACCTTGTGGTTACACTTTTCTGCTGAATGGTTAAGACCAAGTTCAAGCAAGATCTTTAACTGCAATGGAACACCCATCTCTGACAAAACAAAGCAAAAAAGGGGGCTATAAATAAAAGACCATTTTGTTGTGAAAAAAGTATATATGTATATACAAGATAATTAGGATAAATAGATAGCTACTTTCTCTTAGTTCATTGAGAAGAAAGGTTTTTACTAATACTGTTTAGACAAGATATCACGTTTGTGCCTTGTTCTCTAAATAACTACTACAAAGACAACAATACGTAAT
>NW_004524577.1:30090177-30091340 GCF_000260255.1 Octodon degus | reverse complement strand
ATATATGTATATATAATCTCTCCTGCTGCTTTCACTTCTCTGGTTAAGCCTTGAATAACATCATTACTAAAGCAAAATCAGATTGCATTATATACATTATTGTTTAATTAGATGATGCAATCATAAATTGGCACTTAGTTTAAATCAATTTTCCAACAGATTAATTTGGTATGTATACATTTAACCAATTTTGAAAATAATGTATATCAATGAACTCTAGTTAATTATAAATTTCTCTGATGATGACCACTGTTAAAGGGAAAGATACTGTGAATAAATTATCTATTTTCTCAGAAAAGGTAAATTTCAGCCTAAGGGATAGATTATGTCTTCTGGAACTATGAACTCTTTCTGAAGTTAAGAATTTATTCTTCAATAAGCATGCTCAGCCTTCAACCAAACTTCTTTTCACCTTAGTTCCTTCGCTCTTTCCTGTTCTTCACACATTTCTCAGAAAAAAGGAGTTTATATCATTGGTCTCAGTTTCTTCCACTTTTATTCATTTCTCATCCACTAATACCACTCAATGAAAATATCTATCATCTCTTTGCTCTGTTTCAAGATCTTTTCTTTCTCAGATCCTTTCACTGCCTTACTAATCTCTGGATAGGATTGAGCTCCTTGAAGTTCATTCTAGTCTGTCTTTAAATGTTTCTCTGTATTCTCTTGTTAGGACTATTATACCACATGCAAGGCTTCAGTATCTATCTAGTTCCCAGTGACTCTCAGAAGGGTAGTGTATGGCTTGTGTCTAAATGTCCCTGCAAAGCCTCATGCTGACATGGAGATTGGGGATTTCCAGAGGAGGCTGGATCTAGCATGTGTCATGATGGGATTAAGGGTATGTGATTGCTAAATCAGTCCACTGATTGGTTTGGCCTAACAAGTCTAGGAATGAGAATGTGAGCAGAACACCTCCATCGGGTAGGTACCCTTCATAGACTATAAGGGACAGAAAGGTGGCTAATGTGTTCTCACCTGTGGGCATGCTGGCAGGCTGTTTCTGTCCTCTGTGGTGTCCCTTTGCCATGCTAACTTGCCTTGGAGCTAAACAAATATGGACTGAAACCCCTATAGATTGTGCCGAGCAAACTTTTCTTCCCTAAACTTGTGGGTGTCAGGTATTTTATTTATATTTATTTATTTATTTATTTATTTATTGC
>NW_004524577.1:30087137-30088622 GCF_000260255.1 Octodon degus | reverse complement strand
GGAGTTTTGTTCATAAAGTCTTTTCCTATACCTGTGTGTTCAGTAGTTTTACCTAGTCTATGTTCTAGCAGATTTAGTGTTTCTGTTTTAATATTTAGATATATATGAACCATTTTTATTTTAATTAAGTGGATGGTGAGAAACATGGATCTAGTTTTAGTCTTTGGCATGTGGAAAGCCAGTTTTTCCAGGCTCCATTAAATAGGGTATCTTTCTTCCAGTAAATGTGTTTTGCTCCTTTATCAAAGATAAGGTGAATGAATGTATCTGGAGTCATTTGCTCATCTTCTCATCTGTGCCACTGAATTTCATGACTTTTTTTTTTTTAATCAATATCATTCTGTTTTTAACACATTGTCTCTATCGTATGATTTAAAGTAAGGTAGTACAATATCTTCTGTCTTGCCAGAATTGCCTTTGTTATTCCAGGTCTCTTCTGATTCCAAATGATTTTTAGGATTGTTTCCTGTAATTATTTGAGATACGCTGGTACAAATTTGATTGCAGTTGCATTAAATCTGTAAATCAATTTTGGGAGTATGGCCATTTTCACTATATGGGTTCTTCCTATCCAAGTGCAAGGGATATCTATCCATTTTCCAACATGCTCCTTGATTTCTTTCCTATTTTTATCGTTTTCCATATAACTGCCTTTTACTTTCTTCATTAGATAGATTCCTAGGGATTTCATTTTTTTTAAATTTTACTGTGAAAAGTGTGGTTTCCCTAATTTTTCTTTCAGTGAATTTGACCTGAGTATTTAGTTGGTGATGTGAAAATCAGTCTGTGCTCTTTCTACCTAGTTCCAACCATAAAACACCAATTCTACAACCAAATGTATAACATTTGCCTGATACATGAGAATGTCCAGCTTGTTTAGCCATACTTTTTATAGTCTCAGTATATCTTTGGTAGTAAAAACATTCTGTGCAGTAAAATCTAAGTAACTGCAGAAAAAAACAGCTAGAAGAAAAATGAAAATGTTTCATCTTTGAGTGACTCACAGTTTCATAGTTACATATATAGTTGATGTAATTGTCAGGCAGAGTTTTTGTTCTCTAAAATCCAAATTTATTTTTTTCTCTTGAATATCTGATGAAGGCCAATAAATAATTGCTAACTAACTTACTTTCTAAAATAGACATATGTATTTGCTCTTTAGAGTCCTGAAATTTTAAGAAAGATATATCAAAGCAAAATTAGGGGATGGAGGTAACTTGTTCAACTCTCATTGATCCAATCACAAGTTGGATCAGTAAGATTCTAAATACAGTGAAGTAATTCTTGACCCCATATTTCATTTCCAAATTCCTAGAATTTTGATCAATAGCTCATATCTTAAGAGATACATTTTTATATATTTGATACAACTAAATAATTAATTTAAATAAATTTTACATTTTTTGCATCTGTAGGCAAGGTCAGTATATTAAAATGCCATAGAACTGGTATGGAAGGCATGCTTGAGCAGACACACAGAACCCT
>NW_004524577.1:30085163-30086447 GCF_000260255.1 Octodon degus | reverse complement strand
TCTCTCTCTCTCTCTCTCTCTCTCTCTCTCTCTCTCTCTCTCTCTCTGACAGAACAGTAATAGGCTTGAAGATACCTGTCTGACATGGAATGAGCCTGGATGTAGATCATGCTGTGTGGGAGGCTTACATGGCAGGAATCAGAAAATATAACAGGGCTCCTGCAGAAAACTTGAGTTCTGGCACAAAGAGTTTACTGTAATCTCCTTACAGTGTAGGCTGCTGTTTTCCAGCTCCAGCAGTCCATAAACCAATGTTCTTGCATTTTTCTAGGATACTGGATTTTATCACCAGAAAACACATGGCACTGATGCTGTTCTGACAAGCTAAGCCAGGGGCTCCACTTTGTAGAAACACAAACTCTTTTCTGGAATTGAACTTGAGGGAGGCAGGAAGGAAAAGAACCTGTGAAGTCTAGAGTAATTCACAGCAATTTAGGTAACAATGACATTGAATGATAAAGAAGGTATATACATTGGTCCTAAAGGAACTGGACTGGAATTCATTTTGTAGCTCCTATGGAAGATGCACTCACTTGGAAAAAGTAATCGCCATTACTACTTCAGCGGCAGTTAAGTAGCAACAAGAGGTGTCACCTCAGAAATGTTCATGATTTTTCTAAGATATTTTATAATCATAGAATAGTGTAGCATGTTGCAAGCTCATGCACAACTGACTACAATTATTTATTTATTTATTTTTATTATCATTTTACTTTATTTTGAAGAATAAAAACAAAAGCAAGAACAAAGATCAGAAACAAAGAAACAGGGTAACATACAATGATACATATGTTACAGGTTTTCAAAACAAGAATAATGGTTGATTATTTTTATGATCAAATCTATTGCTCAGATTAATACATATAGTTATGAAAGATTAGACATATGATTGAATGTTGCTGCTTGCCTTCAAAAAATCTTAAATTTTCGTTTTGTCTCTTTTTTCTTTTATTACCTTTTTATAACTTTTTTTCTTTTCTGGAACTGGGGATTGAACTAAGACCCTTGCATTTGTCAGGGAAGCGCTTATTTTACTGAGCCATCTCCTCGGCCCCAATATAAAAAATTATTTTAAAGTGAGTAATTGATATGACATTAGGAATGGCACACATTGAGAAAACCAAGACGACAGGGATTCAAGCATGTTTTTTGTATTACACATTGCTGTCCTCTATGTACTTGCTTAGTTCATAGATATCAGCATACAGAGTTAGTCAAGGTTAGGATTCTATACATTGACTGCTATTTTCAAAAATCTGATGGAAATTCTTAGTACAATCAATA
>NW_004524577.1:30061783-30084963 GCF_000260255.1 Octodon degus | reverse complement strand
CATAATCCAATATTAGGCTTTTCAAGTTACTTTCTTTTAAATAACATTCTATGTAATTCTATGAACATCCTTCCCCACAGGTAAGAACTTAAACATGGCAAATGATGCTTTGAAGTTCACAGATACAGTTACACACTACTTATAGAGGGAAAAGTTAAACAAGGCACCAGGACTAAGACACATGTGCTAAGAGCTTTTCAGTTACTCTGTTGGATCAGCCTTTTCTTGACATTAAGTGATTTAACTCTTTGTAAAAGTGAAACAAAATATGAAGAACTCTTCAACTATTCAATTGCCTATATTAGTTATTATATTAAATGAAAGGTTTGGGTTATTCATTTGTCACCATCTCTATTGCTATTATATGCAATTTAAACAAATTGAAATTGAAATTCTGACTGCCAGATACCAGATTAAGCAAACAGTTTGGTACATTTAAAAATGAGAACAGTAGTTTAAAACTGACTTCATGATCCATGACTACATTTGAAAAACAGCTTTTATTTTCCATTTTTTTCAGTGTACTGAAGTGCTGTTTGTTTTAGGCCACATGCTGGCTTTTCGGAATTGGAATATCATCATGACTTCCTTAGGAACATAGAATAAAATTCTTTGGAGAGATCAAGGAACTAAGAGACAGATTGAGAGCATTGAAACACTTTTCAAAAGAGGGAGAAGTGTGTAATCCCAGCACTGGGGAGACTGAAAACAAGAGGATCACTATGAGTCCAAGCTCCCATAGTGAGACCTTGCACAAACGTTTTTTTAAAAAGGAAAAAATTGTGTTAGATAGAGCAATGGCTTTGATTTCTGAGAGTCCTTGACACACAGAAGTCTCAGGGAGTCTAGGGTGGCTTTATCTCTTTCTTTGGTGAAATGATGTTTAAGATGATACCTGCCTGAACCATTAGATGGACCACACATTCAACAAGACTTAAGGAGCTCTGCAACCAAAGAAGTGATTTATCGGGCTTAGTCTATTGAGACTTGAAGTATTAGTGTGTTGCAAAACTCTCTAAATGTAGGGTATAATGATATGTAGGGGGAATATTTGAGTAAAGAATATAGTACACAGTCTTTTTCAAATCAATCTGCAGATGCTCCTTAGATACTGTAGAGTTAAAAAGCTCTTATTTCCTATGAACATGTTCAGTTCCAGGAAATGTTTCAAATTTTGCTGATATAATCTCATTTGATCAATGTAAAATAGGCATTGTAATATCCTATTTTGAAAATTATAGAAATTAATCTAAGAAACTAAGGAACTTCCCTGAATTTATAAACCAGGTAGTTGCCAAATTAAGAATTCAAATATAAGTATTTCATATTCCAAGGTCTCTGTTTTAATTATTGGATTATAACAGGGAATATATTGGAAAATCATATATAAAGATACACAATTTTTCTTGCTTTTTCTCTTAACCAAAAAGGTAGTTGTATAGAGATGTGATAATTATAGAAAATTGTAGAAAATTCAGAAAGTTAGATTAATTTTTTCTTTATCTCACTGGAATTAATAGTCCACATAAAAATTAAGTCTGGGGGGCTACATTCCTTCTAGTCACTGTTGGTTGCAATATTCTCTAGTGCAGAGGAGAATATTTCCACCTTTGTTTTTATGTAACAATCATGAAAAAGACATATTGTAAAATGATATAATTGAAAAGTACACTAAGAGATTATTTTAAGGAAAGCTCAGTGATAAATTAGAATGAGAAATGTATCCATAGAAACAGCATAAAATATAAAACTATGATTCTGCAACCTGGAATCTGGGATTATTTCTGATTATTGACTTGCATTTTGAATATTAATTTATCTTTTTTATTTCCTGTATTTTCAAAATGAAGCATGATTCTCCTTGCAAATTCCATGGGTACAGCAGCGTACTGATTCAGATATGTAGAGGCAAGCAATCTTCTTTGTTCCACCTTACTCAACACCAATGACAGAAGATATTGTACTTCCTAAAACAAATAAATACATGGGGCCACCACTTATAGCAGATCTCAAGGAAATCCTTCAATCCTTCGGAAATTAGAATTTAGAATAGCATAACAAGGTCCAAAAGAGAGGAAGGATTACTATACACAGGTTTTAAAAAATACATACATATAAAACACTGATTCCTCAAACTGTTTTGCCACTATGGGTTAAGGTCCATAAGCTTCCAGGAAGCTTTTAGCTTTCTTAATTTGGGTGCTGCTTCTTTAATATTTCTACTATCTCAGATGTGGGCACATTGTGGAATGTTACACCTGTTCTGCCATTACAGAGTATCAATAAAAGACAGAACGAGGTTACGGTTACGTTGTTTTCGTATGGTGTCGCTGCCCTTTGTCAAATTCCTCTTGACATTTTTGCATAGGCAGTAAGGTGAATGCATCGCCATTTTCTTCAAATCACAGTGAATCAAGTTTTCTGTTAGGTGTAACACCTGTATATGTTGGAGACAACTCTTTATAGAGCTCTTGTTTTTGGATATCTTGCAATTAGAAGCAATGACTTTTACTTTGGGCTTTCTTTTCAAAATGTCTGTGTAGTAAATAGCTTTGAAGGATTTTCTGTCTCTCCCTAGAGCAAAAGGCTTTTTTTCCCTAACTGTCCAGTAGAAAGAAGACGAGGCTTCCATTTAGAACAAGGTTTGGCTAGGCTTATTGTAAATTATAAAAAGTTCTCATTTAATAAATTTGACACTTGTCTCCTGTAAAAAACTCTGTGTCTAGGCTACCTCGTCCTATTCTGGTCATTCTTTAAGAATGAGGAACAGAAGGACTGATGAAAATGCTAGCATTATCATCATATAAAAAGCATTAGTTATAGATCCATAATTCTCCTGTATTTTGCCTCCATCTTTGATAATTCATCCAGTACTTCCTAGCAGAGTGTAGATAGGGTAAGACCTCAGATCATAAATAATTTCAATACTTTTATATCAAATGATAATAGTACAAGTGGTACCCTAGATGAACTGAAATGCCAAATAGCGGATGACCATTTCATAGTCAATTACAAATAAATTCTACTCAAATTCCTATTTGTAAAAACTAATAGTGCAACTATACACATATACACAGTAAAACCCTAGTTCTCAAATGCTTCTGTTTGTGAACAATTCAGATGACAAACAGAAGTGTTCAACAAAAGTTTGTTTCCCTTCATGCACACAGCATCCTGTGATGAACAAAACCATGCCCTTCTCCCTGCAGTAACAAGCCATTTTTCCCAGTATCATGAAATGAATTTCATTAACCAAGGCATCACTCACTGTAGTTTTTTTTTTTTTAATTTTTTTTTTTTTTAATTTGGTACAGGGTCTCACTACACAGCTCAGACTCATAGTGATCTTGTTTTCAGCCTCCCCAGCATTGGGATTACTAGCCTGTGCCACCACACCCCTGCTCTTCACGGCTAACTCAGAGTGCGTAGGGGCTGGGCTGACGAGGCATGTGGTCCTGGGAATCGAGCCCTGGTCCCTGTGCTTTTCTAGGCAGGCACTTAGTCCACTGAGCTATCTTGCCAGCCCAATGGTAGTAATTTTAACTGACTGTATTTTTAGCAAGGTAAGTAGAATTGTAAAGTTCAGCTTCAAAAGAAAAATTGAAAAGTGACATTGTCAGTGAAAAGGAAAATTATATCAAGTTGGTATAAAATGAAATCTTTATTGTGGCAGATAAGCTTCGGTTACATGTACAATGCAGTGAGATTAGGAAATATATAGATATAGATATAGATATAGATATAGATATAGATATAGATATAGATATAGATATAGATATAGATATAGATATAGATATAGATATAGACATAGATATACATATTGCTATCTATAGATATATTATGAAATATATAGATATAGATAAACAAGATGCATAATTGATGTCCCAGGAGTGAATAATATAAGTATTAAATATGACAATGATGGTAACAAGAAAACATTATTGAATTTGAAAAATGGCCTGACCTGAAATATCAAAATGACCTAAGCAAAAATGAAAGAACATCAGACAGTATCTAAAAATTGTTCAAAGATAAAATATAAAGAACAAAATTACAAAAATTGAGAAAAAAATGTCTTCTAATTGGATAAATCAATTAGATTACAGACTATATAAAGCTATGGCCTTCTGGACCAGGTAAAAATATGGAGATAGGAAAAAGGTGAAAGTTTTCCAAAGGTTAAGAAATTGGAATGAGGGTTAGGGAATGAATATGGAAAACCACAGATTTTGATTTATTTATTTATTTGTTTGTTTAATTATTTTTATGTATTTGGTACAGGGTCTCACTATGCAGCTCAGACTCATAGTGTTCCTCTTCTTTTCAGCCTCCCCAAGGCCGGGATTACAAGTGTGTACCACCATGCCTGGTCTCTGT
Source organism: Octodon degus (assembly GCF_000260255.1). Lineage (NCBI taxonomy): Eukaryota > Metazoa > Chordata > Mammalia > Rodentia > Octodontidae > Octodon > Octodon degus. The sequence goes on along the minus strand of NW_004524577.1, from coordinate 30,080,586 downwards.
GGCTAGCTCAGCTCACCTGGCATGGGGTGCTGGGGATTGAACCTAGGTCTCTGCACATATGTAAACAGGCACTTGGTCTGTTGAGCTATCTCACTGGCCTTCACGCAAGATTTTTAGAGCAGTGAACATATTCTTCATGGCATGCTAATGATGAATACTTGTCATGACGAATGTATTGTCAGAAATATAGAATGCAGTCTGTTAAGAGTGAACCGTAATGCACACTATGGACTTTAGGTGACTCAAATGACAAATGCACCAATCTAATGTGGAATGTTGCAATTGGATGAGCTTTTGTTGCTTTTTTTGGCTGAGGCTTTTCCTGTGAAGAGCAAGGAATAAGTGGAAATTCTCTGTAATTCCCTATTAATTTGTAATGATCTCAACACTGCTCTAAAGTAATAAAGTCAGACTGTTCACAGCTCTTTGTTTCACAATGCTGAATGCCAGAACACTATGCAGAAATGACATAATCAAAACAATTCAGACAACCAAATTGTGAATCAAGAATTAGTCAAATAATTACATGAACTTGAAAAAATACCTTGTGACTTTCGAAGTGATGAGGTAATACTAGTATAGCAACAAAGACAATTATGGAAAACTTCAATCAGCTAATTTAAAACAAAACAAAAATTTTGATTAGATTTAGATTTCTAATGATCTAGGCTTCACTTTGTACATTTTAAGTAGACCCATGTTACTGTTAAACATCTTTATATTATTGTAGTCATGCCTAAACTAGCGTTTGATCTATGTATTGAAATGCTAAGTTCAGTAAGTGAATTTTCCATTCTTAATTATGAAATTTCTTAATTTTCAATTTATATATATATATATATATATATATTCAAAGTCTGAGAGCTACTGGTGTGCCTAATAGATAACTAATATTCATTAAATATTGAATGAATGGATTATTTCATAAAAGATAATTATAATTTAATAACTATTGGATGAATGAATTATTTCATTAATAAAGACTTCAATAAAAGATGTAATAATTATTCAAGACTTGCTATTAATAGTGATACATGCACAACAGAAATACATGCTTATTTTGTTTTTACATCTTTAAAATGTCCTATTTAGGGAAGATGATGAATGATGAACAGATTTTAACTGTTCATAAATTAGTTCTTACTGATAATAGCCTCATGGCACTAACTTTGTGATTTTTTTATGCATATTGTGTTCAGGGCTCAGCTAGATGAAGTATCCTATTATGTGTGTGCCATGTTTTTTGTGAAAGGATTAGACAAGCTTAAAGGTCAGCCAAATAGCTCAGCAGATTAAAGTGCCTGCCAGCAGGGGCAGGGGTTGGGGGTTCGATCCCTGGGCCTACCCTACCAACTCCACTCCCAGGGCATGCTGAGTTAGCAATTGATACTGGGTGTCGTGGCGTGCCCCTGTAACCACAGTTCTTGGAAGGCTGTAAACAGGCGGATCACTATAAGTCTGATCTAGTAGTGAGACCTTGAACACCCTGTAGACCCTTCCCTAAAATACAAAAACAAAAAAGACCACCTTAAGTAGGACCTACATATTTTTCCACACATTTGGGCATGTGTCAAAGATATTCTTATGCATTTTGTGTCTGGGCTAATTCCTCTGTTTCAGAAGAACTTTTATTGTTAGTTTTGGGTCTTTGTGCTCTTTGTTTTCCAGGTTCATTCTTTCCAATGCATATCTTTGCATGCAATGGATCTGTAACAAGCAAGAGCTGTCATATCTCTTATGGGGAAAGTTTAGAAAAACAATAACATAAATTAGCTTCAGCTGTCTGAAGAGGAAAGTAGATGGAACAATTGGACTCCTTTATTTAGTTCACTGATTCTCAAAAATTTGTACTACCATAGAATAGTAAAAACAAGAAACAATTAAGGGCTTGAGGGCTAAGTCTCAGTGTTTACTAGAGATTCAGCTGCTCAGAAAAAGCATATCTGGTTATTCTAGGTTACATATAGTCAAGTTCAACAGATATTTAGTATAGTCAACTATGATACTTCTAAATTCATTAAGCATCTAAAATTTCTTATTGATGAAACTCAGGAGGAAATAAATAGGAAGAGAGATTTAAAAGAACTGTTTAATCATGCCACAGCCCCAACCCTATATATGCTCACAATCTTGTGTCTCCAACTACTGTAGTAGGAGACCTTCCTGGAAATGATGGATTTATTTATCCATTTTTCTAAGATGAGAGATCATACTTCACAGTATATAAATAATTTCAATACAAGGGTGCAATATATTGTCTCATTTCTCCAACTACTTCAGTGCTCATACTACTGCTAAGCATGCCTTCCATGTTAAAAGAAAAAGCAGGAATGGCTGGCATTTGATGAATGAACCAGCAGGACTTTTAGTCCTCTGCCCTTATCCTTCAGATAGGAAGACACACTCCACTGGACAAACGAGAGGAGCATGCCTCATCTCTTGCTGTTCCTCCTCCTGAATGCTTTGTGGATTGAAATCTAACTCCTCCTCAGAACTCAATGGAAATGACCCTTGATTTGGAAGCCTTCTGTGAAAAATCTGAGATAGAGTCAACTATTTCTTTAGGTCTTGATAAATTTTCTTTCTCTTCTATTGGATTATGGCTATCAAATTGCAGTTGTTTACAAACTCCTAAATGGTAAGTTAATTGAGGGCAAGAATGGAATCTTATACATTTTTTATCTTAAGAAAACAATGAGAACATATTAATTAATGAAGACATTCAAAGAAAGGCATAGGCTGATTCTGAATCATCAAAATCGGTCAAGAGATGGAGAAGTCATGGAAAGAAAATGAAAACTCAAAAGTGATTAGTTGTAGCCCCAAATTACATTTGTCCCATGAAACTTTTGAAGTTTATTTGAATTGGAATAGCAAAGGAAGAGCAAAGCTGATTCACTTCATGCTTTTCTTTTTGCTTTAGAGCATAAACTATGAATTGTTCTCATTATTGATTCATTGATTTGAAAATTAAATTGAATTTGAATACTAAATTTGGATATTAAATTGTGTGGAAATGATGTTTAGAACTATTAAATACTAATTTCAAGTATATATTTAAGAAGTACTTGAATGCTACAGTTTTGATTAATCCTGAAGAGATTAGTGATTTTTTTTTCCTAAGAAGAAAATAATAGGAAATTTTAGAAATTTGCCTAAAAACAGGGCCAGTGAGATAGCTCAGTGGACAAAGTGTGTGCTTAGGCAAGCACAGGGCCTGGGGTTAGATCTCCAGCATCATCAGCCACACTGGCTCACTGACCTGGCTACTGAATCTGGGAGTGGTGACACATGCCTCTAATGCCAGAGATGGGGAGGCTGAAAGCATGAGGATCACTATGTGTCTGAGCTGTACAATGAGACCCTGTATCAAATATATCAAATATATCAAAGAAATTTGCCTGAAAACAGAAAAAAAAAGAAAGAAAAAACCAAACAATCTACAAGAAACTGACCTAAGACCATACAGGGAGGATTTTGAAAGTCAAAGGGACTTTCCTAGAAATGATAGATTCATTTATCCATTTTTCTAAGATGAGAGATCATACTTCACAGTATATAAATAATTTCAATAGACAGGTACAAACACTAAGGGCATGAAGAAAAACAAGCTCTTCTTGTGTAAGTCTTCATAAGCAAGTGTCTGCAGGATGCAAATGAGAATGAAAGCTTTCCTACAGGCAAGTAAAATATTGTACTTGTAACTTCTAACAGCTGGAGCGCTTTGGAGGGTGGGGAATATCCATCCTGGCTGCTACAGAATGAAGGACTCTCAAGTGTTTGTAGATACTTAAAACTGATACAGAAAGATGTATTTCAAGGCTCCCTAAAATTTTCTTTCTCTGCTTTCCTTTCCTTTATTTCCTTTACTTGACAATAGCTATGACCACATGCTAAAGGAAACCTTTTCCATTTCTACTATGTAATTACTTTTCATTTATTCATATTTTATTGGTACATATTCACAACACAAAATGTTTACACTTTGTGGGAAGTTGATACATGAACAGAACACAACCTGATAAATTTTTCAATTCCCTTCATTTCAAACTGCATAATGGAGAAACAATCATCTAGTTTTGTTCCTTATATGTATTTTATTGATATAAATATTAAATAGTTTATCTTATATTAAAAACTGAAAACATAAATAAAGAGCAAAATAAAGGACATAGTAGGAAACAGGAAGGTTTTTTTTTCCTTTTTTAAAAATGTTCTCAAATTCAATTCTTTTCAGTTTAACATATGTCACTTTTTTTTTTCTCTGTGTTAGAATATTTGTAGCAGGAGTTCTCCAAAGGGTTTTAAAGATAGAGCAACTGTAATTGCAGAGTGATTGTGATTTCTGCACATGCTGACCTTCTTTCATTTTGTTTTATGCGTGGGAATTAGTCTATAGGTACAAAAGTCTACGAATCAGGAAAAACCCAGTAAAGACAGTAACGTGGTAAATTTCAGATACGGACAGACTTCTTCATTATGGCTGTAACTCCACTTTGCAATTGTAAAAACACAGACTATTATGTTTTGGGTTTCACCTGAAGGGCTGCATCATTGGAAAAGAAGAATGACTTCATTTATTATTTTGAAGTCAATATTGGACTTCATTTATTAGGCTACGCTGCTTCAGCACTTTGTTCACACAGTTCTATACCACTTGCTCTAATCTAATATTTGCATTCCCTTTGGCTGTTGTATACATCATGGTGCAATTATAGCACAGTGGATCTGTTTTTCACAATTGGTTGAAAGATGGTTTTGAGAATTTTCCCCAGATGAATTTTAGCTGTCAGTTAAATATCTTCTTAACCTACATAATGCAACAGTAAGATTATCTTCAGCTCTAAACATGGTTTATTATAGGTTTGTATTCCCAACTGGTATTCATTGCTCATGTTATAATTGCTTTTCCTGTGAAAGTTATGAGTTTGAATCATGGTCCTATGTATAATTATTTGCAGGGAAAATGAAGATAAAGTAGAAGGATCTAATCATCTGAAAAGAGGAACCAGTAATTAGGCTGTAGAAAAACTGGAATTGTTTACAGAGGAATTTTTCTTGAGGAAAAACACAGAAGTTATTTATGTTTTTGCATCAACTCTCACTTTTTCAAATAGCAGCAATGGGACAGATAAGAACAGTATATATGTCGAACTCTATACTACTTTAATAATTTATTTCATGCTGTCCGCATGTCTGTGGAGAAATGAGGATTGTATTGCTGCCATTGAATTATCTCTTATTGTTGGAAATAAACCAATCATCTTAAACTGAAGTCTCCTTTGTATCAGACTTAACAATTATTTTATGGCAGTTTTAATCAAATTCAGGTCAAAGTTTTCATAGAACTTTGAGATAAATTAATGTCATTCACATTAATAAGGCATTTTATCAAGACATCCAATAACTTATTCAGAGTCTGTTTAAATATCTCATCTTACTTTAGAGTTCGAAATCACAATCTGTTTATACATGTTCTTATTAGATGTACTTTCAGTTGGTTAGCTCTTTTCCCAGCATCTGAGTTATTTTCTCATTATCAGTTCTCTTAATTTCCCCACACATCTAGAAGCATGCATCCATTTGAGAAATAAGTATTTTTTATATAAATAAGTAATACTGAAACCAGCTATGTGCCAGGCACTCTGGTGGGTAATAAGGATTCAAATATATGAGAAATATAGGTCTGACACAACCAAGAGCTGTACTAGGGCATGCAAAGAAATTTATTCAAATAACCAAGTGAATAAGTAATTATTTTGGGGTAAAACTGAAGGGTCTTTATAAGCCAAGGACTGAAGGTACGGTATCTGAAACATGATAAAGAATAAAAAGAGATTGTATCATGAGGCAGAGTAACAGAGACATGAAACATAATCCTGTCTCTCAAGAAATAGTACAGAAGTCATGAAAGAAATGGTAAGAAGACAAATATTGTTCAAAGTAGAGAGAAACACAGGGAGTGGGGTTCAATCCCTGGTATGCCATGCCAGTCCTGTCCCCAGGGCATGCAGAGAGGGTGACTGAGACTGGGCATCGTAGCATGCATCTGTAATCCCTGCACTTGGGAGGCTGAAAACAGGAGAATCACTAGGAGTCCAATCTGTGCAGTGAGACCTTGTAGACCCTGTATTAAATACATTTTTTACAAAAGTACAGAGAAAATGATAAGGCAGTATGAGTTGAATCTGGAGAGAGAAGTCAGAGGTCAAAGTATCAAGGCCACTCTTGACTATATTAGGACTTTTCATCTTTATTCTAAGAATATGCTAATAAAAAGGAAGGTTTTGAAGACACAGAGTAAGAAAATGACTAATTACAATTTCAGTTAAGCCTGGGAGATAGTTAGGCAGTCTAAGCTTCTGCCTGGTAGTATGGCATCTAGTATCCGTCCCAGAATCCCAGGCATGCCACTCCGGCCACCAAGACTTGGTGTGGTTGTGCACTCCTGTAATTGCAGTGCTGGGGAGGCTGAGATAGGAGGATCACCAAGAGCTCGAGCAGTTATAAAGAAAGATAAACTAGAGGCTTTTATAGGTAAATAGACAACTAGAAAACATACTCATAAGTGAAATAAATCAGACCTACATGTGTAAACATCTTATTGTTTCCCCAGTGTAAGAGTTTGAATGTGTAACTAAAATGTGTATATTACAATAGATACCGTGAAAGAGAAAGAAACTGCTTAAAGGAGAGTAACAACTGTGAGAAAGAAAAGGAAAAAGATGAGAAAAAAGGGAAAAGAAAGAAAGAAAAAAAGAAAGAAAGGAGACAAAAAATGTTTGCATGTAAACAGGATAGCTTGGATAATTGTACTACTGTTTTCTGCTGGTCTATTGAAAGCAACGGTTAGCGCTTAATTTTTCACTTTTAGTAAAATTTAATTTTGCATTTGAGGACAACAATGTGCGACACAACAACCATTGCTGAAATCCTATCTTCTTGTTTGTTTAGTGAAATTCTGTATCGTTTCAAACTTGTTTATTTTTATTCTCTATAAAAATATGCTACATGCATTAAAGAAGAAAATAAAAGCCTTACTTTAAACTTATCTGTCATAGCCCCGTTCCTGGGGCGGTTGAGACGGTGAGTGAGATTGGGTGTGTTGGCATGCTCCTGTAATCCCAGCTCTTCCGAGGCTGAAAACAGGAGGATTACTATGAGTTCAGTCTACATAGTGAGACCCAGCAGACCCTGCACTAAATACATAAAAAAATAAAATAAAATTATATGTCATAGAATTATAAGATTAAAATCTACTAGTCATAATTGTGAGAAAATTCTGTTTATATCTAAGTGTTAATATATAAAACATCTCGTGTACTTGATTACGTATAGTAAGAAATTTGATAAATGGTTCTTCAGCTAAATGTCCCTTTCCTCTCCCCCATTAAGTAGTTATGTCACATAGTAATGGTATCTAGTTATTCTGATATGCAGCCAATAAGCTGGAGACTCAGGAAAATGGATTTGGTGTTTCCAGTAAGAGTTTGAATGTGGCAACAGATGTATATCTCAACTTGAAGACAGTCAGGAGTGCTTTCTTTTCTCCTGTGTGCTTATTTCTTTTTGCTTGGCCTTGCTGTTTTATTAAGCTCCTCAATGGGTTTTGATCATGCCCAACTGAGGAAGGCAAGACAGTGTTGTTACTTTCTAACATGGACAAAGTCAGTAAGTCAGTACACTTATTTATAAATGTGTTCCTGAGCCATTCATTCCCATGTGGGGTTCTCTTGTTACTGGGAAGTAATACTTAAGCTATTTTGAATACTGGGATAAATGGCTGTGGATCACGTGCCAGCTGAGATTAAAAAAGGTTGTGGCTTGGAGTCTTTCAAAATATCTTCTAATGTGTGTGTGTGTGTGTGTGTGTGTGTGTGTGTGTGTATGTGTGTTTATTTATTTTATAAAGAGAGTACAAGATAGTACTAAAACAGAAAAATTACAAATGATGCAGAATTTTACTTAACAAAGCGATATGAATCTCACATATAGTATTTACTATATGTGTCAAAAATTCAAGTATTCACTCATCACCCCCATAATTTCAGTTTTCTTTTGAATGCATCCACTTTGTCTACTGACTTGAACAAAGTTTGCCCCTGATATGACATACTATGCTCATTGAGAAAGTTCAAAATGTCACATGTGTAAACAAGTTTTGTGTCCCATTATCTGCCACTCAAATATGCTGCCAGTGGTGACTGTTCTAAGAGAAATCCTGGAGCAGCTTCATAACTTAAAAACTCTGAACAGTGATCTGTCCTTAGAAAGTCAACTTACTTGTTTGTGAAAGAGATGTTTGAACACTGAGTCAGTGTCTCCATCGAACCTCATGAACAAACATGAGATAAGGTAATGTTCTTTAGTGTGACTGATCATTTTAATCACATCTTACAAAACACTGTAAAGTTCAGGTGATGCAATTTCAGTAGCTAGCACTTCTGTATGAATGACATGGAAGCAACCTCTTTGACCCTAGTAGCGAGACCCTAAAAACAGCTCATCATTTCATCTGCTATGGCCAGGAATATACAAAATCAAGTGACTAAATGAGTTTTCGTAATATGTAATCATTCAGAACTTGAAAAATTCTGCAGCTGTGGAGTTCATTGGCAACAAAAGTGTACATAAGATATCCTGAAGCTCATCCTGCTAAAAACTGTGCCATACAAGAGCAAGCTTTTTATTTTGTTGTCAAAATTGGTACATTCATCAACCTGTATTGTGCACCATGGTGATTTACTGATCCTAACAATTATGCTTCCATATCCTCTGTTATTTCATCAATTCTTCTGGTTATGGTTTTAGCCAAGAAAGGTGCATATACTACCTCCTGAGTAACATCCTCTCCTCAAAGTTTATATCTTTAGCAATAGTCCTGATAAATTCATCAGTATTGAAAGTTTATTTGCAGTGTGTTCAGCCTCCAAGAATGATGCTTTCACAGTAAGACACATTTGATGAGGTGGTTGCTTTCAATTCCTTTCTTCTTTACATTCATGCTTGTTTTTTCTTTTGCAAAACTCCAAAGACTTGTCTTTTAATATGGGGTGCTTGGCTTCCCATGGCAAGGCAATTTGGAAGGTCTCACAGTTTCACTGGACAAGCTGGTAATAAGATATGATATACCTATATTACAAAGCAGACTTGGAGAATGTTAACTGTATGATGTAATTTATCCATAATTTAAGCAGGAATCTGGCATTTTCTTTTAAATCCAGCTTTCTTTTGTTGGTAGACGTAGAGTCTTTTGCTATCACATCACTGGGTCTTTTCCTTTTTTCAAAGGTTCTCTCTGATGATTGATTGACTGGTTTTCTCTGGTGATTGATTGACGGGTTTTCTTGTACTCATTCTGGCTAAGGTTAGACTGTGCAGTTACCAAAACTATGACTGAAATAAGCCTACAGTGTGGAAAAGAGGTGCAAATGGAAGTGGTACATAAAATTATGGGTGGGCCATGCATGAACTAAAGGATGTGTTGAGTTCTGATTTGATGCCTGCCACCAAATGAGGCTAGAGAAATGCAGTGCACCTATTCATTCGCCACTCTAAAGCATGCCAGAAGATGGAGATCCACTGTGGCTTGACACTCATAGACTGAGTATTGATATGAGTGTGTAGGAAGTTGATCTATTGTGGCCTTTGTATAGCCACAGCTCCCTGCTGGTTTTAAATGGTATGTATAGCCACTCCCAATGCCAGCGTCACCACCTCAGTTCTACTTTAGGTCATGAAGAATTAGTTTTTTTTATAAGAAACATGCAACCTGAATGCCTTGCATGTGCAGTTTGTGTTCCTATGAAAATGTAATGTTGCCACTAATCTTATAGGAAGTCGAGCTCAGCAAGTAATGTGACATATAGAAAACATTGATAAATACAAAGTAAGTTGTGTTGCTCCACCTGTGTTTATCTCTTCCTATAACAGGTCATGTTCTGGTGGGAGTGGGGTGCCATAAGCTAAATAGCATGCTCTCCAATGAATATGAACAACTTACAACTTTTATCCAGTGAATATGAACAACTTACAACTGTTACGCTTTTATGTACCAGTCAAAAAGGAACTCAACTTTAAAAGTCAGTCTCATTGATGAACACTTTTGCTGATAGAGTTGAATAATGTTTAACCAAATATCTGAGTAAATCATAGCTTAGTCAAGTTAAAACAGGAAATAAAGGATCAAAGTAATTTTCATTTATGTTCTGAAAGGACATCACTAAGATCCGTGCTGACTCTATTGTTTTTACAACATAATTTTGCAGCTATCAGTGAAGAAGCCTGCTGTAAAAATATTGGTATGCCATCACCACGAGCTAAGTAAAATGTTCTAATCCAGGGCACTAACATTTTAGAGCTGTGATATTCATAAGCAATGATATTTCATGATTCAGCCATTCTAGTAGGAAATGAGGAGATTTAAACTTGTGAAGAATTTCAGTAGATTACATTTAATATTTATCTTATTATTTTTTAATATAGGCCAGTAAAACAGCATGTAAATTGAGGTCATAATATGCAAATTAAGACTTTTCTGTATTCATACATATATGTTTAATTTTTAAGGCAGATTTTTATAATTGTGCTCTCATCCATTGGAGCACTATTGGGGAAAATGTATTCCACTGAACAATGTTCCTATTCTGAGAAGCCTCAGTGACAAATTGCTAGCTATTTAATAATTTCCTGTCATTTCTGAAGCTAAAAGAATTTTTCCAATGTAATTTTCTTTTTTGATTGTCTTGGTTCCACTACCTTTTGGCCATGACTTGTTATAAAATTCTCCTAGAAAAAATGACTTTATTATTTAAGATATTAAAATAATGGACCAGAACTTTGCAGATAACTCAAGAGAAAAATTCTACTATGCCATTCAAATAAAGATATTACACTTTAATACCTCCTTGAGAGCAGGGAATGTGCAGTGAAAGAAAGGACACTCTGAGAGAACCCTTAAAATGTGTTCCAAAATATGCTGTCCCCTGGTGGGCTGGACATGAATTCTTCTTCTAGTCCTCTTCTCTACATGTTTGATACTTGTTGATTTAAGTTCAATAAAATTTATATCCAAGAATGAAATTCTGAAAGGCATAAATCTACTAGATAATCACAATTTCTATGTTCACAGTTATTACTTAAGAGATCAGTAGTTCACTATTTTTAAGCAAACAAGTAAACAAGTCTTTTGTTTAGATATATAAACAATAGACTACAAAGCAGGTCCTCTGGGATAAGATAATTTTCAAGGCCCATGTAGAAAAGGATGCATACTGCTGTTGATATGAAGTCCACTATGTTAAGCAAAAAAGATATAGGTGTGAGTCAGTTTTCTGTAACTATAACAAAAGACCTTGAGAAAATTAACATATAGAACAAGGTTATTTTGGCTTGCATTTTTGGCAGTGCCTGTCAATTTTGTACTGGCTTCACTGCTCTGGCCTGACAGGTCCAACATCACGGTGAAAGTACCTGGTAGTGAAAATCCATTCACTCTATGACAAGAGGAAGCAAAATAGAAGAAAACATGAGAATACCATCTTAGTCACTTTTCTCATCACTGGGGCAAAATATACTGCACTTAAAAATTTAAAAGGAGTGGCTTATTTTGGTTTACGTTTCTTAAAGGATTCAGTCCCTAGTAGGGTGGCTCAAGGAAGGAATAGCATAGGCTGAAGGAAGATAATAATACCATAGTGACCAGAAAGCAGAGAGAAAAATGAGGCACGTGAGAGTGAGACACACCTTTCCAGGCCACCTTCTCAATCAGTCACCTCTTCTGGCTGGGCTACAGCTCCTACTATCACACTGGATTATTGAAATTATCCATGCATGAATTAATGCTCTGTAATCCAACCACATTCCAAATATCCTGACTTTGAACACCTGAGGCTTTGGAGGGATATTGTAAATATGAGCCATGACGGGTCCCCAAATCCCTTAGTAGTGAGCATGACCCACATAACCTAAGGTTCTTTCCCTAGTCCTCCCTCCTAAAAGTTCCACCATCTCCTGATAATGTCATTTTGGTGAACAAATATGTAACACATGGCCCTTGGGAAATACTTATTTAACCATAACGATAGAAAACCTGACCCACTGATCTTACACTGCAAGAAGTGCACAAGTGTTAAGAAAATAAGCTAATGATTATATGATTATACGAACATAAATGAGAATGGGTGCTAAAAAGGAAAAAGAATGACAATCAACCTTATCCTTTTTTAACAGAACAGATTTTATCTTAATTTATTTATTTATTTATTTATTTATTTATTTATTTATTTATTTTTGTATATTAGGACAGTGTCTACAGGGTCTCCAGAGACCCACTGCATAGATTGGACTCAGTAGTGAGCTTCCTGTTTACAGCCTCCCAAGTGCTGAGATTAAAAGGCATGTGCCACCACGTCTAGTCTCAATCCCAGTCTCAGTGTGCCCCCGGGGCAGGCCAGCACAGCAGGCCCAGAGATCAAACTCCTAGCTCCTGCATTTGCCTACGCAGGTTCTTTAATCTGCTGAGCTATCTGGCCGGCCCTTCAGCCAAGGATCTTAAAAAAACAGATAGACAAGAATTCAAAAAAATTGAGATGGTAATATGATACTTTGGTCTTTGCAAAAATAACATTTTAGTAATTTCAGTTTAATTAAAAATAATTTTAAAAGTATATTAATAGTGAGACAATAGAACTTCAATCATTCTGTTATAAATAGAACTCTACTTGTGGATTTAAGAATAGATTCTGAAGGCTGAATGAAGTTATAAGTTAATCACAAATTTTCTTTCACTTAACTCATCAAGTTACATACAAGTTTACAAAAGAATTCAATAAATGGGAACATTTTTTTAAGTTTCTTTTAGTTAACCTCTATATATTTGATTTTATTAATTCAATGTAATGAAGATATTGAACTTTAATTTGATTGAGAACAAGATCTGAGGTCTTTTATCTCTGCAAATAGGTCTGAGAGCTTTCATTTGTATATCCAATTGGTTCACAAGTTCAGAGGAATGAGAAATGTGATCTATCAATGGCATACTATGAAATTTTAATAGAGATGACATTTGTACTTAATATTGAAGTAAACTTCTAATGGGCAGAGACACAGATGGCCAACAAGTCAGTCTGAAACTGTTGGATAGAACACCAATAAAAATGGCAATCTGAGCAATACTTAGCACAGCAAGTTATCGTTACTGAAAAGCTTGTAGTTGGACTTTGGAATATTTTAATGTCTAATACTTTTTTACTTTGAGAAGTTTTAATATGATTGCACATTATTTCCATAAGCAGACAATAAGGAAAATGACAAACATCACATTTGTTGACCATCTATAATTTGTCAATTTTATTTCAATCCACCACCTTGCAGAGCAGTGAAGGTCTTTGTTTGTTTGTTTTTTTGTTGCTGGAATGCCTTCAGGGCACTTTTGGCCAGCGGGAGAGGTGTGAGGTTCGAACTCCAGCAACCTGAGGCTGACAGCTTTGTGGAAGCAGCCACTTAAAGGCCTGAGCTAGGGCCAGGCCCCCAGTGAAGGTCTTTGGACTAAGAGCCATAGCAATACTGGGGAATTATTAGAAGTGTAAAGTACTCCAGTGAATCTGATTCTCTGAGAGTGGGCCTAACTATTCATGTTCTACCATAGTGTCCAGGTGACTCTAATTTGACTTAAGTTGGAAAGTCCATAATATAAGGTAAACATCTCCATTTCTAGTTTTTAAAATGAGGTAAATGCAATTTAGAAAATATTGCTTCTCTGTCAATCCATTGGCAAAATGTGTATCAATTATTATGAACTGCTCCTTGACCCCAAAGTTTATGCATTTTCTACTAAGTCATGCCATCTTATAAATAAATTAAAAAGTGAGAAGCAAATGTGGAAAGCCTGCTATTGGCCCTTTCTAATATATTTTCATACTCTAGCTGTGAGTCATTTCTGCATTGCTTGTTACATGAAAAATTGAGGCTTTATTATAGTTTGAACTTGTACAGGACTCAAAACTTGATTAACCTGTGTAGGATTTTCTTGCAACTTTCTGAGTAATATAATAAAAAATAATGAAATCTAGTTAGTAGATATTTCATACTTTATAAAATGTACTTTGGAAAACCAAATTAAATATTGGTTTAATACTCCAGTAAACTTTTCAAAAGTAGGGGTGAGATCACACCCACAGTTGTAAAGAGAACCTAAGTTCTCTCTCCAGCGTCTGAAACATGAAGATAACTTATCATGCATGTGTTTTGGTGGTTAAAATTCTTAGTTCAAAATTACAGCTTATTTTTCGAAAGTATTTTTTCTTCAATGTATGAAATTATTTACACTCATTTCATTGATAGCTCCTACTACGATTTTTCACAAAATTACCTTAGAGGTAGATTTGAGAAAGGCAATATTATTTCCTTCCTGTATATGTGTGTTGACTCCTTTTCATTCAGTTGTGTTTCCTACAAGATTTGTAAAATTGGAGCTGATTTAGCAGCAAAATGTTTTTGTTGTTGTCTTTGTCTCTCATTTCCTTTCCTTGCCTTTTTTAAAAAAAATTACTTTAAAGAGAGTGTAGTAATAATTAATATGTCATTAGAAATGGTACACATTTAGAAGACCAAGATGACAGGTACTTCAAGCATGGTTTTAGTATTACGTATTGGTACTCTTAGTGTAGTTGCTTAGTTCACAGATATCAGCACAGTTAGTCAAGGTGTAAATGCTACCCATTAACTGCTATTTTCAAAAAAACTGATGGAAATTCTCAGGACAATTGCCTTAGTCATCTTGTATATATACATGTATGGCTTTTACCCCTTCCTAATTTCCTATCTTTTCTCCTTTCTCTCTCTCTTCATTGTGTAATCTTTAAGTTCTGTTATTTTCCATTTAACTGTGTCTATTATATCTTTCAATTTTTATTTCTCCTTTTATACAATGGAGTTTTACTCAGCTATAAATGAACACCAAACTCAAAGCCTTCATAGCTAAGTGGTGCAACTTGAGGCTATACTCATAAGTGAAATAATCCAGTCCCACCTGTGTAAATATTGTATTGTCTCCCTACCATAAGAAATAAAAATATTGTAATGATTAACCAAATCTGCATAAAGAAAGTCTCATGCACAAAGTCCTTTTGAAGTATTTGGTTTATATTCCATTTATTTGCTATGCAGTAGAATATATAGTCATTCTACTATGAAATATGTTTTTATGTAAATGAAATTCCAATTTGGACATTAGAAAAAGAAATGAAATCAGATTTACAAAGAGTTGACTACAGATATAATTCTGATGAGATTAAAAAGTTCAGATCTATGAAATTTTTGGGAAATTTTATTTGACATTGATGCTTACCCAGTCTGTTTATTCACAATAATATTATTTGTATAATTCAACTTAGATACTGCAGAATAAAATACATTTCATTTTGAAAGCATAGTCAGACCAAATAAAAACAATACATAAACTTGTTTAAATTTTTAACTGAATGGATAAACACACTCTTGCTGAGTCAGGGATATAGCTCAGTGGCATGAGTACCTGCCTGGAAAACACAAGGTTCAGAATTCAATTCCCAGTACCATAACAAAAAAGGCTTATTTATAGGGCACTGTGTGATATTTTGGTTCATGTACACAATATATATTTTTAAAATGTTAATCATACCTATTTCCTCATGTATTTGCCATTTATGATGAAAATATTTGTGAATGCTATTAAAAATATATGGTTTTTACATTGCCATCTCTTGTCACATTATTATGCAAAAGTACAACACAACTTCTTTCTCCTATCTGACTATAAATAGTGCTCTTCTTGATAGCAATTCTGCACCTTGCATCAGTTGTGTCCTTCCCAATCAGCAGACTTTTAGGCCAATTATCTATAGGAATGGCAAGAATGGTATTCTACACTCCAAGCTATAGCTTAGGTTTTTCTATTCCTTCTGCTTTATGAGAAAATCTACTAAGATCTAAAATATTTTTCTTATGTTTCATATTCTCTTTGCCTTGCCTTTGACTCTATGAAGAGACACCTATAGTAGCAATTTGAAGGGGCTAATTATGCTATCTATAGTGAGATATTTTTCCATGCAGCCCCTGTGAAAAATCAAGATCCAAAGGCCAGGTTGGACAACATGACTGACTTGAATTGCATGAGTGCACCAAGCTTTTTTTATACTCTCCATTAAGCCTATTTGTATTTTAAACCTAGTTTTCTATTACTTTAATGCAGGCTGTATTTTTTATAAAGGTTAGAAATACAAATATTCATTCATGCTAATGTACTTTCAAACAGACGTTAAATCCATAGGTAGTGGTTGTTTTTCATAACTATTAAATAAGTGACCACTATAAACCAAAAATCATAATTTTGTTAAGGAATCTCCAAAATATGTTTGGCTTAAAACTTACAACTTTGTAAAAATTAACATATTTACTTATATCTGGCCGCATTTAAGGAAAGCAAAACTACAGTATTGTATTAATTGTAAGTATGATAATAAAAATTGAGTACAACATTATTATTCTATGGCAATTATAATTTACGAATAACATCTGCTTTGAAATTACCCAGATAGATTGACTGTTTCACATTGAAAACACCTAGATTATTTTATTAAAAAATTATTGGCTTAATCTTCATGCTATTTCCTGACAAATCTCAGGAAAGAAAAGAGCTAAATATTGTTAAAATAATTTTGTCTTAAAGTAATACTGCATTACTTAGCCAAATACTGCATTACTTTCACTTGGCTAGAATGCTTATTTGCAATCAGTGTTAATGAATATTTGTACTTCTCTGCTCTTTTCCTAAACCATAATTCCTAAAGCCAGCCATGAGGATTAGCACTCTTGTCATTTGTAAAAAGTATTTTCTGAATTCTTGCTCTGATATGTAAATGGTGAATATTCTTAAAATTCACAACACAAGGTAGCAGCAGTTTATATTAATGATATGAAGAGACAGAACATTAAAACATGTTTTGACTTATTTCAGGAATCAGAGAACAATACTCACCTTTCCTATTTTATATTATTTTGTAGTTTAGAAATATGTAATACTGCTGAATTTTTATTACATGTCATCTTAGGAATTAATAAGTGTTGCAAAAGTTGTCCATTTTATGTAAAAATACAAGAATAGAATAACTCCATGCAATGAGTAATTCTGTCTTGATGAATCACTGGGTCTTTAAAAAGTGATTTAGCTCTACATTATACTAAACAGAGAAAACTGAAAGTATTTTCTTTAAAATCATGAATGAGACAAGGGAGTTCATTCATACCATTCCTCTTCAACCTGGTACTCATAATTTTAGTCAGATCGATAAGTCAAGAGGAAAATAATAATAGGGCTAAAATAGAAAAGTAGCCAAATTGTCTCTATTTCGAGTTCCTTTACAACTTCACCAGGCCTAAAAACTCCACCAGAAAAATTTTAGACCCAATAAACAAGTTCAGTTAATTGGCAGGATGCAAAATCAATGTAAAAAGATCAATAGCTTTCCTATGCATAAAAATGAGAAAAAGAAATAGAGAAGCCAATCTCATTTATAATATCTTCAAAAATTAATACCTACCTAGAAATCAATCTAGGTATTTAAGAGATGAAAGACCTGCATAATAAAAGCTATACTACTATGAAAAATAGATTGAAAAGGACATTAGGAAGCAAAAAGACATCCCTTTCTGGTATAAGCAAAATCAGTACAGTCAAAATTGCTATATCATGAATAAAAATGATATAAGTGCATAGATTTAGTGCAATTCTTATAAAAATATCAACAACATTCTTCTCAGTACTAGAAAAAGATTTCCAAATTTTACGTGGAGACCAAACATATCCAGAATAGCCAAAGCAGGGCTGAGCAAAAAGAACAAACTGATAACAACAGAATTCTGGAATCTAAGTTATACAATGAAGCTATAGTAGCAAACCCAGTATGCTAAGTCACAAAAATAGACCAATGGAATAAAACAGAAGGCCCAGAAAGAACTCCATGCACATTATTCTATCTAATCTTTGACAAATAAGCCAAAACCACACATTGAAGAAAAGATAGCCTCTTTAACAAAATTGTTTTGGAAAATCTGGTTACACACATGAAGAAGATTGAAAGTAGACTCATCTCATTCATGCTCTATGTAATCAAATTAAAAGTGGATCCAAGGCTTATATATAAAGAAACAGAAATACTGAACCTGGTGGATCGTAACATAGGGCAAATCTTTGAACTCATAGAGAGAAGAGCTTGAACAGAATTCCAGTAGCACAAAAAAATAGCCAAGAATTAACAAGTGGTGTTATATTTAAGAGTCTGTGTACAGCAAAGAAAACAATAAACACAGTGAAGAGACAATCTATAGAATGGTGAAAGAATAGACATGTGAAATGAATAGATGCTTCTTATGAGAAGAGATGCAAATGACCATTAAGAACAGGAAAAAAAAATTAACACTTTTAGCCATTACGTACATGCAAATCAAAACAATGCTGAAATTCCATCATACTTTAATCGCTATAGTTGCTATTAAGAAAACAAAACCTAGAATTATTGTGTGGACGAAAGAACCCTTCTATACTGTTGGAATGTAAAAAATTACAACCACTATGCAAATCTGTTGAAAACCTAAAAATAGATATTTCATTTGACCTAGCCTAACCTATCCTGAATATCCTCTCAAAAGAGTTAAAATCATATACTATAGTTATCCACACCTACCCATATTTATAGCACCTTGATTTATAATAGCTAAGCTATGAGAACAAACTAGATGTACACAAACAAATGAATAAAGAATAT
>NW_004524577.1:30051771-30061558 GCF_000260255.1 Octodon degus | reverse complement strand
ATATATAGAGAGAGAGAGAGAGAGAGAGAGAGAGAGAGATGGTATAAATATATACCATGTGCTATATATTCATCTATGTGCTTTATTGACATTTCTCAAAACAATTATAACTACCATGAATCTCAAATGTATAAAAACAATACAGAATCTTGGATGTTACTGTAGCCCAAAAATAATGAGCATTTTAACAGGATAACAGGGTATTCATTTGCACTTTAAAACTTGAAGAACACTAAACAGAGAGACATATTTTAACCAAATGGTGCTGTAGGATTTTAGTATTACATTTGTGTTTATTGTCCAGTGGACACTATGGGGTGCCATTTTAATTATTATAGGTTAAGGAGAAAGGGATTGAGATGGTCTTGACATCTAAATTATGCTTTCATGCCAGAGGAGGGTTGAGGAATAGGTTTTCTACACCATGTAACTGAAAGGATTGCTATTACTCACATGGAAAACTGAGAACATCAGAGAACTGAGGTACAAAAAGGCTGTGCTGGTCTTAAGGCTGAATATAGTTTTAGTAAAAACAGTTTCATTCCTCATGTTAGGTTAATACTGCTGATTTGAAATTCTGACATTTTCCTATAATTTTAAGTTTTGCTCTCTGTTTAAGTTTCATTTCCAAATTCACAAAAGGAAAATATCACTAAGTTTGGGACAGTCTACCCAGGTGAGATCAAAGAACAGGATTCATTCAGACAGAGAAGAAGGGACAAGTGTGAGCACTCAGGAGGCTGTGAGCCCGAGCAGTACTTGGTGGATGGGAAAGTGAATGAGGACCTGCATGTGGGAGCAAAAGAGATAGTGTTTCCACCTCATACCCTGCCCAGTATGGCAGTGAAGGTCAGTCCTACACATCAATCCTGAATAGTCACAATTTGTACAAATCACTTCAAAAAGCAAAGAAAAAGTAGGGTAAGTGATATCTTATTAACTCCTGATAAATACCTAGACAAGAACTTACAATAATAATACACATAATTAACCAAAGAACTGTTGATATAATTATTCATTTGTCTGATTATTTTTCATTTATTTATTTATTTAGTTTTTAAAAGAGAATACAAGTAGTGTTAAAACAGAAAAATTAAAAATGATACAGAATTACACTAAACAACACAATATAAATTTCACAGTGTTTGTTGTGTTATATGGTGTTATCTTAAAATTAGTTGTTCATATTACCAGATATATGTATGCAAATTTGGAAAAGAAATGAAAAAATATGTCAGAAAGTAAGAAGAGAGAAAAAGAGAAAATAATTGAAAAAAGAAGAAAAAACAAATTAAAGATTAACTACTTCTTTCCATCGATCAGCAGAAATATGCGATACAATTACACAAACTATCCTGCTCACATAAATAGATATATCTCTTTCCTAAAATTCATCTGGAACTAGAAGATGCCCAGAATATCAAAAGTAATCCTGGGAAACAAAGGAAAGGCAGGAGGTATCACAATCCTTAACTTAATTATACTGCACAGCTACCGGGATAAATCAGCATGGTACTGGCAAAAATAAAGCAGACCTGAGGATCAGTGGAACTGGTTAGAAAATGGATATACAACTCCAAACACACTCAGCCAAGTTATCTTTGACAAAGGGGCTAAATATGTTTATTGGAAGAAAGTAAATGGTGGTGGAAAAACTGGCTTTCCACATGCTGAAGGCTGACATTAGACCCATGTTAATCACCATGCACTAAACTGTGGTCAAAAGAGATCAAATATTCAAACATTAAGACAGAAACACTAAATCTCCTGGAGGGAAGTGTATGTAGAAGTCCTAAAGACAAAGGGGTGGGTAGAGAACTCATGAACAAAAACCGAAATTCACAGGAAATACTTCATAGAATCAATAAATGTTTTTTTTCTCTACATTGATGTACATTCAATAATGTCCACATTGAAGAGAACATGAAAGTGGTAGAAGTTGACTTGAGGATATAGTAATGATGATATATTTTGTTCTTGAAAGATGCAAAGAGGGTAGAAGTTAAATCCTTTCAAAGTCAAAAATGGTAACTATAGAAAGTGATATGTTAGTTGCTTAGCTAGATTTAGCCACTCCAAAATGGATTTATATTTCAAAGCATTATATGCACAGGTCTAAATCACCTTCTCATCATTGGGACACAATTCCCAACACCCACAATTTAAGAGAATAAGTTTGTCTGTCAGTCCACAATTAGCTGGCTACAGAACAGGAAGGGATAGGAGAGGGACATCGCTGAAGAAGAGCTGCTCACTTCATGGTAGCAGGAAAGAAGGGAGTAAAGGGAAGAGCTACAAGGGAGACCTTCCATTCCAGGCAATTCCCTAGGGATGGAACTCATTGAGCACAGCCTGCCTCCTGACAGGAAGTCATCCATATCACCTCATTATCCAATCACCTTCCAAAATTCCTGCCTCTGAATGCATGAAGCTTTTGGGGGAACATTTAGATGTGAACCACACATATACATCATGCATATCATTTTATCAATTACAAATAACATTTTAAACAAGAATTTAATGAGGATTCAGCATGGGTGACTACAGGAGAAATTTTATGGTTGCTACTCAGAGAAAATTAACTAAAAGCACAGCCCAGAGGGCTGCCTATGGCTCTAGCATCTGTGGGCAGGATGGGAGTTTCCATTCCAAGGAAGATTCCCTGCAAATCAAAATACTCTGAAATGGTGGAGAAGCCCATCCCTATGTGGCAGGACATCGTTTCCTGGGGGCCCTACAGAACCAGCCAATGAGTGAGGTGAGTTGGCACTGTATTTCAGCAAACAAACACATGGAACAGAAGGAGGCAGGGGATGGGACACCATTTTATTTCAAAGGGTTCACAGGAACACTAGAGGCAGAATAGTCTTAGGTCTCTTCAGGCAAAGTAAGGAAAGATCTCTTGAAAACAAGTCAGATTGAGAAAGTAAAAATTTAAAAGCTGCAATTTGGTGCAAAGATTAACAGCATAAGACAATTTGGGCAACAGTGAGAAAGAAGGAGCCAATAAAAATTACATAAACAGACTCTGGGCAGAAGTAATAGCAGAAAACTTCAATAATATAGGAAAATGATCAGATATTCAGGTAATAGAGACATATATAACTCCAAATAATGTCAACCCTATTAAAACTACACCCAAATATATAATAATCAAGATCTCAGAAATTGAGCACAAGAACAACATATCAAAAGATGCTAGAGAAAACAAATAGATCACTTTTAAAGGAAAATCCTTCAAAAATCAGCTGATTTCTCATCATAAACCATCAGGTCAAGAAGACCATGGAGTGAAGTATTTCAAGTCCTACAAGAAAAAAAAGATTAACTGAGACTGATATGACATGAAAAACTCTCTTTCAAGATTAATGGAGAAGTAAAATACTTCCATGTCAAAGAACAATAAAAATTCATGACGAACAAAACAACCCTACACAGAATATCAAATTATATTCTAGAAAGAAATCAAAATTACCACAATTCTAAGAATGAAAATGGAAAGAACCCACCAAACAGGGCAAACAATTAAACACAAGATGAAAGTAGGTAATCAAGAACAGGAAAATCAGGGGTCGGGGAGAAGGTTCTGTAGAAAAAGTGCTTGCCTGGCAAGTGCAATGGCGTGAGTTCAATCCCTGGTTCTGGAAAAAAAAAAAAAAGGAAAATAACATGAAAAACATGTCAGTACATATCAATTATAACCACCAATGTAAATGAACTCAATTTACAAATTAAAGGAAATAGATTGGCAGAATGGATTAAGAAGCAAAATTGAAAAAAAAAATATGTGGTATACAAGAAACACATTTATCCCATAGGGAAATTCATAGGCTGAAAATCAAAGGATAAAAACAACACTATATGCTCCAAGACCTCAGGAAAACAAAAGGTAGCTATACTGTTGGCAGACAATCTGAACTTCAAACCAAAAGTGATCAAATGAGATAAAAGAAAAAAGGTCACTACATATTAGTTAGGGGAGAAATCAAGAAGAAGATATAACAATAGCAAATATGTATACACCAAATGTTGGAGAACACAACTGTATGAAACAACTTTCAATGGACATGAAAAATCTAAAAACCAGTATCACAATCTTAACAGGTGACAATAACACCCCCTTATCTTGAGAAAAACAGATAAAGCAGACAAGACATTAGAAAAGAGGTAGCAGAACTGAACCAAATCTGTGAAGAAATGGACTTAGTGGACATATACAGTGCTCCGCACAGCAGCATCTGAATACACATTCTTTTTGCTGGGCATGAGACATTTTCTGAAATAGACTACATACTACTCCATAGGTCATAATTAAGTAAGTGCAAGAAATTTAAATTATCTCATGCATGTTATCAGACCACAGTGCAATGAAATTGGAAATTAAAAAAAAACTACAAAAACCCATAAACATATAGAAATTAAATAAAACTTTCCTCTGCAATCAATGAGTTGTAGATGAAATTAAACAAGAAATTAAACAATATCTAAAATCCAATGAAAATTCAAACATCAATTAGCAGAATTTGTGGGATGCAATTAAAGAAGTTCTTAGAGGGAAATTTATAATGGAGAACTTGAACATTAGGAAAACAGAATGAGAACAAATAAGTACCTCAAGCTTCTAGAAAAATAAGAGCAAAACCAAGCCCAAAGCCCAAAGAAGGCAGGAAATTGTAAAGATTAGAGCAGAAATGAAGGCAACTGAGACAAAGGAAATGATGCAAAGAATTAATGAAACAAAAAGGTGGTTCTTTGCAAGATTAAATACAATTGATAAATCCCTAGCCAAGCTCCTCAAAAAGTGGAAAGAAAAACTCAAATTGAAGCAATAAGAAATGAAAAGTGTGAAATTACTACAGAACCTGTGAAAATTCAAAAGATTGTTAATAGCTATGGATATTGTTTACCCCCTGCTGGCTGTGGCTGCCTGAAGGGTGGGTCTGTTAAGACCTGAGGAGCTGGAGATCGAACCACAGTATCCTGAGTCTAACTGGCTTTGCTTAAGCAGGTACTTAAACAATTGAGCTAATAGGCAGCCCCCCCCCAATCATCAATAGCTATTTTGAAAATCTTTACTCTCACAGAATCAAAGACACTAAAGTAATGGACATATTGCTAACTAGGTATAAGTTACCAAAACTGAATCAAGAAGATATAGTAACCAAATATCAGCCAATGAAATTGAAAATGTAATAAAAAAAACTTACCAACAAGAAAACCCAGGTACTGATGGATTCAAAACTGAATTCTATAAGAGATTTTGAGAAGATTTAATCCTAGTATTCCTCAAAATCATCAATGAAATAGAAATGAAGCAACATTCCCCAAATCATTACTGCAGGCAATATTATGCTGATACTAAAACTAGAGATTCAGAAAAAAAAAAATTACAGGCCAATTGCCCTCATGAACATAGATGCAAAAATCCTCAATAAAATCCTGACAACTAGAATACGGCAAAACATCAAGAAGATTATACACCACGAACATGTAGGATTCAATCCAGGGATGCAAGGATGGTTCAACATAAGCAAATCTATAAATATGGTACACTATATCAATAGAGCCAAAACCTAAAATCCCATGATTATCTCAGTAGATGCAGAAAAGTATTTTAAAAAGTCCAACGTTCATTCATAATCAAAGCCCTACAGAGAACAGGGACAGACAGGCTATATTTCAATGCAATAAAAGCCATTTATGACAAACCAACAGCAACAATAATTCTAAATGGAGTAAAACTGAAAGCTTTTACTCTAAAATCGAGTTAAGAGAATGATGTCCTCTATCACCACTCCTATTCAATGTACTTCTGGAATCATTAGCTAGAGCCAGTGTACAAGACAGAGAAATAAAAGGAAGAAGGATAGGTAAACAAGAAGTTGCACTATCATTATTTACAAATCACATGCACTATCCTTGGAAGAACCAAAACCCTGCACCAAGAAGTGCCCAGAATTAATAAACAAATCCAGTAGCATAGCAGGATGCAAAATAAATGCCCTGAAATCAAGCATTCCTTTACACAGACAACAAACTCACTGGTGAGAAGTTAGTGAAAGAATACCCTTTAATACATTATTCAAAAAATGAAATCCTTATTCAAAAAATGACATAAAAGATCTATACAATGAAAAAAGAGATCGAAGAGGATTTCAGAAAATATAAAGATATTCCTAACTTCTGGATAGGAAGTACCAACATTATGAAAATTGCCATACTCCCAAAACTGTTATATTGATTTAATGCAATCTCTAACAAAATATCACCAACATACCTCACAGAGGTAGGGAAAACATTCTTAAAATATTTTTTTGATTCAGAAAACACCTAGGAAAGCAATCTCAATCCTAGGCAACAAAGTCAAGGCAGGAAGCATCACATCCCCAGATTTGATATTATACTAAAAGCTACTGTGTAAAATTAACATGCTACTTGCAAAACAATGGAACCAAGGATCAATGGAACAGATTAGCTGATGCAGACAAATTACAAACACACTCAGAAACTTCACTTTTGACAAAAGGGTCAAACACGTTCACTGGAAGAAAGATAACCTCTTAAACAGCGGTGCTGGAAAAACTGACACTCCACATGCCAAAAACTAAAACTACAACCAGGTCTATCAACATGCCCTAAACTAAAGTCAAAATGGATTAAAGGGGGCCAGGGAGATGGCTCAGTAGAATAAGCGCTTCCCTGGCAAGAGCAAGGGCCTGAGTTCAATTCCCGGTTCAAAAAAAAAAAAAAAGGATTAAAGATGTAATTGTTAAAACAGAAACACTAAATTTCCTGGAAGAGAAAATAAGCGGCAATCTTAAAGATGCAGGGGTAGGCAGACAGTTGAAGAAAAACCAAACTTCATGGGAAATACTTCAAAGAATCAACAAACACGATCTCATCTTATTGAGAAGTTTCTACATGTCAACATAAATGGCCAACAGAGAGAAAAGTCAACCCCAAAACTGGGAAAAACTCTTAACCAACAATCACTCATACAAAGGTCTTTCTAGGGTATATAAAGAAGTAAAAAAAATAATAATAAGTCCTCCAAAATTTAAAGACCCAATCCAAAAAATGGGCATTTGAGATGAATACACACTCTCAGATTAAAAAATAGTTGTGACAAATAAATATATGAAAAAATGTTTCACAGCACTGACCACTCAAGAAATGCAAATTAAAAAGCATTGAGATAGCATCTCTTCCCAGAACGAATGGCTATTATAAACAAATCAACTAATAACAAATGGTAGAGAGGTTGTGGGGAAAAGGAACCCTTCTCTGTTACTGGGGGGGATGTAGACTGGTATAACTACTATGGAAATCAGTGTGTAGATTCCTCAAAAAACTAGGACTGGAAATCCCATTCAATCCAGCTATTCCCCTACTGGGTATATTCCCCAAAGATCTGAAAACACCACACTATAGTGATATATGTACACCCATGTTTATAGCAGCACAATTTGTCATAACCAAATATTGAAACAACTAAAATGCCTATCATTTGATGAATGGATGAAAAAGATGTGTCATTTTTATATAACAGAGTATTGCTCAGCTATAAAGAAAGACCAACTCAAAGCCTTCATAGGTAAGTGGATGCAACTAGATGTACTCATCAGTGAAATAAATCAGACCCACATGTGTAAATATCATGTCGTCTCCCTTGTGTAAGAACAGGAAAATAGAACAAACACCCGAAAGGTATAATAGATTTAGCAAAACAGAAAGAAACTGAATTTAAGGATCAAACAATGAAGATGAAAGAAAGAAAAGATAGGAAAAAAGGAAGGAGAAGAATATGTAAGTATATATACAGAATGGCTGATATGATCGTAGTAATGATTTCCAACAGTTGTTTGAAAATAGTTATTGTCTAGAATTTTGAAATTGGCTAATTTTGTATGATGATATCTGTGATCTAAGAAACTATGTGTTATAAACTAGAAGAGTCACCATGTGCTTAATAAAAGAGTGTGGTGATGAATCTATTTTTGTATTATAGTGAACTACATTGAGGACAGAAATGTGTAATACAAAACCCATGGCTAAATACTTCTCATATTAGTTCTCTCAATGTGTACCTTTTCTAATGTATTATTAATTATTATTATGCTCTTTTTAAAATAAAGTTTAAAAAAGTAAAAAATATACAAAAAATTAAGGTTTCTTCAACGGAAGGGTTAGTATTTAATTATCTGTTCAATCTTGTACAAGTGTATCTATTAATCAGAGCAACAGATTTGACAATACAAATGGATAATATAACAACCATTGCTAGTTAGCTATACTTGTTTTCAAAATCTGTAACATATATTGTTTTATGTTACTCTGTTTCTTCCTTTGTTTCTATTTATTTTTGGCTTGTTGTTACTCTTCAAAATGAAACAAAATAAAATAAAATTAACAAAAATAATTAAAAAGAGAAAATATTTGTTGCATAATTTAAAGTTGCAAATTTTTGTAGTTTCTGCACATTATTTTCTTTTTCACAAAATTCAGTTTTTAATTCTCATTTCTTGAATGTCCTTGTTGAAGCAAGGTTTCTTTCATTGATTTATTTTTAATATTATGATAGTTGATTTTTATCATGGATTTTTTTCTATTTCATTAATTTCTGCTGCTAAAGATTTTTAAAAATTTCATAGCTTCTGCCTGTGTGTTGATTTTTCTTGTTTAGCTGAATATGTGAATTACCTATTTTTATTTTTGTATTAAGACATTTTATCCAGACATGGTGCATGCCAGCAATCCCAACAATTAGAAGTAGGAAAAAGTGAAGAAGTTTGTTGACAGACAGTGATACCTAATGAATTAAAGGTCAGCCTAGATTATGGATGGACAACCCTTCTGAAGATATCAACATAAATACATATTACAAAATTAAATTAAAACATTCCTAGGTTAACATAATTGGTTTTGCCATTGTTTTGGCAATGTCACACAAATTTTAATGCATAGTTGCTTCATATTCTTTCACTTTTAATTAGTATCCTATTTGACTACAATTTCTTCTATAGTCCATGATTTCGAAAAGTTAATTTAGTTGACAAAAATGCTGTTTTTCAGGCCTGGGGGCATGTAGCTTAGTGGTAGACCATATGCTCAGCATTTGGAAGGCTAGCTTTGGTTCTCAGCACTCACATACAAACATACACACACAGCTGTTTCTATTTTACACCACTTTCTATCTCATAAACTTTTTCTTTTCTCGGTGATAAAATGTTGGACAAATATTTTTTTGCTAGTCACTGCATGTTAATAAAAAATTTTGCTTCAGCCAATAGCCAAAATACTGTACAATAATTTTAAAACTTTAATCAATATATTATTTAAAATGTCTATTTTTTCACATATGAAGTCTATATCTAAGTATATAGTGAAATTAGAATTTCAAAAAAGAATATAATATATCTTACAGAAACTATTTTGAAAGCTTTGAGACCTCGTTTTTATCTTTTATTCATTTTAATGAGAAAAAAGATAAAAGCAATCAAACAGTTTCAAAACAGTGCGACAGTTACATAACCTGATATAGACAAATACTCCAAAATAATAGTGGGTTATCAGCAGAATTGGTAATTGTCAGAAGTTGTTAACTATTATGGTTTGTGTCTAGATGTCCCTCCAAAGGCTCATGTAAATTTTGCTGCAGACACAGCTGGAGGAGGAAGGAGTGGCTTGAGGGGTGGGGCCAGAGAGCCAGGGTGGGGCCCGAGGGGTGGGGGTGGGAAATGTTAAACTGGCTAGCCTGTGCTATCTTTTTTTTTTTTTTTTTTTTTTT
>NW_004524577.1:30046053-30051671 GCF_000260255.1 Octodon degus | reverse complement strand
TCTAAGAGGTGTGGAGAGGGTCATCCTGGACACAGCAATGCCCCAGGCTCTCCTCCGGTGTCTTGAAACCTCCAGTAACTGTGGGATACATAAAACTTTCCTTCCATCATTTTGAGTTCTGGGAATTTGTACCAGCAGGTAGAGAAGAGTAACTAACACCAGTATAGATATAGACCAATGCTCCAAAATAGTAGTGGATAATCAGCAGAATGGTTAATTGTCAGAAGTTGTTGACTTGAGCCTCTTACAGCTCAGCATATTAATATGACATTACTTTTATACCTCATGGGTGTACTTTTCTGCTGGATGGTTATGATAAGTTCAAGCAAGACCTATATACTAAAAATGTAGCTTATTTATCTGACAAGGTCAGTCAAATCTCCTCAGGATTTACCCTGAAACCATGCACAGCACCTTGTAGATATTTTGTCAGTATCAGCTATCTGGAGGAGTTATGGCCATTGCTTGACCAATTTGCCCTCTGTGAAAGCCTGAGAAATTCTTTTCTCTGTAGGTGATTCTACTCAGGCACACTATATATTGTTGACCACTTTCCTCTGTGGTCCCATAATCTTATTGATCAGAAAATTTGGGACACCACTGTGATACAGGATGTCACAGCATAGGTTCCCTTATGGCATGAATCCTCATTGACCTTGAAGGGTTAGGGACAAAATATTGGCTATCGATGTCGCCCTTCTATTTCTCTAATTTTTTTTGTGAGCAGACTTTAGTTATCAAGCATCCAGAAGAGAAATATATTGATATTATTACACTGTAACAGAGACACTTGAGCTTGCCATCACTATCTCTCTGAGTATCAAACCTCTTAGACATAATATGGAACTGCTATTTTCCAACAACCATGGGCATACTAAACTTTAAATCCCCATAGAATGTGAAAAAATAAATTACATATTTTACACAGAAATTTAGAAATCAAACCATATACAACATTGTAGCAGGACAATTTTATGACTTGTTTTATCTCTGTTTTCTATTTCTTTACTTTTTTTTTTTTGTACTACAGGAAATGGTCTACAGGGTGTTCAGGGTTTCACTACTAGATCAGATTTGTAGTGATCCACCTGTTTATAGCCCCCCAAGAGCTGGGACTATGGGTGCATACCACCACACCTAGTCTTTTTTTATGAACATTTACTGTACAGAGAGCACAGAAATAAGTGATATGACATTAGAAGCTGCATGCATTAAGAAGATCAATATTACAGATATTTCAAGCATGGTTTTAGTGTAACACATTTGCATCCTCAGTGTAGTTTCTTAGTTCACAGATATCAGCATATAGAGTTAGTCTGCTTGAGAATTCTACCCATTAACTGCTATTTTTAAAAAACTTTATGGAGATTCTTAGGACCATTGTGTTAACCATCTTGTTTATATAAATGAATGGTTTGGCACCTACCATATTTCCTAACTTTTCTCCTTGCTCTCTCTTCGTCATTTAATTCTTAACTTGTTGCTTTCCATTTAACTGTGTTATACCTTTCAATTCTTATTTCTACTTTTGAGTTCTTACACTAGGGAGAAAATATGATATTTACACATGTGGGTTTGGTTTATTTCACTTATGAGTATGTCTTCAAGTTAAATCCACTTATATATGAAGGCTTCAAGGTTTTCATTATAGCTGAGTAATACTGCATTGTGTAAAACACCACAACTTTTTCATACATTCCTCAGGTGATGGATATATTGGTTGCTTCCAAGATTTGAGTATCATAAATTGTGCTGCTATAAATACAGGTGCACATATATCACTAATGATATGATATTTTCACTTCTTTTGGGAAAATTCCCAGAAGGGGGATAGCTGGATTGAATGGGATTTCCATTCCTAGTTTTTTGGGGAGGTCCACCCTGATTTCCATAATGGTCGCACCAGTCTACATTCACACCAGAAGTGGAGTTCCTTTTTCCCTGCAGCATCGCCGACATTTGTTGTTGGTTGATTTCTTTATAATAGCCGTTCTTTCTGGGGTGAGATGGTATCTCAATGTTCTTTTTATTTGCATTTCATAAGTGGCTAATGATATGGAACCTTTTTTCATATATTTATTCGCTTCTAGAATTTCTTCCTCTGAGAATTATGTATTCATCTCAGATGCTCATTTCTGGATTGGGTATTTAAATTTTGGGGCCCTAAAGTTTTTCAGTTCTTTATAAATTCTAGATAAAAGACCTTTGAGTGCTTATTAGTAAAGATTTTTCCAAATTTGTGGGTTGTCTTTTCACTCTGTTAGTGATTTCTTTTCAGATGCAAAACCTTCTCAATAAGAGGAGGTCACAGTTCTTAATTTTTTCAAGTATTTCCCATGCAGTTTGATTTTTGTTCATGAACTCTTTGCCTACCCCATGTTTTCAAAAGTTCGTCCTACTTTTTCTTCTATGAGATTTAGTGTTTCTGTTTTAATCTTTAGACCTTTAATCCATTTTTACTTTAGTTTAGTGCATAGTGGTAGATCTGGATCATTTTAGTTTTTAGCATGTAGAGAGCCAGTTTTTACAGCAACATTTGTTAAAGAGACTGTCTTTCTTCCAGTAAACATGTTGGGACCTTTGGTCGAAGATAATGTAACTGAGTGTGTTTGTAGTTGCATCTGCATCTTTTAATGTACTCCATTGATCCAAAAGGTCTATATTTTTGCCAATATCATGCTGATTTTATCACAGTAGCTTTGTAGTTTAATTTCAAGTCAGGAATTATAATGTCTCCTGCATTGCCTTTGTTGTCCATGACTGACTTTGCTATTCTAGTTTTTTTCTTGCTCCAAATAAATTTTAGGAATGATTTCTCTATGTCTGTGAGATATGTCGGTGGTAGTCTGATAGGGATTGCATTAAATCTGTACAGCAATTTTGGGAGTATGGCCATCTTCACAATGTTGGTTCTTCCTATCCAGCAGCAGGAAATATCTTTCCATTTCCTGAAGTCCTTTACAATCTTTATTCAGGGTACTCTAATTTTCATTGAATAGATCTTTCATTTATTGAGTTATATTAATTCCTAAGTGTTTCATTTTCCATGGTGCTATTGTAAAGGTATGGTTTCTCTAATTTCTCTCTCAGTGTGATTGTTATCTGTGTAGAGGAATACTATTGACTTTTGGGTGTTGACTTTGTATCTTGCTATGCTAATGAATTTGTGTATTAATTCTAGTAGCTTCTTGGTGGAGTTTTTTTGGTCTTCCAAGTACAGTATCATGTCATCTGCAAAAAATGTTATTTTTAAATTATTCTTTACCTATTCTTATTTCTTTTATTTTTCTCTCTTGTCTAATGGCTCTAGTTAATGATTCCAGAACTATATTGAATAGGAGTGGTGATACAGGACCTCCTTGTCTTGTAGCAGATCTGAGAGTAAAAGATTTCAGTTTTTCCCCATTTAGAATTTTGTTAGCTGTTGTGTTGTCATAGATGGCTTTTATCAGATTGTTGAGGCCATCTATTCCAATTTTCGGTAGGACTCTGAACATAGATGAGTGTTGGACTTTGTCAAAAGACTTTTCTGCATCAATTGAGATGATCATGTGTTTTCTGGATCGGCTCTATTGATACAGTATGTTACATTAATAGATATGTGTATGTTGAACTATTTTTGCATCCCTGTGGTGAATTCTACCTGGTCATGGTGTATAATCTTCTTGATGATTTGCTGTAATCTATTTGCTGGGATTTTATTGAGCATTTTTGCATCTATGTTCATGAGGGATATTGGCTTGTAGTTCTGGTTTTTGTTGTTGTTGTTGTTGTTGCATATTTCTCTCCTTTTGGAATCAGTATAATACTTGCCTCCAGGAATGATTTTGGGAGGACTGTTGCCTTTTCAACTTTATTGATGAGTTTGAGGGGTATTGGAATTTTATCTTCGGTAAATTTCTTGTAGAATTCAGCTATGAATCCACCAGCACCTGGACTTTTAATTGTCAGTAGGTTTTTTGTTCCATTTTGGATTTCATTGGCTGTTATTGGGATATTGAGAGTTCTTATATTATTTCAATTGTTTGGTAATTTGTAACTTTCTAGGAATCTGTCCATTTCTTCTGTGTCTTTGAGTCTGTGAGAGTCAAAATTCACAAAATAGCTATCAATGATCTGAATTTCCACTGGGTTTGTGGTAATTTCATGCTTTTCATTCTTTATGGCTTGAATTTCAGTTCTTTCTTTCATCTTTTTGATAAGAATATCCAGGGGCTTGTCAATTTTATTTAATCTTTCAAAGAACCAGTTTTTTTATGCATTAGTGCTTTGTATTATTTTCTTTGTCTTTATTGCATTGATTTCAGCTCTAACTTTTATAATTTCCTCTCATCATTGGACTTTGGCTTTGGTTTGCTCTTCCTTTTCTAGACGTTTGAGGTGCAGTATTAAGGTATTTACTTGTTACCATTTTGTTTTCCTAATGTGCGAGTTCACAGCTATAAATTTCCATCTAAGAACTACTTTCATTGCATCCCATAAATTCCAATAGGTTGTTTGAATTTTCTTTGAATTTTAGATATTGTTCAATTTCTTGTTTGATTTCATCTGTAACCCACTGATTGCTGAGGGAGGTATTGTTTAATTTCCATGTATTTATGCGATTTTTGTTGTTTCTTTTGTCATTTATTTCTAGTTTCATTGCACAGTGGTCAGACAAGATGCATGGGATAATTTCAGTCTTTTTGCATAGAAATGAACATAACCTATGAACTACTATGTGATATATTTTAGAAAAAAAAAGTGTATATTCAGATGTTATTGGATAGAATAATCTCTATATGTCCACTAAGTTCATGTTTTCCAAGTTCTGGTTTAGTTGTTCTACTTCTTTGCTAATTCTTTGTTTGCTCGACCTACCTTTGTGTGATAAGGGGGTGTTAAGGCCTCCTGTTAAGATTGTGGTATTGTATATTTGATTTTTCATGTTCATTATGATTTGTCTTATATAGTTGTGTGCTTCCATGATTGGTGCATACATAATTTATGTGTGTTACATCTTCCTCTTGAATTTTTCCCTGAATCAGCATGTAGTGGCCTTCTTTATTTTATTTGCTCATTCTTGGTTTGAAGTTCAGGCTGTATTTAAACAGGATTGCTATCCTTGCTTTTTTCTGTGGCTCTGAGGCATGTAGTATTGTTCTCTATCCTTTGAATTTCAGCCTATTAATTTATTTATGAGTTAAGTGTTTTTCTTCTATATAGTACATCACTGGAATTGCTTCCTAATCCACTGGGCCAGTGTGCCACTATTCCTTGCATTGGTGAATTGAGTTCATTTACATTGATGGTTATAATTGTGATGTATTAACTTATAATATTTATTAATTTTGTTGAGAAACAAATAGCAAGGAGACAGTTTCAAAACCAATTAGTAGGACAGTTTCAATAATTAATACATTGCATATTGCAGTCTTTGTAGTGGTTATTCATAGTACAAGATGCAGATATAATATCCTCTCCAAACACTATTAGGACAAATCTTTCTTCACACTGAATTAAGAGAAAGTAGCTGTATATCTATACTATTGTGTATATATAGATACAAAATGGTCCTTCATTTATATCCCCTTTTTCTGTTTAGCTTTGTCAGAGATGGGTATTCCATTGCCATTTAA
>NW_004524577.1:30018441-30045408 GCF_000260255.1 Octodon degus | reverse complement strand
AATGTGTAATACTAGGGTTGTGCATGGAATCCCTGTCATTCTGGTCTTCTAAATACATACTGCTTGTCATGTCATATCAATTACTGCTATAATGTCTCTCAAGTTAATGTTTTTTTTAAAAAGTAATAAATGAAAACAAGAGGCAAGAAAAGAAATGTCATAGAACTGTCCTGCTACAATGCTGTATATGGTTAGATTTCTAAATTTCTGTGTAAAAATATGTAATTGTTTACTCCTATTTTTAAAATATTTTTCTTCACATTCCGTAGGGATTTGAAGTTTTAACATATCAATACTTGATGGAAAAATACCTGTTCCATGTTATTTCTAAGATATTTGATATTCAGACAGATAGTGAGGTTAAGCTCAACTGCCTATGTCATAGGGTAATAATATCATTATGCTTCTCTTCTGGAGGGTTAACAACTTCAGTTTGCACACCAAAAATTATAGAAAAAGAAGGGCTGCAAGGACAGTCAACACTTTGGCTCTAGCCTTTCAAGGTCAGTGAGGACCCAGGACATAGGAGAACCTGTACTGCAACATCATATAACTCAGTTGTGTCCCAAATTTTCTGATCAAGGAGATTATGGGGACACAGAGGAAAATGACTGATGTAGAATGTGCCTAATGAGAGTCACATGGAGAGAAAACATTCTCTCAGGCTTTTACAGAGAGAAAATTGGTCAAGCAATGTCCATGACGCATCTACATGGCTGACACTGACAAAGGATCTACAAACTGCAGTACTGAGTTTTAGGGTAAATCCTGAGGGGATTTTACTGACCTTATCCAATACAAAAGTTACATTTCTTGTTAACTTATAATTGACAAGTTATTTACCTACTTTCATCTACGCTTTTTCTCCTGTGTTTATTTGTTTGCCATATTTGTTGGTTTCTTCCTGTTCTCATACATGGAGTTGTGTTCATTTTGGTCCCTCCCTAGAATATCTCTTAATAGTCTATGTAGGGTTGGCTTTGTCATCATGAAATTCTTTAGCTGTTCTTTGTTATGGAAGCATTTCACTTATCCATCAAAGTTGAAAGAGAGTTTTGCAGGGTATAGTAGTCTGTGCTGGACTTTGTTTACTTGGAGGACTTGAAGTGTTTTGCTCCAGGCTCATCTTGATTTGTTGGTTTGTGAAGAGGAATCTGCCATTATTCTGATGGGTTTTCTTTCAAATGTGATCCATTTATTTTCTCTAGAGGCATTCATTATATTGTTCTTGTGCTGTCTTTCTGGGATCTTGATTATTGTATATTTCGGTGTGTACTTAAATTAGGTTGATGTTTTTGGAGTTCTATATGCTTTGGTTACCTGAATGATCGATTATTTGCCTATATTTGTGAATTTTTCTGCTATCACTTCTGCCCATATTCTTTTTATATCATTTGTATTGACTCCTTCTTTCTCATTTATGCCTATTAGTCTTATATTGTTCATCTTTGCACCATCTTGCAGATGTTGAATTATTTTTCTTGCATCCCAGTTGTTTTTAAGAGATCTTTTCTTACCTAATCACTAGCTGCAATGGAGTCTTCAAGGTCTGAATCTCAGTCTTCATTTTCATTCAGTTTTACCAGCCTGTGATTGAGGTTTTAATTTCTCTGTATATCTCTATGAATCTGCTTCATGCATTCTATTTCTTTCCTATATTGCTCATTCAAGGATTCCATCATTTTTCTATTTTTCTCTATTTCTTGTTATTAGTGTGTTTTTTAGAAGAACTTAGTAATTTTTTCATTATAGCTACCATTTCTTTTTTTGCTCTAGAAATTATTTCTGATCTGATTTCCTCTATACTTTTCTGCAGTTGTTTCTTTACTTCAGATGCTATAATTTCAGAGATTTTAGGTGTGTTATTTCCAATTTCTTCTATGCTGGTGTCTCCTGCATTTGTTTTACATGGGCTGTAAACCTGAGATTGCATTTTGGTCATTCTCTTTGTCATTGTATATAGCAATGTCTTCTCTCCTTTGGTATACAGTTTTAGTACAGTTATTACATTAGTTTGTACTGATATTATTACCCAAGAGAGATTATGTGGTTAAGGCAGTTATAGTTTTTTATTTACAGAAGTCTAATTAGGAATACTAATAATGGGTAGTGAGATTTATCAGTTGATAAACTTTTGCATCTTATGGGTTTGTCTTTTAGACCATAAGAACAAACATTATGACTGTATAGCTAAGCAGATATTAGATTGGGAGTTTGTACTTAAATGAGTCCCCCTAAATTCTGTTTGATCACCTCCCCTTTTGTACCCGTAGTCTTTCAGAAAGTCTAGTTCAACCCGGTTACCTGTTGCCCACTCTCTCAATCAAGAGAGAGAGAGGATGCTCTGATAGATCTGTGTCCTGTGAAGTGTCTTGGCTTACTGGTTCCAGATCTACCAATTTTGAATTCATCTATGTAGGTCTGGCTTGTGTCTGGCTGCTGTGCTCCGCTTCTTCCTGCTGCAGCCCATGGAAGTGGACCTGCTGTGCCCCTCTAGCAAGATGTTCTGCTCCTGCATTAGTTTGGTTGGTCTCACCCCTTGCCTCTCTGCAGGGAGTTCTGCTGTAGGGTTCCACACCAGGCCTGTCTGATGGAGGAGGTTCCAGTGAGCACACAGAAGGTCTCACAGACATGCTGGGCCTGGGGACTGTGTGGATTAGAATCTGGTGGGCATGGAAGGTCCCACATACACCAAGACTTCCTTTTTGATCCAGGTGCTCAGGTATTAAGTGCTTTACTTGATAATGAAAATAATTAATAAAGCACATTATGGTATGTTTTTATCAGTATATAACTGGAAGGAATATATTAGTTGTATTGTTAGATTCTAATGAAACAAATGAAAATTGAAGTATTACAAAAATGAAACTCACAGACATAAAGATATTGAAATGAAAAAGTAATAGAGCTGTAAATGCTCATTTGTATCTTCACTGTTATTCATTTAGTCTTCTACAATTTCACAATCTCTACAAATTCTTATGGTAATTAACTTTAAATTTTGTTTTTGAAATTGCACTGTTTTGCTATAAGTACTTTGGCGTTAATTTCATAACAACAGAAAAGTTCATTTTTATCGTATACAATGTCTAGACTTTCTTCTAATTATTTTAAAAATATTCTTAGTAAATAATTGTGTACCAGGGCTATACCCCTCCATTAATTAAATATTGGCTTAGGTATTGGCTTTTAATTTTTTCTGTTTTGCTTGTTTCATTTCAGCTGAGGTCAATTTATATCATAGTAGTGAAATGATTCAAATGAAAGAAAAATATTTCATATTTTTAGGACATCAGAATTCCATTTTGAAACCTTAACACTTCTTACCTATGGACTTTTTGAGTGATTCATTTAAAGTTTTGAAGTTTCAGTTCCTCCACATTTTAAATGGAATTGAAAACATTGTATTTCTCTCTATACTGTGCCTAATCAATATCAAAAGTGGTAATGTAATGCTAGCACCATAGAGTGAGATTCAGCAATACTACGCTTCTTTTACTTCTTATTTTAAAATGATGTATGAGTAAGTAAGATCCTAACTGGATTAGATGAGAAAGACAATTTATAGGATAATACCAGTATTTTAAAAGTTGAAAAGACTGCTTTGTGTTATAAACTTTGCATTTAAAAGCTTAATCATGTTCATACAAATTAATGAAATCTCCAATAAAATACTATTAGTATACCTCACAGATCCACAAAAAAATTCTTAAAATTCATCTGGAAGCAAAAGAGACTTAGAATAGGAAAAGCAATGCCAAGTAACAAAAGAAAAGCAGGAGGCATCACAATCCCTGACTTGAAATTATACTACAAGCCTACTGTGAAAAATCTGCATGGTAGGGGCATAAAAACAGATCTAAGGATCAAGAAAGACATTAGAAGATATAGGCACATCTACAAACACGGTCAGCTACCTTATTTCTGACAAAGGTGAAAAGTGTGTTTATTGGAAGATAGCCTCTTTAATAAATGATGCTGAAAATAATGGCTTTCCACATGTCAAGGGTTTAAAACAGACCTGTGCCTATCATGATGCACAAAACTACAATAAAAATGGAACAATAATTTAAACATTAAAACTTAAACACTAAATCTTCTGAAAGGGACAATAGATGAAACCTTGAGAATATAGGGATAAGTAAAGAGTTTATGAACAAAAATCAAATTGCATGAGAAATAGTTCAAAGAGGCAGCAACTTCTATCTCATCTTTTTGAAAAGTTTCTCCATATCAAAAGAAATCACCAACAGACTAAGAAGAAAATCCACCAACTTATAAATCATTATAATGGACTGTCCTTCAGACAAAGGACTTATCTAGAACATATAAAGAATTAAAGGGTTGAGGAGATAGCTCAGTAGAATAAGTGCTTGCCTGGCAAGTACAATGTCCTGAGGTCAATCACTGGTAGAGAGAGAGAGAGAGAGAGAGAGAGAGAGAGAGAGAGAGAGAGAGAATTAAAAAAATATTGCCTCTAAATTTGAAAATTCAAAACCTACTCCATAAATGTGCATCTGAGTTTAATATATACTTCACTAATGAAGAGATACAAATGGCAAATAAATATATGAAAAACTGTTCATCATCATTGTTCATTCAAGGGATTCAAATTAAAACAGTGCTGAGATATGATGTTCTGCCAGAAAAAAATGGCTATCATCAAGAAGTCAACCAGATTCGACCCAGAGCCCAGGTCAAGAGTGAGTGAGACCTCCCAGGGCCCACTGGATCCTCACTCGATCCTGAGCCCAGGCCTGGCATGTGAGTGAGACTGCCTGGGGCCCGCTGGATCATGATTAGAGCCAGAGCCCAGCCATGAATGGGACTGCTTGGGGCCTGTTGGATCTTCATTCCAGCCAGCACCCATGACAGCATGTTAGTAGATTTTCCTCCACAGACAGGCCTGATGTGAAACCCTGTGGCAGAACTCCCTGCAGAGAGGCTAGAGTCAACAACCACCCAGCTGACCCAGTCACAGGACATCTTGCCATCGTGGTACAGTGGGTTCACCTCCATGGGGTGCACCAGGAATAAGTGGAGTACAGCAGTCAGACCCAAGCCACACCAATCTGGGTGAGTTTGAACTTGGTAGATCTGGACCTTGTGTTAAGAAAATAACTCTACCTAAGCTCTACACCAAAGGTCAGAAGACAGTGCTATACATAATGACAAAGAGAAGGAGCAAAATGCATTCTCAGGCACTGAGTCCACCCAGAACAAATGCAAGAGACAATAGCATAGAAGAAACTGGAAATCACACACCTGAAATCTCTGAAATAATAGCATCTGAAGTAAAGAAACAACTGTAGAGATCAGAAATTATCTCTGAAGTAAAAAAAAAAAAAAGAAAGTACAACTATAATGAAAGAAGTACTAAGTGCTTCTAAAGAAGACAGTGATAAAAAATAGAGGAGAATAGAATGATGGAATCCTTGAATGAGCAATCTAGGAAAGAAATAGAATGCATGAAGCAGATTCATAGAGATATACAGGAAATTAAAATCTTAATTACAAGCTGGCAAAACCGTTTGAATGAAAGTGAAGATAGAGTTTCAGATCTTGAAGACACCATTGCAGCTAGTGAATAGGTAAGGAAAGATCTCTTAAAAACAACTAGGATGCAGGAAAAAACAATTCAACATCTGCAAGATGATGCAAAGATGAACAATGTAAGACTAATAGGAATCAAAAACATGTTGCAGATTCTCAGGGTTATTGCCTTATCCATCTTGTGCATATAAATTTACTTCTTGTTATATAGGTCTTGCTTTATCTTGATCTTAACCCTCCATCAGAAAAGTATAAAAATGAAGTATATAAAGTAAAGCCATATTAATATAATGAGCTGTAAAAGACTGAAGTAAACAACTTCTGATATTGCCAGTCTTATGGAAAACCCACTACTATTATGGACTACTGGACTATATTGGAATATTTTGCTGAATTCACACACCTACAACATTTAAATGACAATGGAATACCCTTCTCTGACAAAACTAAACAAAAAAGGGGGATAGAAATGAACAGCCATTTTGAATCTGTATACTCAAAACAGGATATATATACAGCTACTTTCTCTTAATTCAATGAATAGATTTGTTCTAATAGAGTTCTAATAATATCCTGTTTTTGGACAGGATATCTTATCTGCATCTTGTACTATGAATAACCACTAAGAAGACAACAATATGCAATCTATTAATTATTGAAACTGTCTTACTAATTGGTTTTGAAACTGTCTCATTGCTATTTGTTTCTCAATAAAATTATTTAAAAAATTGAAAAAAGCTGCATTGTCTTTATTCAATGAACAGAGAGATTTGCTCCAATATTGTTTGTGGACAGGATATCATGTCTGCATCTTGTACAATGAATAACCACTAAGACAACAATATGCAATGTATTAATTATTGAAACTGTACTAGTAATCGGTTTTGAAACTGTCTCTTGCTATTTGTCAATAAAATTATTTTAAAAAGACTAATATGCATCAATGTGAAAGAGTCAATACAAATGATATAAAAAGAATATGGGCAGAAGTAATAGCAAAAATCTTCCCAAATATGGGGAAACAGTCTGACATTCAGATATATACAACTCCAAATAACAACCCAATTAAAAACATATCCAGACATATAACAATTAAAATCCCAGAAATTAAGCACAGGAACAGTATGCTAAAAGCCACTAGAAACAAGAAACAGATCACATTTAAAGGAACCCCTCCCAATAAAAAGGAGGGCAGGGAGATGGCTCAGAATAAGCGCTTCCCTGGCAAGTGCAAGGGTCTGAGTTCAATCCCAGGTTCTGCCAAATAAAAAAAAAAAAGAAAAAAGAAAACCCATCATAATAATGGCAGATTGCAGTTCACAAACTATTGCATCAAGAAGAGCATGGAGCAAGGCACTAGAAGTCTTCCAAGAAAACAAATTCCAACCCAGGCTGATATGCCCTGTAAAACTCTTTTTCAACTTTGATGGAGAAGTGAAATACTTCCATGACAAAGAAAATTAAATAACGT
The DNA here is from genome assembly GCF_000260255.1 of Octodon degus. Taxonomy (NCBI): domain Eukaryota; kingdom Metazoa; phylum Chordata; class Mammalia; order Rodentia; family Octodontidae; genus Octodon; species Octodon degus. Next base: position 30,038,384 of record NW_004524577.1, on the reverse strand, counting down.
CATGATGACAAAACCAAACCTACACAGACTACTATAAGAAAGGGATCAAAATGACCATAATTCCATGAATAAGAATGGAAATAGGGTAAACAATTAAACACAGGAGAAAGAGAGGAATACAACAGCAGTCTTTCAATTATTCTTTTGTATACAGCAACAAAATATTTCCATCAGCATTCTCTAAAAATGGACTTCTCCTGCACCCTATGGGTCATGAGTCTGTGTGGGTCTATAGGGTGGATATCAAGGAAATAGCAGTAGCTCAGTCCCACAAGTGACACCTGGCCATCAGTAAGCATCATAGACACTGCCCACCTCCACCACATACTAGAACTTTGTGTGATAACCTATCCCCAAACTATTAGATGTGCTGGTTATATACGTACCATTCCAGTATTTATATTATGTTTTATTCTTAGTAATTTTTTTTTCTTGCGGAACCGGGGATTGAACTCAGGCCCTTGTGCTTGCCAGGGAAATGCTTATTCCACTGAGACATCTCCCAGCTTTAGTAATTCTTTACTACCATGAAAACATTGTTTTAGTTACTATTTTTATATACATTAACCCATTCAAACACGATGTGAGTACTCTGAATTAAGCACAGATTGGTACATATGATACCCAATATTCTGGCCTCTTAGTTGGACTCAAAATTTAATTTTAATTTTTCAATACTGTTTGGAAATATTTAATTTATTTTGTAATTAATTAAGATTTAAGACTGGGGAGATAGTTCATTATAATAAGGACCTGCCTATCAAGCAGAGGGTACTGAGTTCAATCCCAGGTACAAAAAAAAAAAAAAAAGAAGAAAGAAATCATACAACTTTGGCCAAGGAGATACCTCAGTAGAATAAGTGCTTGCCTGGCAAGCACAAGGCCCGAGTTCAGTCCGTGGTACCACATAAAAAAAGGTTTAATTAATTTTCTGAAAATTGTTTAATCTTAATATTTCTTTTAAGATTTACACTGTATCTTTGACTTACAATCTACGTATAATACATAGTATGATATTTTTTCCTATTATCAGCAACTTTAAAAAGTATATTTCTATTTTTCATTGATTTTATATCAGTTCTTCCTTGTCTTTTACACACACACACACACACACACACACATATTTTGTCATATGAAAAAAATATGTATATAACCTGACATAATATTGACACTGTTTTGTAGAAATCTTCAATGACCTTTTAAATGGGTTCATCTAATATAATTTACATAGTCCTGCATAACTACCATTTTGATAGCTCTTTATTTATCCAGGACCATACAGCAACTTCTTTTGTTTTCTGAATTATATTCTTTGTTATTTTCTATATGCTACTTCTGGAAGTTTTAAAATATTTCGTTATATAACTGGAAAATATTTTACTTTTAGTTCTCAAAGTTATGTTTGCTAAATATAAAATTCAATGAAGACAGATCATTATTTCTTTTACTCCTTTGAATTAGTCTAGTTTCTTACCCACTTGCTCTCTTTTTTTCTAATGTGGAATAAGATGCTATTTAATTTTGTTCTTCCATAGCTAATATTTTTATATATGCTTTAATAATTTTTTCTTTATAATTAGTTTGGACAATTTCATTTTTGTGTATCTGGATATGATTTTATTCAAATTTCTTGTGCAAAAGGTTCAATTTTCTTGGAAATGTGGTGCTATATTTTCAACTAAATTCAGAAATTTTAAATCTTTTAATATTTATTGCCTACCCCTTTCTACTTTGAGAATTCTAATTATATAAATATAAGTTTCTTGATTTTTGCACAGAGTGAACTATTATATGACTTATCTGTAAATTCTTTCATTTTTATTTTAGACAATTTTTATTGATATATTAATTAAATTTTGTAAATAATTTATGCACAATGTGCTGTTATTAATCTCATGCTATAAATAATGCATTTCAGAAATATTTCTCTAAAATTCACTTTCTCTACATCTTGTATCTTTCACATTTCGATATTTGTCTACAATTTTTAATATGCTATATAATTATTGATTTTCAGTAAAGTTAATAAGAAAAAAAAAAGAAGTCAATCAATAACAAATGCTAGAGAGGCTGTGAGGAGAAAGGAACCTTTCTCCACTGTTGGTGGGGGTGCAGGCTGGTGTAGCCATTATGGAAATCAGAAAATTCCTCAAAAAGGTAGAATGAGAGGTCCCATTCAAGCCAGCTGTTCCCCTCCTCATTATTCTTCCAAAAGAACTGAAATCATCACACCACAGCAATATATATTCACCCATGTTTATTTCAGTGCTATTTGTCATAGCTAAGTCTTGGAAACAACCAAAATACCCATCAACTGAAGAACTGATAAAAAAAAGATATATTTTTACACAATTGAGTATTATCCATCTACAAAAAAGATAAATTAGAGGCTTTTGTAGATAAATGGATGCAAGTAGAGACTATATCAGTAAGTGAAATAAATGAGATCCACATATGCAAACATTGTATTATTTCATTAGTACAAGAGCCTAAAAGAGTAATGACAATCTAAAAAGAACAATAGATACTGTGAAAGAGAAACAATTTGTTCAGCAGGAATGAAAAACCAGAATGAGGAAAAAGAGAAACAAAAGAAGGGAAAATGATGCATTTACATATATATGCAGAATAGTTTGGATAATTGTATTGTTGATTTCTCCTGGTCTTTTGAAAGGAGCCATTAATACTTAATATTCTTTACTTTTTATTCTTATTTTTTTCTTTAAATTTCTTACAGCTTTTTCTGACATTGTTTTGTTTTTTCTTTAAACCAATCTTGCACGTTTATATCTTATAACCTGAGCAACTAATTTGAAGACAGGCTCGTGCAATATAGCAATCATTGTTGAATTCCTATTAGTTTCATTAGTGAAATTTTGTAGGTTTTTTTTTTTGCCAGGGATTGAACTCAGGCCCTTATGCTTGCCAGGCAAGCACTTATTTAACTGAGCTATCTTCCTGGCTCCAAATTTTGTAGTTTCTAACCTTAGTTTTTCTATCACTATTTTGTATTCTTTAAAAAAAAAACTAATTATGAACTACAGATAGCTATCATATTACATGCACAATGTTGACAAGAAACACTAGGAATTTCATATTTGTATTTTCTATATATGATATCTTTGCTTAAAAAATATTGCTTTAATCCTTGTCATGAAAAATATAACAGTACTGAGGTTATGAAATACCAGACAATGTGCAAGTCACTCAAGGAGGTTTTCTTTTTCCCTCTCATCTTTCTCAACAGAGAAGTCAGGCATTAGAAGTCCCAATCGTGATGCTGTGTGAAAGGTGCTATTGCAGAGACCTTTGTATATAAAGTAATTGTGCTATAGGTGCCAGCGAGAGCGATAACATACCAGAACCAATAAGTGAAATTTTGGCTCTTAAGTGAGATGGACAAGGCAGTGCAGGCGAGCACATAAAAGGTAGAGTGGTGTTTTTAACCCACTATTTTAGGTTTTATTTATTTGATATGACTGGGCCACAATGTGTACTAGAAATGTAAGTAACTAATACATAGCTAAGTAATGCAACTATGAAGTGTCAGCACTATTCCACTAACTTGGTTAGATAGGATGTTCACAATGGAAGCAGGTGATATTTTAATTTCTCCAAAAGAAGAACTTGAGATAAAGACTTTGATGCAGGTAACTTATTTGATAGGCTCCCCAGTAAGCAGGAGGAAAGAATGCAGGAAATTGAAGGAATAAGAATAGTCAAAAAAAACAGTGTGCTACTGATGTTGCTGATTTGGGTAAAGGGGACACTTGCAAATACTTCTGAGAAACAGAATGTCTGTAAGATCTATCTAGAGGATGGCAGATTGGGAAATTTATTCACTGATACGTTATTTCATTGGCTGAGGTTTCTCAAAGGGTATGACGTCCCTGGACCATCTAAATTGTCTTAGACTTTGGCCCAAGGTATATTCCACAGTTTCAAAAATGCTTTGAAGAAAAACAAATACAGATATTGGATATCCTTCACATATTTCCACACCACAGCTATAGCAATAAGCTAAGAAGGGTACAACAAAGATCTGCTACAAGAGAATGGGATTCTCTAGGTCTCAGATACAGTATTAAATACCATGATTCTAATCACAAGTTTTCTGGTTATAGTAAAGGTAATTCCTGAAAACGGGTTTTACTTATTCGTTGTGTTAGTTTGTGTTTTCTGACAAGACACCCAAATAGGACTGATCATCTATGAGCTATTTCTGCAAGATAACAAAAGAACAGGAAGCTAGGGATTAGAAAAGCCATCATCCTGGGGATTCTGTCAATCCTTATGGTGGAAATGGGGAAGGAAAGAAAGATGAGTACAAAATCCCCATAACATGACACATGACATCCAGAGTGCTAAGACAGATTTTAGAAAGTCATAAGGAATCTTCGATCCAAGCAGGATAGTCCTGCATTTCTCAGGAATGTGCTACCTCAGCACTCCTACCATGTTGTTATCAGCTAGGAGCAGATCATCAGCAGTGTGATCTCACCCCACCCCACTCATGAATAGAAGGTCCAGTTAATGAGACTTTTCTATTGTATTAAAGACTTGAAAGGCACATCTCCATCCCAACCACACTTACCATTTTGACAAATGAGGGGAAACTCTTAAGAATTGAAAATAAAGTATCAGATCTCCAGATTTTCCTTCTGCTAGAGCTTGCAAAATGTCACTATGGAAGGGTCTACCCAAATTCTAACTGAAATGGGGAATATGATAGTTCTCCTGAGGAAAACACAGGTTTTACGGTGTGGAAGCATACACTACAGCTACTGTGGCAAGTTATAAAAGTGACCCAGCTAAACTCTAAGATGTATGTGGGACAAATGGACAGCAGAACAGGAAGCAGCAATGGACGGAGGGCCTATGTGATAGCCATTAACAGAATGCAAGTATACCTTGCATTTGCCTTACTGTTGAAGTAATTTTTGCTCCCTCAAAATACCGCCTCTCTATATTTTATTTTGGGAACTTTCCTCACTTTCATAATCAAATCCTCTTAGCTTCTGCAAAACATTTGATGTTTTAATTTCTTCAATTCTAGTCTATGCCCTCTGTACATTATCAAACAATTACTTCCTGCAGCTGGTTGATTGGAGGTCCAGATAAATATCAAAACTCTTCTAGGTCCATAAATTCCTTAGTGAAATAAAGCCACAGTTCATTCATGCAAAAACGAAGATTCCCATCACTCTTTAGAGATAAATATTAATAAATTAATTATGGTATATTGAAATAAAAGCAAAATGTTACTCTGCTGAACACAGTGTCTTTACAGAGATGTCAGAAAAAAACAAACAAAACTAATCTTTCCTCAAAAATTTTCAGTGGTCCCTTTTCCTGTCTTTTAGAAAGAAATATTTAAAAAAAGAAAGATATTAATTTATTTGGAGTTCTACCAAAAGACAAATATCTAGGAAAGTCATGTCATCTTCACAATTTCCTCTGCTTCATGACTATCTCTTATGGGGAAAGCCTTCTTTCCCTGGTAAGTGCTTTCTGAGGATGACTTCTGCCTAAGAGACGACTCACTAAGCCCTTTTTCAGCCTGGTCCATGCTACCCATCTGCTCCCCATGCCTGGATATGTTGCAATCTCAGCGGTGGACAGGCTCAATCAGTAACCACTGCTGTATCTGTTACACTTAATGTTCAACTCCAGTTATGGTTCTAGGCCACTCATCCTTCTTTAACAATGAACCATTTCATTTTTTCTCTGCAGCAGTGTTATTTTTTCAGTCAGCGTTATTGGAGCATTTGCTAACTGATTATATCCTTCAGCACCATGATAAAATTGTATTCTTACAAGGAGATAACCCATGTCAAATTGATTCTACTTTAATACATTTGGTTCTCTCTTTTCATCTATGTTCTTCTACAGAAATCCAATTGAATTTCTGCATTCATCTTAAAAGCAATAGAATATAAACGTTCAAAAATAACAGTCACTCATCAAAGAAAATTGAGCAAAATATACAGCATATTTTTTAGCTCATTGTATTGCACTTTTTATGAAATGAAAGCTAATAGTAAGGATAATGAAAATAGCTACTTCTTACTGAAACCTCAGTGCTGGGCACTAATGTCCACTTCATGTAAACTGTTTCTCAACTTTATGGTTTCCTCCAAGATGGATAAAATTATCATCTAATTTCAACCAATTAATGAAATTTCACCCTTAATAAAAATTAAGGGTTACTTCTTCACCTTGGCAACTATATAGTCTGTCATAATTTCATTGTTTGCAAACATAGCATTTCATAATTTTTGACTTAATAAACATTACTCATGTAAAATATGTGAGTCAAATAAACTGAATGGATAAACCACAGTTGTTACCTTCTGAACACTTGTCTTAGCTTGTCCTTTTATAGTTGATTTATAAATTAATCCCAATTCAAAATAAGAAACAATTATGAATAACTCTTAAGCAAGTGACTAGTTCAATTGGATTTTTCAAATGTCAACTTTATATCTAAGTGTCCAATGCCTAAAGTTCTAGTTTGCATTGTACAGAATACTGGGACTTTTCTGCAACTGAAACAAACCAAGGAATAAATTTTGAGGTGGTCTGGCTATATCCAACAGACCACCTCCTGTTTCGTTTATTTTATGAAGTGAAGTTTCATACAGAATATCTGTTAAATACACAGAAGCCAGTAATACATAATATATTATAAAGAAAATTGCACAATTCCTTGATTTTTTTCTCATGAATTTGTATCTTTATTTTGTTTGTTGGTCCCTGTCATCAAAATAAGCCATGGGTATTCAGGTTTCACTGCTTTGCTTTTAGGATTATAGAATCTAGTAGTGCTTAGGATTGAGTAGTAATGCCTTTTAATTTTTTAAAGAGTACAAAATAGTATTAAAACAGAAAACTTACATGTGATATAGAATTTCACTTAAAATAATATAAATTTCACAGTATTTGTTGTAATGCATAGTGTTTTCTTCCAATTAGTTGTTTTATATATATATATAAAACATTGAAAGAAGGAAAAAGAGAAATATATAAGAAATTAAGAAGAGAAAAAGGTCAAAGAACTGGAAAGAGGAGACAAAAGAAATTAAATATTGGGCTGGGGAGATGGCTCAGTAGGATAAGCACTTGACTGGAAAACGCAAGGATCTGAGTTCAATCCCCGGTTCCGCCAAAAAAAAACCCCAAAACATATTAATTGCTCCTTTCCATAGAACAACATAAATACACAGTACAGTTGGCCAAACCATCATGCATATATATGTATACATTTCCCTGACTAGAAATTTCAGATCTTACATCACAGATTTGAGTCCACTATTTCTTAGTGTTAATGTGACTTTAAGCAATATGCTCAACCTGTCTGTGTATCAGACTTAGGTATAAACTGGAGATAACTGTAATACTTTGTTTTAGGATTACTTTAAGGAACAGAAAAAGATAAAATATAAATGTTTGTTCACATGGTAAATAATAGAAAATGGAACTAGAATTATTAAATACCTACTAAATTATTACTATCACATTCAATAATGCCTAAAGATTCTTTTAAGGCATGAAAATAAGATTATCTTTGATAGACTTTTTGCATCTGACTTTCTGGGATTGTATTTAAATTATTTGTATTCATAACATGTATGGCCCAATTTTTACTCTTTATTGATATGATCTGCTATGTTACTGCTGTCACTATGTGGTTTTCTGGAGTTGTGGCCCAGTGTATTAATCACTTTCCTGTTGCTAAGATATCATAGCCAACTTCCATATTTTGAATGTGGATATGGTTTGTCTCATGGTTTCAGGTTACTTAGTCCATGACAGTCTCTCTCTCAAGGAAAAATTATTTACCTCAAGGTTGACAGTGATGGAACAAAGCTGTAGAGTACATGGCATTCGAGAAGTACTTTAGGGGGATAGCAACACAGCTAAACAGGACAGGACCCTGTATAGTATCCCAAGGTGATGCATCTGTGAACACAGTAACACTCAGAAGTGGGCTTTACTAATTAGCAGCATGGTTCTAATGTAGGCAGTTTCACATCTTGAGATTAATGATCAAAATCCATCCTTTCTAAACCTGAAAAACAGACACATCTCATTAAATGATAATTAATTACCAAGTTAGAAAAAATGGTAAGATAATAACACTGGACATAATGAAACTTCTCCATACAACTGGAAACATGCTAACTTTATCCCCAAAGTCTCAACAGATCCAAAATCTTTCAAGAGTCCGCACCAAAGTCTCTTCTGGGAGCAAAGGCAAACTTTTAGCAGTGAACTCCTGTAAAAGTAAAAAATAAGTTACAAAATTCCAACATATAACATCACAGGTTAAACATTCCTCTTCAAAAGGAAAGAGGAAGGATAGAAAAGACTTGAACCATTTTTTCCCAGGAGATTATTTTCTCTACAGCCTTTTCCCTTTTTTTTTTTTCACCTCTGTTGCTAACATTTCAGAATGTTCCAGTGCTTGGTTTCCAATTTCTGGCATCTCTCTGTGCTCTACACTTGTCATGGGTGGGCCTGAGCATCTGGGCTTACATTTTGCATCTGTATCTTGTTATTTTCTATTTCATATGTTACTTTGTTTTCTGTGTAGATAAACACCATTTTCTTTGGTAAATAACTACTATCAAAGCTTCTCTAGGAAATGTGTGTTCCTTACAGATGTTTTCTAGATGTATGTCTTAGTTATTTTGGGACAAAATATCTAACACCTAAAATTAAGGAAGGAAAGGATTATTTAGCTCAGTTTGTGGAAGTTTTAGTCTATATTTGGCTGGCTCCAAGGCAAAGTAGGACATGGCAGAGGGTAACTGTTCCTGGATGTGGAAAACAGTGAAGAGCAAAAGGAGGGGCAGCAGATGTGGCTTTTAGAAAGGAAAGTCTTTCTCTCTCTGTGCATGTCTTTTTTTGTTTGTTTGTTCTTGTTTTTACTTTGTGAAGACCAGAACTCCTTTGAATAAGTGGAGCACTTTATGTTTAAAAAATTTTATTTTTAATGTTGTTAAGTGCTGAATCACCTTAGGGAGGGATCTCCATGCACTATGGAGGGACATCCATGGCCAAGAGTGTGGAATTGCTGAGCCAATTTAGTTAAGCTTTTAAGTCCTGAAGTTGAAAAAAAATGTATCAACTACTACAATCCACCCCTTGTCAACTTGAAAACTACACATTATTTTCTTAGACCAGTCTCCAGATATAAAGACATATTTATTAACATTTTTAACTTTAACATTATAACACAGGTTTAATTATCATTAAGCATCACTATTAAGGGGCTGGGGAGATAGCTCAGTAGAATAAGTGCTTGCTGGCAAGTGCAAGGTCCTGAGTTCAATCCCCAGTACCATTAAAAAAAAAGAATCACTATTAAGTCTATCAACTTTATATTATACGAGAACCATAACATTCTGCCCCTGGCTCTCTAAGAATTATGTACTTAGTACAGGGTTTAAGGGTCTCACTAAACAGATTGGACTTGTAGTGATCCCCCTGTTTTCAGCCTTCCAAGCTCTGGGATTACAGGTGTGCATCATCATGCCCAGTTTCAGTCACCCTCTCAGCAAGCACCAGGGGCTGGGCCAGCCCTGCACCCTGGGAATCAAACCCAGTCCTTGTTTCTGCCTAAGCAGTCACTTTAGTCCACTGAGATATCTGGCAGGCCCTATAATTTCTATACATATATCACAAAAGATTTCCAAAATGCAAGTAAGCTGATGAAAATTTTGTTAACATTATTATTGTCCAGGAAAAAAATAAACAAATTAAAGCTACAGAGATAACATCATAGAATATTTAGAGTATATAATATCAAATATTTTAATAAGAATGCTTGTGGCTAATAGTGTACAACAAAACAGATTTTCATAAATTGCTGCTAGAGTTGCAAAGCACAATTACTACTTTGCTGAACTCTCATGTTCTTACAAGTCTGTGTAAACATCCTCTATGATCCAGCAAGTCCACACTGAAGATTTTGGAAAATGAACCCATATGTTTACAGAAAAGTACACAAGAATATTGATAGCATGTCTGTTAATGACAGGCTACAACTGGACATAATCCATCATAGCAGAAAGCATAAATGAACTGTAGTGGGTTCATGACAAAGGAATGATAACATTACAAGAGTGAAACACTGGCAGCAGTCAAATATATAGATGGAGCTCAAAAACATTAAGATCGGTAAATAAGCAAGATAGGAGAAGAAGATTAAGTACAGCCTGTTTTTATTTATAAGAAATTCACAAACATAAATCTATCATTGTAGACATTATTATCTATTGGGCAATGGAATGGATGATTTCTAAAGCAATGGAAATATTCTTTATCTTTCTTTGAGTAATGGTAACCTTTACATCTCTAGTTTTATACTATAAATCGATACAATTACTGTCTTTTAATTATCACTTCATAAAATCCTATTAGTAGAATATTAAACCTGAAATTGATCATCATATTATATCTAAGGAGAACACTATAAGTGTAAGATCATAAAATACTCTTGGGAAGAGAAATAGGACCAATGTATGTAAACCGGAATTATGTTCAAACACTCCATCCCTCAGGTTTTCATCTTACTTTTTTATTCATATAACTAGGAGGGTTTTTTTTTTTTTTCAGAACTGGAGATTGAACTCAGGCCCTTGGCAGGGAAGTTCTTATTCTACTGAGCCATTTCCCCAGACCCTATCCAGGAGTTTTGCTGGGGTTCTTTAAAAATATTTGGGGTGTGGCCCTGAAAATTTAAACATATCCTTTTATTATTAATCTGCACTAATTAACAGTCTCAGACATTTAAAAATTAAATTCCTTGTAATTTATCTCAGCAAAACATCACATTTATTTATTTACTGGTACCAGGAATCAAACTCAGGACCTTGCACTTTCCAGTCAGGCACTGTGCCATTGATTTATCCATTCATCGGTCATTGAATATTTAAGTTCATTCCATATATTAGTTATTGTGAAACAAGAGGCCCAAGAGATGGAGAGAGGAGGGGAAGGAAGGGAGGCAAAAAGGAACATAAAAAGAATTAAGTTGTGATCAGTGCATACACCAGTTCTCTATGATGAATGTAATCCTTGTGTGCTGCAAATATGCTAATTGAAGTAAAAATTCAAAAATTGAAGTATCATGTTACATTATTTTTTTCAAAAGCATAAGTGTGTGATTAACCAAAAACTTTCCTGAAAGACAAGCACTGTCACTTCACCTTCGTGTCATTTGTTTTTCATGGTTTTTGTGAAGCTCTGTAATCTTACAATCATGTTTTAATGAAAATTAGTTATCTATTTTTATTCAACAGAAATTTCAGTGGTTTCAGTTTATTTTAGAAACAAAAATACTTCTTTGCTTCTTGATGACAATTCTGTGAAGTAGTATTCAACCATAACAAAATTCCTCTTTTATTCACTGTTTGCAAATATTCTTTCTCTCCTTTGGTTTCATTACATCTTGAGATACTTCAAAATGTTCAATGGACTTTCTAAGTGAAGGCTTTCTGATCTAGAAATAATAATAGTATTGAATAATGATTTTACATATCAGGAAGGAAGAGCATACAGAAAGACCTGTAGAGACAGAGAAAAAGGTACTGCTGATGATCAAATATTTTTTTCTAGAACCTTCTAAATATTAAGGTATAGCCTGCTTTTACCAAAAGTCACTAGGTTGAGGCAATTATTTCACTATATCTCTAAATAACTATAAATAATCCCTTCTTTAAGACAGAAGAATCTGATGATTCTCAAGAGTTAGTCAATATCTTCCTGGCAGCTGTCGGGTAAGTGTTCTACAAACCTTAGTTTTCCTTCGTTTTCATTCACGAGGAGGTGAAGGCATGGACACCACAAAAAAATTACACAAATTGTTTTTCCAGGATGTTATGCAAAATTACAAAGCAAAATCCAAATATCAGAAAATTAAATAATACCATTACACTTATTTCCTAGGGCATATGTTCCCATGTGAAAATTCTTGTGCACATCCAAGGTTACTTAGAGCAAAAATTTGGTGTTTCCTGGGTAGATATGAACACATTCATAATACTTGGAATATTCATCTACTGATTAATTCCTCTTAATATTGATTTAAATTATATGGGCAGGGCACTATTGTTTTGAAAATGTATTTGTTTAAAACATATATATTTGTCTTCAGACTAATGCATACAAAAGTCTTCAAACTATTGATAGTATTATTACAGAAACATGATGAATGCTTTACATATTTTACTCTTCATAGAAATAAGTATCACAATGAAAATAGCAAAGAAGAAAGACATGTAGGAGATAACAGACAGGACTAACATGATGTCCACAGGCAAGAACTGAATGGATCCAAGATAAGTATTGGAAACAGGAAAAACTGGTAAAGAATGTAATGTTCAAATTAGGGAAAAGTTTCTTTCTAGTTTGGTTACTGGGAAAAGTAACAAGCAACCAAAAAACTTTGTATGTTACCCATTTATAAACTCTTGGAGAAATACTTTGTTTTAGATTAGTTTTATTTCACCCAAAGGACTCTTTGCTCTCCAGGAAGGCTATGGGCCATTCATTTGAGAATGGTGTTCTTATCATGCAGGAAAGCGCATCCCTGTACTGGAGACCTAGATTCAGCTGAGTACCTTGGCAAAGTCAGCTAACCAGGCATGGCCTATGTTTTTTCATCTGTAAAACAGGTCAATTATAACTTTTTTACAAAGTTTTTGTGAGGATCAAAAGATAGAATGCTTTAAAATGACTTTTACTGGAGGTTGAAATTGTAAAAGGCATTCAGCTATGCTTTTAAACTTTCCTTGTGTATTGCTTAACAAGATGTCATATATAAGTAGATACTTTATAGTGTTAATTTTGATGTATTTTATTGTTGGTGATTGACAATGGCATAAATCCAATATATAACACATAACAATTCTTATAATTATACTTATATATAAATTGCATATCTATATCCATACATTAGTGAAACAATCCAGTAAACAAAAATGGAAACTTGAATTTCAACCAAGGCATTCTTTTTTGATATGTTATTGGAAAGTTAGCACCAGCTGAAGCATATGGTCTCAAAGATAATATCTCTTTGTCAGACTTATTTCTATTTCTCAATGCTAGAATGGGCAAAGAATGCCAAAGGGTTTCTAGTTGATGTCTCTGAAACAGCAGGACAATTTTCTGATTTTCCTCACTCTGGATCTTGTCCAAGGGGAAGACAAACTGCTTCAGTTGAACAACATTTTTCACACTGACCTGCTAATATATTTAAACACTAACACAGTTTTGGAAAAAATAAAAAGAAAATAAAAAACCTGATAATTTTTGATTTATGCTTTCAGTTAGAGCAATTTTTTTCCTGATTGTTTTACTTCTTATAACACTGGTCTTTCTCTTCCCATACTTTCTAATGTCATTGTAGTATACATGTGCAACACACACACACACACACACACACACACTATACAATATAATGCCAGAACTTTTTCAATACTATAGAGGCAAATTTGTTTAAAATGAATGAAAATTTAACATTACATAGGAGCATAGATAAGTAGATTCAGTGTTTGTGCTAAATTCTAGCCAGTTGGACAAAAGGAATGAATTCAATATTTTCATGGCTGGCAGATTTTATAAAAACTTTCTTTAAAATGATACTTAGCTTTTAAATAGCATTTAAACTTATTAATTAATTCAATAAATATTTTAATCATCTACTCTACTTTCCTAAGTAGTGAAAATTCAGTAGTAAAAATCAAAACAATCCCTGCCATCACAGTGCTACTCCAAGATAGTACTAGACTTACATGTACACGAATTAACATCTGACTTTATAAACTATGTAATCAGAGCCTGGGGAGATAGCTCAATAGTCTAAGTGCCTGCCTGGCAAGTAAAAGACCCGAGTTTGATCCCCAGTACCACAGGTGGTGCCAGCCACCAAAACCAGATGTGGTAGCACATGCCTGTGATCCCAGTACCAGGGAGGCTAAGACAGGAGGATCACTGCACATCCAAGTTGCAGAGCAAGAACCTATACCAAATACATAAAATATTTACAAAAACTGAAAAAATAATAACGTAATGAGATGTAATGTTTACTTGTCCATTGTTTAAAGAAATGTCCTGTCTCTAACTCCTGACCTTCCATTATTTGCTCCTTAAAGTTTGGCAGCTTACATTAATGTTGCCATATTTAACCAGAAATTTATCATGACTTTGAAGGCTTCAATAAGGCCATCTTCTCTCCAAGAAGAAAAAGAAAAAAAATGAGCTATTGTCTAATGCTACAGATATTACTGAATTCCATACACATTTACGGTCATAGAAAATAAGCTATTATCACTTAATCCTCTGCCATGCTGTATAGATGGTTTTGAATGGCAGTACATTACATATAATACACTATTGTGCATTTGAAAGAAGTATACTCTATATTTGCCATGGAATCAATAAAGTTACAATGGCTTAATGAGAATTTAATGTGAGGCTTTAGATTACATATGTGTCATTCCTAAAATGTTTATGAAAAACTATTTATCTGAAATGACTGGAAGAAATTTGAAAACTAAAGTCAAATAAGCTGAATGACCATAATGATAAACCAAGTTACCATCATCTTTTCTGGCCTGGAGTGAATTTTTCCTAAGTTTTTAAAAATATTCTCATTCCCTCCCTCTCCCTCATCTTCTGCTTTTATCTATGTACTGGGGATTGAACATAAGTCTTCTATATGTTAGCCAAATATTCTACCACAAAGCTACACACTCAGTTCTCATGTTCATGTAACGCAGTCTAAGAGATGAAACAGTTTGAAAAAATTATGGGAACTGAAGTTTGGGGCACGGGGAAGTCCAGAAAGGCTGCCAGAGTTGAAATCCAGATGTGCAAGAATAGTAAGGAAGTAGATAGAAGAATAATGATACACTGATAATATCATAAAAGCATGAATTTGTGGCCTGCCGACTACTTATTTGGCCAACAGTCTAATATGGAATGTCTACATCTAAGTTACTTTACCTAAGCATGAAGCAAACAACTGGAGGTGACTATGTTTTGGGAAACTTCACAGAAGTAATCATCACACATACCTTCAGGTGGTCTGGCTGAATGAAAAACAGCTGGCACCAAAGTGGAAAGGATAGCAACACTTTCTATGATGCAGTTATAGGTTGGACTGTGCTCTATCCAAATTCATGTATTATAGTTTTTAAGTCTAAATTCTAGAGACCAAGAGAACTCTGAAATAAAAAGATCCATTACAACATTACAAACTCTAGCCAGAAAGAAAGGACCGGTCCTGAGTGAATTGCCAGAAAATGGCTAAATATCATTTGGCAAAATGCACACTAGATTTTAAAGAGCAGAGTGTGCTATCATGACAGCTTGCATAGACAAATGAATAAATTGCTTACACTGACCCTAAATTGCTTATAGAGAGGAGTAGATCTAGAATGTCCTCCAAATTCCTTATGGTTTCAGAGGTGGGGTTTGTGGAAAGTGATGAGATTTCCTCCTTTAAATTTTGGCTGCTAAGTATTGTGTCCTAGCAGTGAGGAAGTGACTACAACAGTGGCAGTGTGGGGTGATGGGAATCATAAGGCTTGGGGAGAGGTGGATAGTCTATAAAACCAAAAGCTGCAGCTCTTTGATTGGTTGAGTTTGTAAGCAGAATAGTCTCAAAGGGTCTGATCATAGAAGTAACTTGATTTTGGATTTCTAGCTTCAAGAACTGGGAGATAATCAGTCTTGTGTAAGTCACTCAGGTTGTTTCTTATGGTTGGCTTAGCAAACTCTTAGAGATGAGAATGCCTGAGACGGTCTACAGGTTAAGGACAGTAATCAAATTAGTGTAATTATTACAAGAAACTGAAAGACTAAATAAAATAAAGCAGATGGAAGGATTAGGAGTGCCAGTTGAGGATTAGAGGTTTTTTTTTTTAAATCCAATATGTGAAAAATTTCTTCACTGTAGAAAAAAAGGAAAAGGGTAACAGTATAATAGATACTGTGAAAAGGGAATGAATCTCTTCAAAAGACAGCAATAACTGAGATAAGGAGGACAGGAGAGGAAGTGGGGAAAAGAGAGATATATCTAAGTATGTAAGCAGAATGGTTTAGATAATTGACTGTGGATTTCTTCTGGTCTATGGAAAAGAACAGTTAATGTTTAATTTTGTTTGCTTTCTTGCCTTCTTTACAAAATGTTTTTCCTGTTTCACTCTTGACTTCTTATAACTTTTTTTCTTGCTTATTCCAATTGTGCATGCATATATCTGGTAACCTGAACAAGTAATTTGAATACAACCCTATGCAATATAATACTGTTGAATTCATATTATTTTGTTTGTGAAATTCTCTATTATTCTAATTTTTTCTTTTATGTTACTATCCTGTATTCTCTTTAAAAATAAATTTAAAAAGGAAACTGGAGCAGAGGTGTGTGTGTGAGAGAGAGTGTATGTGTTTCATTGTGTGTGCATATTTAAGGGAAACACGGTGTGACATGATGTATTCATAAGGCAGCTGGAGGGATTACAAGTAACAGTTGAGGATCAGAGGGTTTTTTTAAAATATCCAATATGAAAAAACCTTCTTTGTCTCAGGAAAAAAAAGGAAAACGTATGAAATTGTTATGCAGGAGTCAAAACTATAAACATTTCTTGCCAATGTTCATTCATTTTGTCCTGTCATCTCCATTACATTATAAATCTTTTCAGGAGAGAGAATCGATTCTAATAGTTTCTATTCCTCATTGTTTTAATACAGATCTTGAACATGGGGAACGATTATAAACAATGTGAGCTAAATGCACTACTTTGAACATGACATGATACTGAAATAAGTTCCATGTCAATGTCTGTGTAAATTATGGAAACTACCATGTTCTAACTATCAAAAGGCAAAGTGATAATAATTTAGCACTAAAGTAAAGGAAGAAAGATAAACAAATGTGAGACAGAAAATTTAAAAATCTGAGGCCCATTTATGTATTCTATAATAAAATAAAAACCATAAAAATAATCTTGGAGATAAAATCACATCCTTTGTCCAACTATTTACATTGCATCTTGCTTTCCATCCTACTTGGGCCATATTAACTGTCCACTTATACATTTGCCCTTGACAATGGAAACAAACAATAGATTTACATGCCTGCCATTTCACTGTCATTACTTTAAAAAATTGATTACCTTTAATCAAATCAGTAATGGCAGGTAATGACTGCTGGTTCACTCAAAAGCATATTCTATGAATGATAAAAAAACATAGAATCATAAATTCATCTCCTTTCCTGTGAAAACACTCACATCAGATTATAGGCTTATCTCAATCCTTCCATTGCCAGTAATGAATAGTGGCAGTCCAAGGTATGTATGGTAATTCCAAGCTAAAGTCTTTTAGAAGATGCATTTGTTTCCCATCAAGGCATCTAGCAGAACACTGCAGCAAGTTTCAGTGTGTTATTCCTTCATGCATCAAAGTCAGCTCGCCAGTGTTGTATTTATTGACCTGTCCAACTCATTTTCCATGATTGATCACTTTTGCCACCCAAGGTTTTCCCTGCCGCACTACCATGGAAAAGTTCTCAACAGTGCTCTGAAAAATTAAAAGCCCCCTTTAATCTTTCACTGGAAAAATCTTTAGCCTTACAGCAACAAGGAGCATCCCATGCCTTGGTACCTCTTGTTTTTGCCATCCAACATTTATTTCTTCCTTTTATTACGAAAAGAAAACCCTACTAATTGTTAGGGCAATTTAATTTCCCGGGTTTCATAGCTTTGTTGCCTAACTCTGATCAAAACAATATAAACAGTATTCTATTACTGGAGCTTATAGGAAACTATTGTTTTCCTCATACAAAGGGACATACCACCCAGTATCTTTTCTTTTCACTGCTTTTTTTTTCTAGTACACAAGAATGATACTGTATATGATAGTGGAATCACCATCCTATCTTTGGAATATGAAGATGGAAGTACTCAATAAATTTGCCGATGGCCTTATTGTATTTACAGTAAAAAGACTATTGCCATTAATCCCAAGAAAACACTTCCCCTCACTTCAAGTACACTAACCCCATCACTCTTGCCATTTCCTAAAGCAGTTCTGGAAGGCCTCTTTCATGAGAGCCTTTATGAAGTATGATTTATAAGAAAAATGGTGGGGCCAGGGGTATAGATCAGCATCCTAGCACCTGCCTGGCAAGCACCAGGTAATGAGTTACATTCCTGATACAAAAAAAGAAAGAAAGAAAGAAAGAAAGAAAGAAAGAAAGAAAGAAAGAAAGAAAGAAAGAAAGAAAGAAAGAGAAACAAAGAAAAAAAAGGTGAATCCTGCAAGTGTCAGCTAGCAGAAAGTCAAGCTTGCCAAAACATTACAGTGAGACCTCAATGACCATATTCACATCAAAAATACTATGTTAAAGTTAAAACCACTATAAGTAAATGTTTTTAATTTCTTCACAATAGTTTTAGCTGTGCAGCTAAAGACGCTCATGAAAATGAACTTCGGGAATAGTCACGAAAGTGCAAGAATGATGAGATAAGTAAGAGTGTTTGAAGAGAATGGGAGTACTTTGAATGATTTTACTATAACTTTTAAAATTTAAACACTGGGCCAGGGAGATAGTTCAGTGGTATAAGCAGCTGCCTGGCAAGTACAGGGGCCCAGGTTCAATCCCTGGTATCGCCTGTCATGACAGCCCTGTGTAGAACGGGCCGTTGGAATCAGGTGTGGTAGTACGAGCCTGTAATCCCAGCGCTGGGGATGTTGAGACAGGAGGATCATCATGAATCTGAGCTGTGCAGTGAGACCCTGTAACAAATAAATAAATAAAAGGTTAAATAAATATTTTTTTTCCTGTACTTTAGGGAAGGCTCTACAGAGTGTTCAGGGTCTCACTACTAGACTGAACTTGTAGCAATCCTCCTGTTTACAGCCTCCCAAGTGCTGGGATTACAGGCATGTGCCACCACGCCCAATCTCAGCATCCCTCTCAGCATGTCCCAGGGGTGGGGCCAGCAAGACAGGCCTGGGGATTGAGCCCCTGGCCCCTGCACCTCCTTGCAGGTGCTTTAATCTGCTGAGCTATTTGATTGGTCCTAATATTTTAAAAATTTAAACATTAATGGTATTTTCAGTCACCTCATATACATGCAAAGAAAATGAAAAAGAATACATTATTTCCCTAATAATGTATGTAGTAACATAGGTACTACTATTCACTTTCTTCTTAACTTATAATACTGAAAGTAAAACTAATTACAAAATATTCATAGTAAATGTGAGGTGTGCTTTTGGTATTTTGATTGGAATTGCATTATATCTATCTAGTACTTTTGAAAATATGGCCATTTTCACTATGTTGGTTCTTCCTAGAACGCACAAGGGATACCTTTTCATTTTATGATGTGCTTTTTGATCTCTTTGTTCAGAGTAGTTCTCAATGTAAATGTCTTTTACTTCCTTCATTAGATTGATTCCTAAGTGTGTCATTTTTTTCTGATGCCTTAGTGAAGGGTGTGGTTTCTTCATTTCTCTCTTTATGAGTGTGTTATTTATGTACAGGAATTCTATTGATTTTTGAGTGTTTACTTTGTATGTAGGGTGCCGGCCCCAGCCCTGGCGCATGCTGAGAGGGAGATTAAGACTGTGCATGGTGGCGCATGCCTATAAACCCAGCTCTTGGGAGGCTGTAAACAGGACAATCACTATGAGTGCAATCTAGTAGTGAGACCCTGAACACCCTGTAAACCCTTCCCTAAAATACAGGGGGGGGGGGATAACCAAAACTTTGTATGTAGGTACATTGCTGATTTGGTTATTTAATCTAGATATCTTTTGGTGGTGTTTTGGGGTCTTCTATGTGGATTATCATGTAATCAGATCATGTAATCTGAAAACAATGATAATCTAACTTTGTCATTGCCTGTCTTTTTTTTTTT
>NW_004524577.1:30004790-30017925 GCF_000260255.1 Octodon degus | reverse complement strand
AAAAACTGGCCTTCCACCTGTCCACGCTTAAACCTAGACCTCAGTTTATCACCATTCACTGAATTAAAAGCAAGATGGATTAAGGGCTTAAAGATGAAAACAGAAACAGTAAATCTATTAGAATATAGAATAGGTAGAGTTCTTGAAAATATAGGCGTAAAGACTTTATAAAAAAAAATCTGATTGCACAAGAAACAATACAAAGAATCAACAGATGAGAACTCATCCTATTAAAGAGCCTTTGCACAACAAAAGAGACCATCAACAGAGCAAAGAGACTACCTAAAGAGTGGGCACAGAACTTTCCAGCTGTCTCTCAGACAAAGGATTGACATCTACAATATATAAACAACTCAAAAATCATATTTCCCAAATTTAAAGATCCAATCCAAAATTGGACATTTGAAATGGAGACATTGTGCAGATGAAGAAATAACAAAGTCAAATCATGTATAAAGAAATAACTAATGATGTTGAACATTCCCTTATATATGTATTTGCTTCTGTAGTGTGTCGCTAGTGTAAGAACCTAGAAGAGTAAATATAATCTGAAAGGTATAATAGATACTGTGAAAGGGAAAGCACTTGTTCAATGGGAAGGAAAAAGTAGGAGGAGGAAAAGAACAAAGGGAAAAAGATATGGGTATGTATATATGCAGGATAATTTGCATAATTGTATTGCTGATTTCTGCTGATCTTTTGAAAGGAGTAGTTAATTCTTGATTTTTTTCAAAAAAATTCTTAATTTTTTTTAAATTTCTTATAACCTTTTCATTGTTGTTGTTGTTGTGGTGGTGGTTGTGTTATGGGGGATGGAGCTCATGACCTTGTGCTTGCCAGGCAGCCACTTACATCACTGAGATACTTCTCCAGTCAAACTGCTTTATTAAATGAATTTTGCATATTTATATTTGATAATATAGACAACTAATTTGAAGATAACATCATGCAATACAGCAGCTGTTGTTGAAATCTCATTATTTTGTTTAGTGAAATGTTGTATGGTTTCTAATGCTGTTTTTTATTACTATTTTATATTCTTTAAATATTTCCCACTTTAAAAAAAAGAGATGATAATTAAAACAACACTGAGATTTTATCTCACCTCAGAAAGGATGGTTATTATCAAGATATCAATCAATAACAAATGATGGAAGGACAGTGAGGAAAAGGGAACCCTTTTTCATTGTTGGTTGGGTGAACCCTTTTCCATTGTTGTTCCAATTGCTGTGGAACTAAATGTAGTGATTCTTCACAAAATTGGAAGTACAGGTTCCATTAGACCCATCTATTCCCACTGTTGGTATCCTCTTGAAAGAATTACAAACATCATACCAAAAATATATATGCATACCTATGTTTATTGCACTACAATTGGTAATAGCTGAAACTTGGAAATAGCCCAAATGCCCATCAGTTGATGAATGGATAAAAATGATATGGTATTTTTATACAATGGAGTACTACTCTGCTATAAATAAGGATAAACTTCAGGCCGGGGAGATGGCTCAGTAGAATGAGCACTTCCCTGGAAAGTGCAAGGGTCTGAGTTCAATTCCTGATTCCAAAAAAAAAAAAAGAAGAAGAAGAAGGATAAACTTGAGGTATTTCTAGATAAGTGAATGCACCTTGAGACCATCTTCTTAAGTGAAATAAAGTGTAAACATCACATTGTTTCTCTAATGTGAGAAACTGAAAGAGTAAATAGGGACACAAATATATAACAGATAATGAGGAAATGGGAAGAAAATGTTCAAAGAGGAGGGGAATAAGGGAGAAAATGGAAGAAGAAAGGGAAATGAAAATAAAGAGAACAGAAAAAAGTTTAAATTGCTTTTTTAAATAAGGAAGAGAAGAGGGGCTGAGGTAAGGGGAGGGAGTGAGATGGGAAATAAAATAAAAATCAAGATCTATTATGTATGTGTACAAATTCTTTACGACAAATGTTATCACGTGTATCTAAAATGTACCAACCAACCAAATAAAACTGAAAAACTAAAACTGATAGGATGAGTCACTCATGTAATGGATCACTAAATATGTATGCAACATTTAGAGCTTATCATCTTTAAAGACTTTTTAAAGAACTATGCAAAAATGTTTTTCTATTTAGATTTTTAAATGAACTATTTAACCAGTTATTAGAAAATGATTCCTATATTCATGATAAGAATGTACAAACAAACAAACAAACTCATTTTCAGGACCAACTCCTGAAGTGCACACTCCTGGAAGGAGTGATCACATGCACAAACCACTGCATATGTTACAATCTGTTTCTTATTCACGGGTACAAATCCTGCTGTGCTAGAACAGAGTCAGCTACTGAATTCATCTAGTGTGGTGTGATCCAATCACCTTCCAAACACATGACAATCTGGGGGACCTTTTTAGATCTAAATAGTAACAGAGACTGACTGGACAAAATCACAAAGCAAGTGAAATTTGCATTAGGTAGTTTCCAGTTCCTCCTGCAGTTCACGCTTTCTCTATGTTTCTTGTCACATTCAAAGCCTACAGTCAAAACTGTAATATTTGTTTTTTGTTTTTCTCTTTGGGATGGTGTCTACAGGGTCTCACTACGTAGATTGGACTCATAGTGGTCCTCCTGTTTTCAGCCTCCCAAGTGCTGGGATTACAGGTGCACACCACGATGCCCTTTCTCAGTTGCCCTCTCAGCACTCCCTGAGTAAGGGCCTGTATAGCATGCCGGGGATCAAACCCTCACTGCTGTGCTCTGCCTGAGCAGGCACTTTAGTCCACTGAGCCTAATATTCTTATTTTTAATACTCTCCAATTAATGTAAAAATGATTGATAACATCTAAAATGTACCTCCTGAAGATACTTGAATTCTGATAAAGACAAAGATCTAGAATGAAATGGAAGAAAAATATTCTAGCCAGACACGTGAAGTAGCTTCATTACCTTATAGAGCTAAAGAATTACTTTAAACAAAAGAAATAGAGTAAAGGCAGTTTTGTTTGCTAAAATAATTCTTATTATCCAACTCTGAGGGAAACTAACAGATTTTACACAGTGTATACATTATTTATCACTTTTTGCATATTTATTCGTGTATGCCCAACTGTTTACAAATAAATTTTTAAAATAACAGCACTTTCTGCATTCTGTGGTTGACACCTAGTTGATTTATCTTGGGAACTTTCATATGGCTGTAGTCGCATGGAACCTGGGCTGCATGCCCCAAATGGGTCACTAATATGTTTACTGATTGCTCCTGGCTGTCCACTGGGAGTTTGTAGACTGAAAAAATCTATGTCCTCTCTCTGTTTCTTAAGTTTCCACAGCAAGATGACTTAGATGCAAATGGAAGATCTCAGTATTGGGAGATTCCAGGCAACACAGGAAGAGGTTGTGAAGCTTCTTATGACTTACCCTAGATGTCCCTGACTGCTTACCTTGCTGTGTTCTATTGAGCCTATAGCCTGCATATAGGTTATTAGACTCTGTCTTTTGATATGAAACTAATAAGACACCACTGAAAAGACGATAGGAGGGAAGATGTAATGTAGAGCATCTTAGTAATATATAGTCTTCCACAACTTCTATGATAAGAATGCTCATTGTTGTAAAATATGCATTCTCTTATTCCTTTAAATAATAGATTATCACTCTGTATACATCCACCAAGTCCATTTGTTTCAAGCTGTGGTTCAGTTCTATTATTTTTTTTGCTAGGTTTTTGTCTGGTTGACCTATCTTTTGGAGATAAGGGAGTGTTAAGGTCTCCTGTTAAGATTGTGGTATTGGATATTAGATTTTTCATGTCCATTAAGATTTGCTTTATATAGTTGGGTGCTCCCGTGTTTGGTGCATACATATTTATGAGTGTTACATGTTCCTCTTGAATTTTTCCCCTAACTAGTATATAGTGGCCTTCTTTATTTTGCTTGATCATTGTTGGTTTGAAGTTGAGACTGTCTGAGGATAGGATTGCTACACCTGCTTTTTTCTGAGGTGCTGGGGCATGTAGTATTGTGTTCCATCCTTTGATTTTTAGCCTATGAATGTCTTTATGAGTTAAATGTGTTTCTTGTATACAGCATATTGTTGGATTTTGTTTCCTAATCCACTGTGCCAGTCTCTTTCTCTTAATTGGTGAATTGAGTCCATTTACATTGATGGTTAGAATTGAGATGTATTGACTTATGGTTGCCATGTTATTTACCTGTTGTCATTTACTCCTTTTTCTCCTGTGTTTAACTGCTTGCCCTATTTAGTTGGTTGCTTCTGATTAACAACAAAAAGGGGATGCAGATGAATGTCCATTTTGTATCTGTGTATTCAAATGGCTAGGATTGATATACAGTTACATTCTCTTAATGAATAGAGGGATTTATTTGTTCTAATGGTGTTTGTAAGTAGGATATCATGTCTGCATCTTGTACAGCAATTAACCACTAGGAAGAATGTATGCAATGTGTTAATTATTGAAACTGTCCTACCAGTATGGTTTGAAACTGGCTCATTGCTATTTGTTTCTCAATAAATTTATGGAAAAAATAACAATAAAAATAATAGATTACCAGAGTTATTACTAATATTCTTAGTGTTATTTACTAAGTAACTCCACAGATATTTCACTAAGTACTGAAATTTTAGAATTTTAGCATTTTCCCCTCCAGTCACATACTCTTTCTGTCACACTGTCATTCTGTCTTTCTGTCTCTCTGCCTCTCTCTGTCTCTCTCTGTCTCTGTCTCTCTGTCTCTGTCTGTCTG
This sequence comes from Octodon degus, assembly GCF_000260255.1. Classification (NCBI taxonomy): domain Eukaryota; kingdom Metazoa; phylum Chordata; class Mammalia; order Rodentia; family Octodontidae; genus Octodon; species Octodon degus. The sequence goes on along the minus strand of NW_004524577.1, from coordinate 30,013,182 downwards.
TCTGTCTCTCTCTCTCTCTCTGCCTCTCTCTGTCTCTCTGTCTCTCTGTCTCTCTCTGTCTCTCTCTCTCTGTCTCTCTCTCTCTCTCCCTTCCTCCCCTTCCTGTCTCCTTCACTTTACACAGTTGTGGCTATAAGGGCACATCCCAGCTAGAAAAGATGAGTGGAAAATATAGGCCATATCCAGATGCCTTCTAAAACTGAGACTGCTGGGACGTCATGAGTTTTTCTTGCTCTTGCTAGCATGGAAATAAGGACCGGGACAAGCACAGAGATCCCACGTTAATGGCACCAGCATCTTTCCCTACCATCCTTGAGAAAACTAATGTGTGCATTTCCTTCTGTAGTTTGCCTATAGGTTGTCTAACTTTTGCATTCCCAAACACAGATTGAACCATTGTTATAATTGGTCTTTTTATTATAACAACTCACTCCACCTTTAGATATTGCATGTTTTTGTGCTATTTCCAAAATCTCTGGAATATACATTATCATATTGGTTTCTTTTCTGATATCAGCTTGATTTTAACAAAACAGAAGATAGTGATATGGTATGAATACAACATTTTACTGAGTTATAAATTAAATACCATATGCTTTTCAACTTTTAACCAATCATTAATAATTTAAAAAGTCTGTTACATGCAAAAATTTTCTAGAGGATACAGGTGGGTGTGGGTAGTGTTGACAGAATAAAAAATATTTTTTTTTTCATTTCATAGTAAGCCTCAATTTGAAGATAATTTCAATTTAATAAATTCAAGGCCTTGGTTTTGTTTTAACTGTAAGGAATTCTGTTGTCTCTGGCTATATACTTTCAAAATATAACATTCTCTCAATAGAATATATGCTTGACTTGTTAAAATTTCATCGTTAAGTTTTCCACATAACTTTCAATCTTCACTGCCAAAGGTGTTAAAAGACCTTAGCTAATACCACTGTTAGTTGGTAAAAAGAAAATAATCTATTTTGCAAATGTGAATGGAAACAACATACCTCTTCCAAAAAGAGACTGGAAGGGAATTAATTTCACTTGATGATAAAGCTTAATTTTTAGCATGGGTTATGTAAACTATGAATATTTCATTTTAAATTAGAATTACATTAAAGAAATTTCCAGAGTACTGGTTTAGTCCTTTGACCTCTAGGTATATATAACAGATCAACAAAGAAAGGAAATTTTATGGCATATATTCTTTATTCTGCCTACATCTACTCAAATTCTCCCACATCTAAGCACATCTTTCTATCTATCTATCTACCTACCTGTCATCTATGTATCTATCATCTTTCCTTCTGCTTCTGTGCATGCTCATGCATACACACACACACACACACACAGACACACACACACACGCATGCATACACTATATTATAAAGGCCTGTTGACTAAAGTCTATAACACACATCAGTCCAAATTAAATGCACAACCACAATATTAGAGTGCTGAGCAGTTATACAGCAAAATGTATGGATCCAGAGAGGTCTGAAAAATCAGGGCCATTTTGTGATGAACACTATCAGGATTTTAGGACACATCCACTCTTTTCTGCTAGTATGGTTTCATTTCTCACTTCACTGAACTTGGTTCTTTGTCAAGAAAAGTGCAGGGAAATAGTATTGCCTTTGAGAATAAATGTTCTGGAACACATTTTTTTTTCCCTGAGGAATGAATAGATATTGATCTACTATTTCCTAGCATTCAGAGTTGCTAAAGTAAAAGACCTATCTAGAGTGTTTAATCAATGTACTCTCACAGATACTCTTTACTCTTCACTTGGAGAACTCTGCTCAGAACCTGAGCTATTTCTACAAATAAAACAGGAAGAAAGCTTCGAATAAACCCAAAGGTTTTTTTTTTTTTTTTTTTTTTTTTTTTTTTTTTTTTTTTTTTTTTGTATTTTAGCAAAGGGTCTTCAGGGTCTCACTACTAGATTGGACTTGTAGGGATCTGCCTGTTTACAGCCTCCCAAGAGCAGGGATTACAGGGCATGCCCTCACACCCAGCCTCAATTGTCATCTCAGCGTGCCCCGGGAGCGGGGTCGGCAAGGCAGGTCCAGGGATCAAAGCCCCAGCCCCTGTGCCTGCTTGCAGGTACTTTAATCCACTGAGTTACTTGGCTGGCCTAAACCCAAAGGTTCTAAAATCTCATTCTAATTCTAGTTTTTTCTGTATTAAAGACAGAATCCACAGACTGAATCTGATAGCTAAGTGAAGGAAAATTGGGTGATAATTTTCTATTTGTAACAATGTATAGCAATATACATTGAATAAATTCATCACTTATAATTTGTTTCAATGAAAATATTTGCTCTCAAAGATTTGTCGTCAAATTTTTAAATTCACACTTTTTCTGAACTGAGTTTCTCTGCTTAGATAGGCAATTTTTAACCTGGTACTACAAGGAGAAGGAAAGCTGTCCTCAACACATTAAAAAACAAAAGCCAAAATGTTTCACTTTCTATTTAAATGAAGAATGTCATTTAAAATGCTCTTAGAAATCCCTCTTCCTTTTTCATTGTCATAGTAATTTTGCATTCTACTAAAATTTGAAAGTTTATGGCATTCTAGTAAGAAGAAACCATCATTCCTTGTTTAACAGTAGTAATTGTTGAGTATTGGATTTTCTTATCAAGGTTATTCTTTCACTTGTAATCTGGTAGCTTATGATTCCAAGCCTAGAAATCTGTAACTAAGTGTAGAGGCCACCGCCTATTTGGGAATTTAAGTTCAAGCTCCTAAACTCAGTATGTTGTCCAAAATCTGTTTGGTAGAATTTCCTCTTTCAATTCAAATATCTATATCTATATCGATATCGATATTGATATCGATATTGATATCAATGTCTATGTCTATGTCTATGTCTATATCTATATCTAAGTATATATAGATATTAACATTTTGGAAAAGGAGAATTAATGGAGATTTGTGTTGCATTTTTAATTATTAAGTTTCATTCCTCATTCATATGCTTTTCTATTAGTTTTTTTGTATGTGTGTTTTGTATATATAGTCCATAATATTGGGTCTTCCGCTTGAGTGGCAATGTCAGAAGTTGTTGACCTGAGTCCCCTACAGCTCAACATCACAACATGGCTTTATTTCTTGTACTTCATTTTTATACTTTTCTGCTAGATGGTTAAGACCAAGATAAAGCAAGACCCATGTAATAAGAATTGTAACTTTGGATCTGATAAGGTCAGTGAAATCCCCTCAGGATTTATCCTGAGACCCTGTACCTCAGATTGTAGCTCCTTTGTCAGTGTCAGCCATGTGGATGAGTCACGGCCATTACTTGGTCAATTTGCTTTCTATGAAAGCCTGAGAGAATGTAAGAGAAGAAATGGTGTATTTGCTTCCACCATTCTGTTTCATGAGCTATTCATATTGAGCATCATTTGCTTTTTCCTACTTTGTGCAAGAAAACTGAGTCAAGATTGGAAAAGTTTACACATCAATGCTGTACATAAAGTCTATCATCTCCTAGTCTCTATTATTCGCTATGGGACTCAGAGAATAGTATTGATTCAGAATGAGCTGATTCTTGCATTCAGTCAAGATTTTGTAACTTCAGTACATTTTATCAGCCTGAGCAAGTTTAAAACCTCCTTATAACTACAGGATATGTCTACTTCAGGAAATCCAATTCAGATTCAGTTTGTTAAAAGTTTCACAATTCTGTCTCTAAAATTTAATTTGTCTTTATTCTATATATACTTGGTTTATCCTAATAAAGATGGAAAATTCAAGTTACAAGATCAATTTTTTTTAAAAAGCAAATAACATTAAGAAAAAATCCATTCTTTTTACACAATTTATAAAGCTAGTCTCTTATTCATACATGGAGGTTTTCTGAAGGACTGCTATCATTGCTAAAGTTAATATAGGATAATTCCTAAATTAAGAGACGTGTATCCCTATTATATAATATTTGGGTACACTTTTACAGAGTTCCTCTTTTATTTCTAAAGCAGAATGGAAATGTTTTCAAATCAGTAATGTAATAATGTACAATAATCATTACAATTATGTAGAAAATGCAGTAATATAGGCGATAATGCAGAGAATGCATACAAAAGTAAAACTACTCATAAATATGACAAAATTTATTAATCCAGGGCAAATGTGCAAATGATTTGGTAGTGATCGTGGCCTGTGCCTGGACCTCATCATTTGGAATTCCACTGACTGTTAGGAAATTAATTATTCATTCCTTATTCTAAGAGAGACAGTCTAATCAATTCCTTGCACCATTATCGAAAGCAAACACAAAAGTAAGTCTTACATCTCCTCTACGCCCAGTATGAAGGACCATTCAGGTCAACACATTAAGCAGTAAAATAAATGCACACTCTAATTGCAGCAACCAGAATAATCATATTTACAGAAGTATAAAATAATAATAGCAGTAATATAATAAGGTATCCAGCATTATTGCTAGTTATGCCTAGCAGTAGAAAACTTTCGGTACCTCTTCTTGTCAAGTATTACTGGGCAAGAACTGGGAATACTCCTAGCTTCATCCACTTTTATTCTTTGCCTGATACTAATACAACAAATGATCTTGGAATATCAAATGGTAGTTTCAAGCATGGAACACGTGGAATCTTGGAAAAGACAATTTTAGATTTCTGATGTATACTTATCCATCAATATCTGTAGGAAGTATATATTCAGGAATCCTGTGGATATCAAAATCAGGTCCTCAATTTCCTTGTAAGGGTTGCATGGTACATACATAGCACCTATGTGTCTCCTCCTATGAATTTTAAATCATATATAGATGATTCATTCACTTAATAAAATGAAAATGCGATGTGAACATTTGTTATATTGCTTGGAAAATAATAAGACAAGAATGTCTGTATAATTTTTTCAATTATGCTTGATCTGCAATTTTTTGCATCCTCAGATGGAGGGCCTGCAGACAAGGAGAACTGACATAGCTCAGTAGCGCATTTAGTTTAGGAAAGAATGAGCTTTTATTCACAAAAGCAGCTCTGAAACATGGTATGCATTGTGCAATTTTATTATTCTTTGGAAGCCCCATATCTAAACAGCATAGTTACACATGCTGGTAATAGCTGAAGCTGGAAACAGAAATTGATATCTGCTTATGATTAAAATGTTACACTGGAGGACTCAAAACAGTCATCACACTAGGTTATGAAATAGGCATGACATGCCCCTTTAGTTAACAAACCACTTGTATAAGCTTGGAAGAACTTTCTGGTTCACTATGATTGGGTAAATGGTTGGTTGACCCCTGAGAAAAAGCAGTCTTCTCCACTTGATATTTGCTTCTCATCAGGTTTTGAAGCATTACAAAAAGAAACAGGTTGTATGGACACAATTACATGCTGCAGCCACAGCTGATGCAGCCTTTCTTTCTTCCTAAGAACTTAATGTCCCAAACGTTTTTTATCAATTCCAGTAGTCAAAATAACTTGGAAAAAAAATACAGACACAACAGGAGTAAAATAGGACTTCAGAATAATATAGCTTGAAAATTAAACTCTTTCCTGATGGGACTACCCATTTGAAGCTTGGTATTTGGCCAAAATATATCTCCTAGTGGTATGAGTAGGTGTTCATAAACTTAATTTCTGAATGCATTTTAAAAAAGGTAGGTATAAACATTAAAGGCTGTATTGTTGAAAAGCATTCTAAAAGCTATTTGAAAAAAAATGTAGTCGTAGGTGGACTGAAATCTTACGGCTGAAATGTATATAATATAGTATTTTGAAGGAAACTTGAGTGCAATATTAAGTATATAAAAATAAAAGTTTCTTGGGTTGGGGTTATAGCTCAGTGGCAGAGAACTTGCCCACCATGTACAATGTACTGGATTCTGTCTCCAAATCAAAAAAAGAAAAAAGGAAAACTATATGACAATTCCCAGAAAAACATGGAGTAATTTTAGATACAGTAAAAATATTTACAAGGATGGGTGAATATAATTTTTAATTATTTTTTACAAGTCAGTAATATGCAGGGATACTTTTCACTCTGTTTTCTTCTTTATAAATTAAATTTTACAAATACATTTAATGGAAATAGTTTCTAATACATTCTCTCTCCTAAAACATTAGAGTTTTAACCAGGTGAGGAAAATAATTCAAAGAAATGAGATGCAGATCAAGCATAATTAGGTTTAAGATTAACAGGTTGGTTTCTGTTTAATTGTGTCTCCTTTTAGAACCATATAGGAAAGAGAAGATAAGAAAAATAGGCAGACACATATTTCTTAAAAGTTTTATATTAGCTCATGGCTTCAATGTGCATCTAAGCATAAATTCTACCTAGTAACTTTAGTAATCACCATGGAAAAATTTTGAACAACATACACTGCTTGTTAAAAAGCATTCCACTAGTGCTCATTTATTACTTCCAAGTCTTTATTAACCTTTAACACCAGATAGATAAACCTTTCCTTGTGTTAAAGTTGTATTGTATTGATGTTATCTGGTGGGATGTAGTTAATACCCTGCCTTAGTTCTGGTATCAGAGTTCAACATGTTGCCTCCAATTTGACTTGGAACATTACCCAGCCTCCTGGGCTCAATTGCTACATCTAAATCACAATTTCTATAGCCTTTTCCTCTGCCCCCAGCTCTGTTTATGAACTGCTACTAGGGATACTTTGATAAGGTTTATTTGCTTTGGCTTCTTTCTTCAAGAAAGTACTAAAGGGAAATAAAAGAAGTTATAATATTAATCAATGAACAATACACTGAACAGTTTAAAATACGACTTTAGTGAATTATTGTAAGACATATATATTTTAGTTTTGTTTTGAGTTGTGTTATCTTCTATTGAGTTGGAAGTCTCTTTGCTTTCTTCCTCCTCTAATGGATATTTCTTTCTTTTTTTTTTTAATGTACTGGGAATTGACCTCACAACCTCGCACTTGCCAGGAAGGTGCTGTTCACTGAGCTATATCACCAGCCTTTTCTCTACTAGATCTTAACTGGTTAAATAATTCTGTGTTTTTCAACCCTTCAGACCCAAATTTGCCCCCAATTAAAAAAAATCCAATTGCTAGACTTGGGAGAAAATATATGGTTTCTGGACTAATTTCTAATTTATCTTTATAAGTACTGATGATTATTTTTTATCTGTAGATGTCTATTACAAATATTCATTGGGCCCATATCAAGTTGTGAGTTGAAGAAAATGAGTGATTGGTTATTGTTACCATGTATCATCATCTATGCATGATGGTGGTGGGTTCAGAGGCGTCCTATGGAGTGTAGTTACCATCAACATTTTTTAACTGTGCTCTTCTAAAATTATATAATACAAGTAACAATCTTTTATTTCCACTTTTGACATTTTCCCCTGTGGTTAAAACATATATTCAATCATACACTTGACATTTACATTAAGAAAATCAACACAACCAAAGTTAAGCCACCATATAAAGAACATTGCGACACTTCTCCTAAAGTTGCTTCTCTTATAACCTGCATTGCAGTAATTCATTGAACAAGTACCCAGTTATGAGGTGAAAACCCTGGAAATCTTGCATGATTCATCTCTTGTGTGCAAACCACTCTTCTTCTCCCTGCTCTGAATGGTCTATTAGTCTCACTGGCTGATCTCCAAAATATACCTTCAATCTGCTCTCCACCAAGGTCTAGCCACTGTGGTCTTGCCACAGGACTACTAAATAAGCTTCCTGAGTAGGTAATGCATTTGTTTTCTGCTCTACTCTTACATAGACCCATTACATACAATATTATCAAGATTGCACTTTTGAAAGTACAAATCACAGCCTACAAAGTTTTACTCAATTTACTGCCTACCTTGCCAGCACAATTTTCTTTTATTCAGAAATTGTGCAATCAATTCTGGGATCTTGCCTTTTAGGTTTAAGAGTTTTACAAAAGCAACAATTTCACTTTCATCTGAAAACTTTTTGAGTTGCTATTTCTATTTTATGGACATGCTTCCCTTACTGTCAGATCTTGCCCCTTATTTTTTAGCTGTACATATCAATGTAGGTTAATATCTATCACTTCATCACTGAGGCTTTTGCTTACCATTCCAGCTAACGTGACACACTTTACCCCAATGCTACTCCTAACCTCATGTATTTTTAGTAGTTTATTGCATATGTCTTTATTTCATCATATTTATGTGTTTATATATAACTACTATCTATACAACTAGATGCAATATAATCTCCATGAAGTCAGAAATATGTTGTTTATTCACTTATGTATCATCCAAATGTAGAACATTGTCAAGGGCGTAATCCTGTATCATTAAAAATTTGTTGATTCTATAGTGGATGAGTGTTTTAATATGCTATTTGAATTTGGTAAAAAATTTATGAAAGCCTAAAATAAATTATTCTATGGATGAGTTTAAAAAATTGAATATATAT
>NW_004524577.1:30003144-30004690 GCF_000260255.1 Octodon degus | reverse complement strand
TTATTATTATATTATCTTAAATGGTAATTTACTGGAATTTCAAATTCCAGCCAAGATTGAGTAGCAGAACAGAAAGTTGCCCACCTATCTTAACTAGCCAAACAAAGAAATATATGAACATGATGATTTGTCAGACACGGGAGGACACATGGTTCAGGACAGTGATACATTATAGAAGAAAACCAGAATGAAATGAGTTCTAAGATCATGGTACTTCCTATCTGGAGAGAGTTCAGGCCACAGCACACGGAGTCCTGAAAACAGCCTTTCTCTTCCCTAGCTGGGAGGACAGAGTGAAGCCTTTGAGAAACCTAAACTACCAGAACGTTCAGGACACAGTACTGGAGTGGAGAGAGATGAACACAGTGAGGCCCAAAAGTCTGCAGACAGTTTCTCCAAAGTATTTCGGTGGTGATAGGCATAGTAGGATGAGGAAATTGCCTAAAATGAGGTTTAAAAAGCATAGCACAAGAAAGAAATGATAGGAACAAGGTCTACCCATCACCAGCAAGCCAGGAACATTTTGTTTTTACACTAGTTGAAGTGAAAATAAACATCGTGGTATAGAGGATATAAAAAAAGTATGAAAACATGTAACAATTCTATACAAGAAATGTAAGTGTTATATACTCCACACATGTAATAATAAAAAAAAGACTACAAAAACAGCACTCAAATGTGTATTTTCTTAGAAAGAGCTAGTCCTGAACTCCTGGACTAATAGTACTCTTGTTCCAAATAACAAAGCAAAAATGCAGGCTTTGTAATAATCAAACATTTTACATAATTTGATTATGTCCCAAAATCAAGTCTAAATATATTTCCTTGATAAAAAGCAAGACCTAAAATGTAAACATCATATTTGTTATCTGAAAAAACTTTTATTCGGTTAAAGAAGCAAAAAAAAGAAAAAAAGACTCAAGGGATGAAAACTGAAATGACTAAAATGACAGAATTAGTCGAAAGAAAAGAAATGGCAAAAAAAAATAGTTTTTATATATACCAGATACTTTAAAAGATGCAATAAATCATACACATGTTAAGGATAGGCAAAGAACATTATTGATATTATAGAAATGAGAAATGCGGATATATAGGTGGGCTGTATGTTCTTTGTCCCTAAAGCTGTTATTCCCAGTACCTTGAGTTTTCCATGTGACACTACCAATTGTATAGAATCCATTTCTTCTAAGAACTTCTAATGCTTAGAAGCTGCTGAATTACTAAATATTTACTAAATAATTAATAATTACTAAAACGGCTGCTGAAATAAACTTACATGAGTACTTAATTTCTGTGATGTTCTCTTAATTGCTACATGAACTTGAGCTGCATACCCAAATTTTTTTGAGAGTTCATATGTATATCTGGATGGTGATAGTGATTAAAACTCTGAATTCTGTTAATAAGCCAATAGAAATTAGTAGTGTAATTATCTCAGCTAATATATCCATTATATGTATTAGCTAATATATATCTATGTCATATACAGATTATATATATATAATCACACACACACACACACACACACACACACACACACACA
>NW_004524577.1:29994710-30002257 GCF_000260255.1 Octodon degus | reverse complement strand
GTGCTTACCACAGTAGCAGGTACAAAGTAAACTCTTAATAATGTCAGGTATTACTATTACTAATAAATAGTTGTCTAATTAAAAGGCCATAAGTTAAATAATATGTAATGATAGTCTAATGGCAGTAGTCCTTTTGGATAAATCACTGAATTCTATAATTTTCACACTAGAAAGAGACCTAAAGTTCATTTCATCTAGTCCAGAATTCTCCAATTTAACACTAAATTTGAATTTCTGGGCTCTACTTAAGTTCTATTATATCACATTTATTTATGATTGAGGTTTTGGCTCTGTATGTTCAAAATCCTGCTGGTATAGTTTCATGATTTGGAGACTGAACCTGGATCCTTCATGCTAAGTTCCATCTGAAGTCTTGTTTTATTTTTTCTTCTGGGACTAAGTCTTGGTAAGTTGCTAAATTGCCTAGGTTGGGCTAAAGATTGTGATCCTCCTGCCTAAACTTCACAGGGCACTTGCAATTTAAACATCCATGCCTGGCTATCTCGGCAGGTATTTATTATGTGCAATTGCATCTAGGAATCACTAAGCCAGCTAAGCCTTTTATGTTGCAATTCAGGTAACAGAAATTTACAGGGAAAAGAAGTTGGAAAATTAACTCAAACTAGGCGTCAGTATGTAGACTTTCAACCAAATCTAACTAGTCAGACATTCACATAGAAGTATGAAAGAGCTTCAGAATCTTTCTCATGCTAGGATTTTCTACAAAGGAATAAAGACTCAGAAAGCAAGAAGGAGAAAGAAGCTATATATCTCCCATATGTCCTTGTTATTATAGATTCCATTACTGTAGATAGGTACAGGGAGGGAAAATACTGTGCCTTAATGTCACTTTTGAATCTCAATTTACTAACATAACTTTTTGTTTGTTTTGGTGATCAAGGCAAAATTTCCTGAAAAAGTTAGAACACTACTAGACATTAACACTGTAGTGAGAGAGATCTATAAAAAGAAAGTAATAATGCAGAACAATGATCAGCCAGATCCTGGGAATTAAGTCATCACCATCGTCTTATTAACATCTTTTCTGTTCACATTGGCTATAATTAGGCTGGATTTCAGTATTGATTCTGGTAAAATTTGGTAAGTATTTTAGGGTGGTTATATCTTCTCCTACTGATTTTGTAAAACAACAATAATAATTTTATAATTTGTAGAGCATTTTACAAATGTTACCTCATTTAGTTATGTAGTGGTTACCTTGCTTCATATGGGAGCGCATGCAGATCTGATGACAAACTGAGTATCACTAAGTACATGTGCTAACTAGCAGAGTCAGCACATTAATTGGGGCAGCTGGACAAAAGAACAAAATTTGACCCCAGGTCCTGAGCTCAGTCCAGAACATCAAGGCTATGATCCCATCTTAATTCTACAATATTAGTTTTTGAGACTGTTTTACAGTTTACTTCTAGTAAGTTAAGCAAATAGAAGAAACACCTGAAACTACCAGGGCCTCAATAGCAACTGTAATCATAGGATTTAGACATCGCTTTCCAGTGAGTATGTGATACCGTGGGGTCATTTCCCCTTTAGAAACACCCAAAGTGATGCACAGTGTTTCTTCCACCTGAAACTCTCCTCCTTCCATACAAGTCCTGCTCTGAGAGGTTTTTTTCTATTATACTTTTGCTTTCTCAGTTTTTGCCATCACCATTTGCAGAATGATGCTTATGTTTTACACCTGTTTGTTTACTTAGATACTATTTCCTTTCTCTACTAGAGGGCATGAAAACAGGCTTCATGCCTATCTTGTTCACCATTGCATTTCCAGAGCCTAGTCTACTGTTGCTACTCTTTAAACACTTCAATGATCACGTGGGTAAATGAATTCTACCGTAAGGCTGGCTTCTGCATTGGCAGGGCCAGAAGAGGGAGGGTCTTGGCTGAGAAGTAGCCTTCAGGCATCTGGAAAATGACGAATACTTGCAATAACACAATCACACACATGCACATTATCTATGTTTTTGGTGTGGTTCCTCCGTCATATACAATCAGTCATATTGATCCCTCAGGCATACCGTCTCACCAGGGTTTAAAATGCAATACTGTGACTTGTGGCAAGTGAGATTTTAAAAATTAACTTGTACCTCAAAAAGCTGTCAAGTTCAGAATTTTGCTGAGCTCTTTTATTTTGCCTTCAGCAGAAAGAAGCTCACAAGTTTTTTTCTGCTAATAACATAGGATTTATGCTTAAGAAAATCCACTTAACACATTTCCAGAAAGCGTACTTTTTTCTGGAATAAAGTTCGATAGCACATACTATATTGCAAAGATCTGTAGGTACAAAGGGAATGCTTCAGTTTCGATAAATTTTTGAGTTGGACTCTGCCTGGTTTTTGAATTTCTTCCCTAAAATATCATCTAATAAGGGTAGAAATATGACAATATTAAAAATTTAAAAATATACTCACTGTATGACTGAGCTTTTATCATCTAGTAGGTTAGGATTTTCTGGTAATGATATTACTTCTGCTAAAGTGCATAAGTGACAGGGTAAGAGTGAAAAATGCATGATTGATGGAGATGATGAGGACATACGTAGAGGGGGAATTTATTAGAAAATACTAGTTGGCTCAATGTTTCTTTAATAGCTCAGAAGCAGCAGAGAAAAATTCACATATATGTTATCCAAACTGTGGCCTGAGGAATATCTTAGATTGTCAAGAATGAAGAAAAGATAGGTGGCCATCATATTGTAAGAATAAAACTTGATCATTAAATGAGTTCAAATTTTTCATTAGGGATCAGATTTGAGCCAACCACTTTCAGTGGAGAATGATGGTAACTGAACTCTTAATTAAAGAACGAACAGGCCACCACTGAAGAACAAATGATCAGAAAGAGTTTAGAATTGGGGAGTTCAAATATTCTGTAAAATTTAATTTTTTATCAAACCCATATTGAAAGAGGATAACACGTGGATAGCAGTGTTTTAGGACGTCAAGGCCATAAATGTAGTACACACTTTCAAAATCTGAGGAGTAGTAGCACAGAAAGAGCACTTTGCATTTTGGATACTGAATATTTCAAGAAGTGAGCATATCTGACACAGCAGAAGTGAACCTGGGTTGTTCTAGGGATCCTATGCAGGGATGAAGGAGATCAGATGATAGACTATGGGACCATTAAAAAAAAAAGTTTCATTATCAAGAAAACTGAGAATTGCTGAGATGAATAGTTTCATTAAAAAGTCTAGAATTGGACAATCAGTCTTAGTAATGAAAAGATAATTGTTACTAAACAAAGTTCAGGTTAAATGCATAGTATTAACTCACACATCTGTAAAGCAAGTGCTCCATAGGGGAACAAATCAGAAAAAAATTTCTTTTTTTTTTTTAATGCATTTGGAATAGGGTCTCACAGTGCAGCTTGGCCTTGTAGTGATCCTCCTGTTTTCAGCCTTCCCAGCACTGGGATTACAAGCATGCGCTACCACGCTGGGGGGTGGGCTGGTGTAGCAAGTGGTGCTGGGGATCGAACCCTGGTCCCTGCACTTGTCTAAGCACACACTTAGTTGACTGAGATATCTTGCTAGCCCCAAAATTTTTAATTTTTAAGAAAGTAGGAATCAAGTCTCAGAAGTGAAATGTCAGCTATTTGATAGATAAGAGAAAGGGAAAAAAAAAAAAACCCTAAATATCATAGAATGTTCATGCACAGAAAGTTTTTCACGTGCCATTAGTAAGCAATGTTAAGAATCAGATAGGAAGGGCCAGCCAAATAGCTCAGCAGATTAAAGCACATACATGAAGGTGCAGGGGTCCGGGGTTTGATCCCCAGCCTGCTGTACCAGCTCCACCCCCAAGGGCACGCTGAGAAGGCAACTGAGATTGGGCATGGTGGTGCATGCATGCTTGTAATCCCAGCTCTTGGGAGGCTGTAAACAGGTGGATCACTATGAGTCTGATCTAGTGTGAGATCCTGAACATGCTGTAGACCCTTCACTAAAATACAAAAAAAAAAGAAAAAAAATCAGATAGAAATGGCAGACAAATATGTTCTCATATTCAGTGAGTTGTTTCCTTTGCTGTACAGAAACTTCATTATTTGCTGTAGCCCCAGTTGTTTCTCACTATTTTTTCCTGTGCTATTGGAATCCTATTCAGGAAGATAATATTTCACCTATATTCCATCCCAGAAATTTCAATGTTTTCAATTGTATACATAAACTTTTAATCCATTCTGAATTGACTTTAGCATAGAGTGAAACAAAAAGAGCTAATTTCAATGTTCTAGAGTGTCCTCAGCAGTATTTGTTCAGGAGATGTCTTTTATCGAAGATGTCTTTTGGACTCTTCATCAAGAATTTGATGAGTGGGACTATGTGGGATTATTTTTTGTTTTCTGTTTATTACATCTGTTTTTAGGCCAATACTATGTTGATCTTGTTACTATGCAATATTGTGTTACCTACAGCATTGCGCTTTTTGCCCAGCACTGCTTTAGCTATTCTGTCTTTCCTGTTCTTATATGAGTTTAAGAATTGTGTTTTCATATTTTTGTGAAGAATGTCATTGATACACTAGGAGCACTGCACTGAATCTGTAAATCCCTTTAACTAATATAGCCATTAAAAGAATACTCTGCTGATCCTCGAGCAACCTTTCTAACTCCTATTATCTTCTTTAATTTCTTTCATTATGGAGGTCATTCATTTCAGTTTCTTCATTAAATTGATACTGAATTGTTTTCCAAAGCTCTTGTGAATAGAATTGGATTGATCGTCTTCGCAACAAGTTCATTATTGGTGTATGGGAAGATAATTGATATTCATATGTTGTTTTGTATTGTGCCACTTCACTGAATTTATGAGATAAAAGTCTTTTGATGGGGTTTTAAACATCTTCCAAGGAAAAATCATACCACTTCTAGATAGAGATAATTAGACTTCTTGCTTTACTATTTGTATACTTTTACATGCAAAATAAAACAAATAATTTGATTTGAACAAAACTAAACAATAAAAACAAAACAACTAGGGAATATCCAACAAATTAAAGCATACTTGTTTGGAAAGAGCAACAGTAATAGCACTGGCACTTTCTTGTAGACTGATCATGAACAAAAGTGAAAAAAAAACCCTCTAATTATGCAAACCAAGAAAGAAGAATCATTAATATTGATATAGAAAGAAAAATAATTGTCAGCAAGTACTACAAGCAATTGTAATTAAAAATAGATGAACTGGATGAAACAAGCAAATACATAATTTACACAAATATGTAAATTATAAGTTAAAAAAAGTCTAAAGCTGGAATACATCTGTAAAGATTTAAATCATTTAATTAGTTTTTTTCAAACAATACCTTTCAAAGAAAAACTCAAGCTTCATGGTTTCATTTCAAAGAAGAATTGACATCAAACTTTTAAAAAGATTTCAAAAAATACAGAAGAAAAATCTCTAGTATTTATCCTAGAAGTCCAGATAGGCATTATAACAAACTTACAAACCTATATGCCATATGTGTATAGCAAAAAAAATCCTCAACATAATACTATCAAAACAAATACAGCAAAATAGAAAAGTATTACACTCTGTAATCAAGCCGGATTCACCCTAACAATACAAAATAGGAAAATGCTTTCAACATAGGAAAATCTTGTGTCATATACTGAACTAAAAATGGGTGAAAGAACAAGGAAGTTACCTAAATGGAGCCAGTAAAAGAACTGGGTGAAGTCTAATTTATTTTCATTGTTAAAAAAAATTCCACACTGAGGAACAGAGCAACTGTTCTAACCTGACAAATGACGTCTAATATCACAACCAGTGGTGAGACTGAAAGCCCAGCACCTAAGACTACAGAAAGACAAAGGTGTCTTCTATTAATGCTGTACTAGATGTGTCTAAGAAGGGTAACTAAAAGACTGGCGGTGCAGAGGTGATGGAGTAGGGCCCAAGTGAACTGTTCAGCCAGAGGACCACAGACATGGGGTGTGGAGGCAGCAGGGAGTGGCTCAGGTGAACTCGCTGGCCCTGAGGACTCCAGGTATGTGGCAAGGAGGTGCCAAAATGGAAATTATGGGAACTAGTTTACATACAAATTCTCAATTTATGGTCTGTTTTTCATATAACTATAGTTTTTGCTCCTATGGTCTAAAGTACAAAACCATTACTTGCCAAAGGTTGTCAATTTCTAAATTTCACTTACTGTTATTATTATTACTAATTGTATTACTATAGCTAGGATACCATACCTGTCTTAACCATATGTTCTCCCTTTGATATTAATATTGGGAAGCACTGGGGTAATAACCTCACCAAAGCCCTGTACCAAAAGACAGGACAGTGCCACATGGAAAACAATATCTCCCTCTTAATCAATAGAGAAGGCAGGATCTTTGGACAGACACAAACCAAGAATCTCTGGCACACAGAAGATATTCCTGATGAACAGACTTTATAGAGAGGCTCCACTAGTAGTGATACAGCTCTCCACTATGAAAATTTCACCAAAAATGATGGCAGCAATCAAAATAAATAGTTCTTACTTAAATAGAACACAACAAGACAAAGAAGCAAAATGCAAGTTCAGGCCCCCAGCCCACCCAGAACAAATCCAGGAGACATCAGCATAGGAAAAATGGAAAGTTTCATACCTAAATTCTCTGAAATGATTGCAACTGAAGTAAAGAAACAGATTGGTATAGAAGAAAGCAAATCTGAAATGATCTCACAGGGAAAGAAGAAATGACAACTATAATGAAAGAATTGCTGAGTGTATGTAAAGAAAACACTGATTAAAAAATAAAGAAGCATAGAAAAATAATGGAAATCTAGAATGAGCCATACAAAAAAGAAATAAACACATGAAACAGATTCAAAGATATCCAGGAAATTGAAAAAATTCCAATAAAAGGTAAAATCATCTGAATGAAACTGAAGATAGAGTTTTGGACCCTGATGACAACTTTGCAGCCTTTGACCAGGAAACGAAAGATCTTGTAAAAACAATAAGGAACCAGGAAATAACAATTAAACAGCTACAAGATGACACAGAGAAGACAAACATAAGACTAATAGGTATTAATGAAAAAGAAAGTCAAAAAATGACATATATACAATATTTGCAGAATAGCAGAAAACTTCTCAAAACATAGGGAAGTAAGATGACATAAAGTAAGTGAGCATATAGAACTTCAAATAGCATCAACCAAAATGAGTCCACACCCAGACATATAATTATCAAGACCTCAGAAATTCAGCATACCAACAGCATACTAAAAGCTGTTAGAGAAAAGAAATAGATCTCATTTAAAGGAAAGCCTATAAGAATCACAGCAGATATCTCAACCCAAACCATCTCAAAAAGAGCATGGAGTGAACTATTTCAAGGAACACAAGAAGACAACTTCCAACCCAGATTATCTACCCTGCAAAACTCTCTGTCAAAATTAATACTGCAGCAAAATACTTCCATGACAAAGAACAAATAAATTCATAACCACCAAACCAACCCTACAAAGGGTATAGAAACATATTCTAGAAAGAGATAAAAATGAACACACCTGCAAGAATAGCTGAA
>NW_004524577.1:29991987-29993595 GCF_000260255.1 Octodon degus | reverse complement strand
AAGAATCAACCACTGGTATCTCATCTTTTTCTGCACTTCAGAGCAAATCTCCAACAGAGTAAAAAAAACCCATAAGCTGCGAAAAATTATAGCTGACTGTCTCTCTAACAAAGACCTTCTATCTAGGACATGAAATGAATTAATAAAATCAGGCCCCCCAATTTCAAAGACCCAATTCAAAAATAGGCATCTGAGATAAATATACACTTCTCAGAGGAAGAAATACAAATGGCAAATAAATATATGAAAAAACATTCAACATCATTGGGTATTCAGGAAATATAAATTGTAACAACACTTACAATCCATCTAACCCCAGAAAGAATGGCTAACATCAAGAAGTCAGCCAATAACAAATGCTGGAGAGGCTGTGGCAAAAAAAGAACGATTCTGCACTCTTGCTGGGAGTGAAGACATTTGCAATTACTATGTAAATCAGTGTAGAGATGCCTTAAAAAGCTAGGATTGGAGATTCCATTCAAGCCAGCTATTTCCCCACCCCTGGATACTTTTCCAGAGGAACTTAAAACCTCATACCACTGCAACATATGTGCACCCAGGTTTATAGCAGCACAATTTGTCATAGCTAAGTCCTGGAAACAACCCAGATGCCCATCAACTGAAGAATGGATAAAGAACATGTGGTATTTTTCCACAATGGAGTAATATTATTCAGCTATAAAACAGGATAAATTTGAGTCTTTTGTTGGTAAGTGGGTGCAAGTAGAGAACACACTCTAAAGTGAAATAAATCAGACCTGCAAGTCCAAATATCTTATTGCCTCTTTCTCCTGAAAGAAAAGAGTGGAATCTGATGGGTACAAAAGATACTGGGAAAAGAGACTGAACTTATTCAAAAGGAAAGATACACTGAGTTGGAGAGAAGGACAGGAGAGAGAAAGGGAGAAAAAGATTTATCTATGTATGTAACCAAGATGGTTTCGACAACTGTACTGCACATTTTCGCTGGTCTGTGGAAAGAAGCAGTTAATGATTTAATTTGTTTCACCTCTTCCTTTCAAAATTGTTTGTACATTTTCTCTTCTTAATTTCTTTTTGTTTATTGTATTTGCTACAGGGTCTACAGGGTCTCACTACACAGATCAGACTCATAGTGATCCTCCTGTTTTCAGCCTCCCAAGTGCTGGGATTACAGGTGCGTTCCTCCACACCCAGTCTCAGTCACTGTCTCAGTGTACCCTGGGGGTGGGACTGGCACAGCATATGGTGCTGGGGATTGAACCCTGGTCCTTGTGCTTGCCTAAGCAGATGCATTGGCCTGGTGAGCTACCTGGCCAGCCCTCTTGTTAACTTCTTACACATTTTTTTCTTCTTTCAATTTTACATGCATATAACTAGTAATATGAGTAACTGGTTAGAAGACCAGCTACAACAAATAATACGAAATTCATATGATTAGGTTAAGTGAAATTCTGTATCACTTGTTTTTTGTTTTTTTCTGTTTTACTTCTAATTTGTACGCTTTAAAGCTTAAAAAAAAAAAAAAAGAAAAGAAAATTCATGGGGGCGGGGGGACCAGGGATATAGCTCAGTTGCATAGGCTCCTGCCTGACAACTACAAGGTTCCACGTTTGATCCCTGGTACTA
>NW_004524577.1:29989561-29991862 GCF_000260255.1 Octodon degus | reverse complement strand
AAAAAAAAAAAGACAGAAAATTCATAGGTTGAAATTCAAGGGATAAAAAAACAATACTAAATGCACAAGGAGCTCAAAGAAAAGCACAGATAATTATTTGTTTACAAAGAATATGAATTTCAATACCAGGAAGACAAAATGAGATAGAGAAGTTCACTACATGCTTGTTGGAGGAAAATTTCAAGAAGAAGAGATAACAAACATAAATATGTGTGCACCAAATGTAGGAGAACCCTACTATATAAGACAAATCTTAAATGACATGAAAAATCTAATAACCAATAACACAAATTTAATGGGGAGCATTAACACCCCATTTCCTCAAAGAGATTTATCAACTAGAAAAAAAATTAGCAAATAGAAAGCAGAACTCAACCAAACCTTTGAACAAATGGACTTAGTGGACATTGACAAAGTGCTCCACCTAGCAGCATCTAAATAAGCCTTCTTTTCAGCTGTACAAGGGTCATTCTCTAAAAATGACCACATAGAAATCCATAGATCATGTTTAAGTAAATGCAAGAAAACTGAAATTATGTCATGCATATTATCTGACCATAGAATAATGAAACTGGAAATTGACAACAAAAGAAAACACGAAAACCCCAAAGCACATGCAAAATAAACAACACTCTCATCAGCAAACAATGGGTCACAGACACAATTAGGCAAAAAATTAAATAATATCTAAAATCCAACAAAAATTTTAACACTGGAATTTGTGAGACACAATGAAAACAGTTCTCAGAGGGAAATTTATCGTGGTGAACTCACACATTAAGAAAACTGAATGGGAACAAATAAACACCTTAATGCTACACCTCAAGCTTCTAGACAAAGAGCAAATCAATCCCAAGCTCAAAAAAGGAAGAAGTTATAAAATTAGAGCAGAAATTAATGCAATGAAGACAAACAAAGTAACAGAAAAAAATAATGAATCAAACAGCTGGTTCTTTGAAAGATTAAAAAATTGATAAGCCCCTAGCCAACCTCATTATGAAAAGGAAAGAAAAAGCTCATATTCAAGCAGTGAAAAATGAATATGGTAAAATTACTACAAAACCTGTGGAAATTCAGAAGAAACAAGAAGATCTAAAAACTGGGAATAACCAAATTTCAGTCAATGAAATTTAAAATGTAATAAAAAACTTAGTAACAAAAAATGTTCAGGTTCTAATGGATTCACAGCTGAATTCTCCAAGAAATTTAAAGATTTAATCCCAATAATCCCAAAACTATTCAATGAAATTGAAAAGGAAGCAATATTCTCTGATTCATTCTGGAGGAAAGTATTATACTGATACTAAAACTGGAGAAAGGGGCCAGTGCAAAAGAGAAATACCAGTCAAACTCTCTTATGAACATAGCTGCAAAATTATTAATCAAATACTAGCAAGTAGAATGCAGCAAATCATCAGAAAGATCATACATCATTACCAGGTGGGATTCATCCCAGGGATGCAAAGATATTTCAACATAATCAAATTGATAAATGCGATACACCATATCAACCGAGCCAAAGACAAAACCCACATCAACCTCTCAATAGATGCAGAAAAAGCTTTTGATAAAGTACAATACTCATTAATGATAAAAACCCTACTGAAAGTTGGAATGAGTGGTCTATATTTTAATCTGATGACAGCAATCTATGACAAAGCTACAGCCAACATCCTTCTAAATGAAATAAAAAAACTGAAATATTTTACTCTCAAATCAGGTAAAAGACAAGGATGTCCACTGTCACCAATCCTATTCAATGTAATTCTGGAAAAATTAGCCAGAGCCATTAGACAAGAGAGAGAAATAAAAGGGAAAGAAAGACTGGGAAAGAAAAACGTTAAACTATCATTTGTAGAAGACATAAAATACTCTACGTGGAAGACCTAAAAAAATTCCACTAAGAGCCACCGATAATTAATAAGCAAATTCAGTAGCATAGCAGGATACAAAATCAACACTCCAAAATCAATAGCATTTCTTTTACAGAGATAAAACCTCAAAGAGAGAGAAATTAGAGAAACATTACTCTTCAAAATAGTATCCAGATCAATTGATAGGGAAACTCACAACATAATATTTTGCAATTCTCGGTAAAGAAATACTTGAAACGATGTGTGGTCAACTTCATTTTTTCCTAGAGGAAACAGCATACTTTATCAGATTTTCTAAAGTCTGTGGCCAGTATCTGTCAATTCTCTGGACGTTCTGTTTTTCAGAGAAACTAAAAGAAATATAATAACTTTACTATGAGTATTTATTTCATCTAATTGTGAATAGAATCACTTTTTGATTGATTTT
>NW_004524577.1:29984452-29989461 GCF_000260255.1 Octodon degus | reverse complement strand
CCTTTTTCTTCTTTTGCAGTACTGGGGATTGAAATAGGACCTTGTATTTGCCAGGCAGCTGCTTATTTTACTGAGCTATTTGAAAGCCTTTGGAAATATATTTGCTAGCAATTTTCATTTGTCAATTGGAAGATAGTTATAATAGCATGAACCTAACAGGGAATACAGTGTACCATTACTGGTCTGCTACGGTTCATGTCTGCATGTTCCCCAAGGCTTATGCAGTCATGAGGTCGGGCTTCTTGGGTTGCGATTGTTCCAATGCTGGGATCATGGCTGTGAGTACCACCCCCGTCTGGGGCAGACAGCCTGCACACAACTTAAGGGAAGAAAAGAGGCTTGCTGTCTAGCCTCCTCCTTCCTTCTTGCTCTTGTTGCTTTTGCTGCCTTCCTGCTGTCATGATCCGTTGCTCCTCTGCCACACCACCTTGCTTTGGAGCCGCTGATTATGTACTGCATCCTCCACAAACTGTGAGCCAAACAAACCTTTCCTCCTTTAACCTTGGGTACCCTGTGCTTTATCTTAAAAATGAAAGAAAAGTAACTAAGAGATAGTCATTGGAACTATTGTGGAGATTGAGAGGTCAGTAGTCATCAAAATGAAAAATAGTCACCTTCCTCGTGCCAGCAATTCTACGGATATGAGTTAACCCTGCTGACCTACATGAAGAGATGTGATATGATGTTTGTTTAAGGACCTCCGTGTAGCTTCTTCCTTTGCTACAGAAAATATTTCTTGGTTACTATGCATATGAATAATTACTATTACAAAAAGCTTTTTTCACTTCCTTTGTTTTTTTTTTTTTTTTTTTTTTTACCATCAAACAATAAGATACTGCCTTGTTGGCTGCACTCTTAGGGTGCATTTTGGAAGGATGTTATGCAAGTTCTTTAATTACAACCTTTTAAGATTTATTTGGGGACAGTATAAGAATCTTGAATTTCTATACAAATTTAATGTTGTATTTTCTAACTACAGGGTCTACAGGGTCATACTACAGAGATTGGATCTCAGTGATCCTCCCATTTTTCAGCCTCCTAAGCCTGGTCTCAATCACCATCTCAAGCATCCCAGGGGCAGGGTCATCATGGCACACTTGGGATTGAACCCTGGTCCCTGAGTCTGCCTAAGCAGGTACTTTAATCTGCTGAGATAACGGGCTGGCCCTCAACACCTTATAGATTTTGAAAATAGTTTACCATTTTTTCCTGGTTTGTCTTTGACAATTTTCTTTTTCTTTCCTATCTTCCCTTTTCATTCTTTTGTTTCTTCTATCCTTCCATTACTCCATTCCTTCTTTCCTCATCTCACTCCTCTCTCCCTTCCTCATTCCTTTTTCCATTTTTCCTTCTTTTCTTCCTTTTTTTTTTATTTTGTGCTGATACAGGATGTCAGTATGTTGTTTAAGCTGGCCTTGAACTTGTGATTCTCTTTGGGTTTTTTTTTTTTTGAACCGGGGATTGAACTCAGGCCATTGCACTTGCCAGGGAAGCACTTATTCCACTGAGCCATCTCCCCAGCCAGACCTTGTGATTCTCTTACCTCAGCCTTTTGAGGTGACAGGAGGATAGACATGCACTGTTGTATCCACTTACTACTAATACTTTCTATTTATATTTCTCATGCACTCCTCGAATACTATAACCAGCCTTCTGATTATCCACTCCCTTATCTGTCATGAAAGTGTTATAAATGATAGGTTAACCTTAAAGTCAGTTTTAAACTTACATATTTGTCTTTTCACCTGACTTGATACAAGTTACTGCTAAAATGTCACTTTCTCAGAGGATATTCTCTGATCATTTTGACTAAAATAACCCTTAATAATATCAACTTGATCTAATAACTAAGTTTTACAGCATTATGAATAAATGATTTTGAATTTATATGTTATGCAATTTTCTCTCTTACTTGCATGTAAGCTTTGCTAGAATAGAAACTTTGTCCTTTCTTATTTATATACGTAGAACAAATATGGATTGATATAATTTTTTCAGTATTATGTACTAAATGAATAACTGCTACTTGACTTTCATTTTTGGGTATCTACTGGTCATTATCAGTTGAAATTCATCTGCCTGTTGTGCCTTAAGATCCATTTTTTTCTTTTTAATTCCATTCCTCAAACTCTACATTTTTCAATTCTATATAAATGGAGAAGTTATCACACAAAGTCTATATCCATATTGAAGAGGAATATGTCCAGCTAAAACCTTAAAACCAGAGATAATGCAAAGTCATAAAGACTAGTCAAATTTTATAATCTTCTGATATGTGATTTTTGGTGAATTAGGTTACAGATTTCACCTGAAACTATTAAAGTTCACAGTTAAAGGCAATGGTAACTATACTAATTATCTTTAACCGTTGCATTTGGGCTTCTAACTTTCAGTTATGTGGCAAGATACTTAGAATGTGGTCTCATTAGACAGACAGAATGCTACTGTGACGTCTGATTACCCTATAAGTCTGTGAAGAGATGTTGGCTTGTCAGTATGGGATGAGTTTAGGTAGTAATAAGACCATTCTATGCATATTGAGCTGTTTGAAGATGGACAGGCTGAAACTTTTAGAACATTCTAAAGCCAAAAGAAATGGATAGATTAGGACTCATCATTCACTACCCACGATGTCATTTCAGTGTTAAAGGATGCTACTAAGTATATGAATCCACTGACCCATTCCCTGTTGTCTAAGAAATATGAAGGTTATACATTTGGTAAGTAGACAGATGTTTACCCAGAAAAAAAAAACTGAATAAAACTTTTCTAATGAATGAAAATGATATGTCTCTAAAATAAAACCAATGCTGAACCTCATTAAAATGATAGAAAATTTGATTTGTTTTTATTAATCAATTTATCAGTGAAAGTTCAGCAGTTATATCTGTAAGTAGAATCAGAAGAAAACTAGCCAATTGTTCTATTCCATTTATCTTCATGCAAAGGATAACTGGATTATGAAAACCAGTAGGTGGCTGGGGATTGAGCTCAGTTGCACAGCAACTTGGCAAGTGTGGGATCCCGAGTTTCAGTCCCAGTTGTCCTCCTTCTCAACAAATAAAGTTTACATGAAAAAGAATGAGAACAAGAAACAACTGTGACTCAATAGCAGCAATAAAAGAGAATATGCAAGACAAAGTATATATATTGTCATTCGTCATATTTTATCTGAATTTCACTTTATTTTGTAAAGTGTATACATGTACAACTTTCCAGAAAGGTACTTTTTAATGTAAAATTATATATTTTTCTGAAAACTCAGGCAGTCTTAGATTATTGGCATGAATTGGAAGCATTCAGCAATAGTTTCCATGTATTACCTCTTCTCCCAAAATAGGAAGAGGAATATATAATTCATTTTCTTGAAAAAGTAAATGATGTCTAGAGAGTAAAGGGAGGTAGGGATGAATTGTTAGAGAGAAGAAGAAATGGAATAAAAGTGGGCTTGACTGCCCCCCACTATTTTTTTCATTTTCCTTCTGTTGTGTCTTATTTTGTTTCCCCTTCTGTATGTTTGTTGTTTTTTTGGTGTGATGATTATTTTTGTTTCCTGTGTTTCTTTTTCCTTTCTTTTTCTCTTTTTCTTTCATGATTAGAACTCTAAATCTTTCTGCTTTATTCTTCTCGTCCTCTTCCTCTCTACTGTCAATTATTTCCTATGATTTTATGATACCTTCCTATGAGTAAATGGTGTCTCTTTTCTTTTACTTTCACTTCAATAATCCAAGGGAAATAATAATCAATTTCTCTTCTAATCCTTGTCTCTTGTGCCTGACAAATACTTAAAGCTTGAATGATCACCCTATGTATCTCAATCTTACCCTTACTATACTTAGTCTTATTCAGTCTTCAACCTAACTCCTATCTCTTTTAAAACCCCCATAAAGCAGAATAAAAATCATTCTATTAAGTGGAAAATCAGTGTATACACTTCCTGGTATAAATTAGGATTATACTGTGTAACTGTGTAACTTGCTCCTGTGCATAATGATATCAGGCTTAGTTACCAGTTTGCCACTTGCCAGGCTGTGCTTTGGCTTATTGTTATTGCTAACTATACTACTTCAACTAAGATGTTATAGCTGTTATAATCAGTTTTTCTCCCCTGTATGACAACACTGCAATTTTAAGTTATTATTACGAACACCATTGACAAGTGTCAAAGGAATGGCCCTCAGTCAGATAGCAACTCCACATTCTTAACATATTGGGAATGTAGATTCTTGGGATATATTTAAAGATTAATAAGCACTTAGGTTATGATTTGTGTCTGGTTGTCCCCCCAAAGCCTCATGCAGTCATAGGGTGGGGACTTCTAGAGTTTGTGATTAACTCATAATCCACTGGGATTATGGGTGTGAGTGCTGCTGGGATTATGGGTATAAATGCTTCTGGGATTATGGGTGTGAGCACCACACCCAGCCTGGGGCCAATAGCCTGAATGCAACTAGCTTGAATGCAACATAAGGGAGATAGACTTGTTCTCTGTAGCAAATGTTGCTGCTACTCCTCTATTTTGCTCTCTGCTCTTTGCCACTGCCATGGAAGGTTGCCTTCTGCCATGTATCACTCTGCGTTGGAGCCAGCTGAGTATGGGCTGAAAGTAACTGTGAACTAAATAAACCTTTTCTTCCTTCATTTTGAGTGTTGGGGTTTTGTCCCAGCAATGAGAAAGAGTATTGAGACAGAATTTGGTACCAGAGAACTTGGGTTGTTGCTGTGGCTAAACTTGGCCATGTGGATTGCAAGCTTCTGGAAATTGTTTATGGGAACAAGATAGGAAAGGTTTGGAGATGTTGCCTACAAGAGAAACACTGCAACAGCTTTGGTAGTCCTATATGGGAGATTCTAGTCAGAACTCAGAAGACCAGAAAGCTGATAGAAATCCTGCCTGTAAAGACCACGCTGGGGCAGTTTCTGCTGGGAAGAAGGACCACAGTGGTTGTTTTGGATGATTTGTGTTGTGGGTTGGCAGAAAATTTGTCTGAATTTTACTCATGTCCAGA
>NW_004524577.1:29970606-29971508 GCF_000260255.1 Octodon degus | reverse complement strand
AAGAAACTGTATATTATGAAAAAATGGAAAATAAATTGGACAAGTTGCATGCTCATCACTTAGAAGGATACAGAGTACAGAGTTTATGGATATAATAAATGGAATAAACTGAATCAAAAATTTTAAGCCAGTGCAATAAAAGAGGACCATCTCCTAGGCTGAAGAAAGCCTAGCAATAAAAGGTTAGGGATAAAACCTGAAGTCAAGCACAAAAGATATCATTCTAATAAATGCTATAGGCAATTTCCCTATAGGAACTTGAAAGACCTCACAAATGATCAATATAGGAGAGCCACTGGCATATGAGTGAGGTTGGCAAATGACTTGCATCAATCAGGATCCTGATCATACCAGCTACTAACTAATACATTGGGAAGATAGATTCTTGGGATAGATTTAGATGAAGAACTGTCTATATCTATAAAATATCCTGAGGCATAGACATTTCCTAGGAAAGCCTCAACATCCAGAATAAAGCTATTTAACATAAGAAATTTTTAAGCATCAGTACATAAAGCAACGTAAAATAAAAATAGAAAACAGAAAATTATAAGACAAAAGAGCAAAATGAAAACCACAAATGTTCACATTATGATCAGCTCATCCCATACTAATTTTGAAAGGTGAAAGTACATAGGAAAAGAGAGGGTGGAAGAAGCAGAATGAATGGAGGATGTGCTCTCCCTTCACTTAAATTATCAGCTAGAAAACTTTGGACTTTGAAATACCCAATTAATCAACAGAAGTGACATTTGTTAGATACTTGAAAGTAACTAGATATAAGTGGATATACTTGAGATTTTGCCAAAGGGTTGAAAATTGAGACTGATATCATATTTTAAAAATACACTTAGGAAAATTTGACTTTTTGGTAGATAACATAACCAACCCTCAATGATACC
>NW_004524577.1:29966011-29968551 GCF_000260255.1 Octodon degus | reverse complement strand
TATATAATTTTTAAGCAACCTTCACATTCTACAAAACTTTACATTTGCTGCAACACTGTACAGAGGACAGAGATTTTACCCTTCTACCCTTTCTCTGACTCAGCACCTTGCCCTTGACTCACTTAGATCCTTTCCCCAATATCAGAGAGACTCTTGTGTCATAGCCTCCAGAAAGAATATATCCTTGCTGCAGCTTAGCTTTTTATATTTCTGACCTTTAAATTTTTAAGCCATTTTGTTTTACTCTAATCCACTGAATTCGTGACAATTTGTTCCACTAGCATTAGGCAACAAACAAATAACTCATTTCTATTAAGTAAAGTAGTTGAATATTTTGGTGTCATTGTGTCATATATTTTTAATTTAAAAATTATTGTGAGATTTGAACACTAAGAAAGAAAGGAAGTTTAAAATAACAGTTTACAGGAGGGTCCAAGCTTTACAAAACTGATCCAGTATATTGAAAAACAAAAAAGAAAAAGAAAAAAAAAAAAACCCAAGTATTTACAGAAAACAAGTACGTATATTTAATTTATTTATCATTTATTTATTTATTATTTAGTGCAGCATCTCATTAGACATCACTATCAGACTGGTAGTGATCCTCCTGTTCTCAGCCTCCTCAGCACTGGGATTACAGGCATGTGCCACCACGTCTGGAGTGGTTCGCTGGCATAGCTTGCCCAGGAGTGGGGCTGGTGCGGCATGTGGTACCAGGGATCAAAGAAAACAAATACATACACATTACATCAAATTTTGAGCTTATAATTGTTTTGTTTATAATGGAAAAAAGGATATTACAATATTACATAATCATCCTATCTGAAAAGTGTTTCCTATATGTACATATCTTGGCCTTATAAAAATTCTAGTCAATGGCTAAAAAGAGAATTTTATTATTTCTTTCATGTTTGGTTTAGAACTAGAGGATGATCCTGTTTTTTCATTTTCTTTGCTATTTTGTGTTTCCTTCTTCACTTCTAGATTGAACAGGTGCCAGCATTTCTTAGAAATAATTTATCATAAATCTCAATATGTGCCATCATATTACTTTTAATGCTATACAATCATATATAATCTTTGTGCCTCAACCTCCCTAGTGCTGGGATTACCTGCAGAATATAGGCTGAAAGATTTATGCTCAGAGAATTTAAACTGACTTATCAACTTGTGTAAAATCTTACACTGATACATGCTAATTGAAGTTGAAAATGAAATTTTAGAGTCTGATCTGCCTTTCCCTTGTTAGGTCTCAAGCCCATAGACAAAGCCTACAAAATTTTCTTAAATTTTATTTGACAGGAAGAACTAATTATATATCTTGAATATTTTATTACAAAGGGCTTTTTGTTCAAATTTTTGCTGTTAAAGCAGCAACCTTACTTGACACTGATGGTGAACATGGCACAGTTGTGCATCTTGAGACTTGTACTTCCTCTGGGGCTCTGGGGCTCAGGAAGCTGGTGCAGGCTTAATTAGTTAAGAACTGGTACCCGTGTGAAGTACTTAAGTTATATGTGATTAAATGAATATAGAAGAGAATGTAGAGGGATGATCAGTAGGTCTGCTTAGCTAGTACTGAGGATGAAATATCTTTTTAATTTGGTTAAATCAAACTATATAAAAAAACAGCTCTTCATGCAACTTATCACATTTCTCCAGTGCATACTCTTTACAGTCCTGTCTCCATAGTTAAAAATCACTTTCAATATTGTGGTAAAACTGCCTAGACACTGAAAAGTTATTGTATGAACTGAGTCAACTTTATTGGAAGTGTTAAAGAAATTTAAGTCGGTATGTGTAGCCTGTGGGAAAATGAGTTTAAAGTATTTAAATAAAAATTCCTGAGCTGCCAACAACCAGTAAAGGTAGAATGGACAGAGTGCTTGATGATAGAATGTGGGTGTATCAGGATACAGAGATAATTTTTAGACTATTCGAATTGAAATTAAATTTATTAGCTCACATGGGATGGGACCTGTGTCGCACAGGCACCAGGATAATAGAGGACTAAAGGGCATTCTTAAGGTATCTGAGTTTGAATTACTCTATGAAGCAAAGCTACTTCCAGAAACAGGTATAGAGTTGATCAGTAGTAAAAAACTTCAGGTTACAAACTATAATAATAAGATTGAGTATTATCTTGCATTAAAAGATGAAGTTTGCTATTACAGAAAGGTATAAACACCGTTTACAGTTTTAGCTGAACATATGTAATGAAAGTATGCTCATTCAGAAGAGTAGGATGCACTAGAGAATGGGTCAACAAGAAAGTTTACATATTTATTACCAAGCCAAGAAAACAAAATCTGGAGAGTTTTCTACTAGACATACAGGTATGTCATAAGGGAATCGGAATTCTTACTGTCATATGAATATCAGTACATTTTATATATGTTTTTGTAGTTACAAGTGCTCTTTACTAACACTATTACAATTCTGATTGAAACACATATGTGAATGATCAATCAGAAAATCACAAAAATCTTTTTGTTATCCTCCCAATACAACCTGGAGTTTAAAAAGCTTCTGAATTTTTA
>NW_004524577.1:29952280-29957836 GCF_000260255.1 Octodon degus | reverse complement strand
GGCTAATTCTTTCAGTCTTAGAATGGCCTTCATCTAATTGAGTCACTTCCCCTTTCAGTCTATTTGTAGTGTTTAAGCTCTACTTCATAATATTTTTGCTGAGTTTGTTTTGCTGAATTTACTTTCTTCCTCACTTCCATAATATGCTGTTTCTGCTCTTCATCTAGACTCTGAGTTCTGCTTTGCAAAAAACTCTTTCCTCTTCAAGCTGAGATAATCTCATGGGCCCTGCTTCTTCTAATTCTACTTTAATTGTATCTGGCTGGGTGATTTGAGATGCATGCAGGACTCCAACATGACTAGCTTTGAGGTCAAGATCCGATGCACGCTGCTGTAAACACTCTCTGGCAGTTGGTAGCTCACTTTCTGTTGCTTTGTGCCTGGTTAATAAGGTCATTTCTCACTCTGGCATCATCCAGCTGATTTTGAAGAACCTGGGCACTGCTCTCTACTGTGGCAAGAGCTGCATGAAGCAAGTATCAAAAAGACTGTTGGCTTCGACCTGGGTCATCTGTAACTGTCTTTAATGTTCCTATGTATTTTTAAAATTGTTCCCTGCCCCTGAAACTCATTTTGAAGATAAGCCTCCTTTACTTTTCTAGTCCAGTGAGCTCTCTTCTCCTTGTCTTCATATTCTGCCATGAGCTTGTCCAAGTATGGACACTGTGTCTTAAGACCACCACTTCCTTGCAACTTCACTGCCTTCTGCTTCCCGGAACACAAGGATGCTCAAATCTCTTGTATCTCTGGTAAGCAGGTGAGCAGTCCACAAATCTTCCAGTGTCAACCATCTGTCTTTCTCAATCTGCACCTGGAGCTTCCCAAAGCAGCTGGCATGATTCCTCTTTGCTTTGAAGTTCCTTCTGATCTTCCTGGCCTCTAGGGACATGATTACTGTGTGGTGGACACATGGGCTTGTGCATGTCTGTGGGTACTCACCTCTGCATACAGGCTTGAAATTCTGTCAACGTCTGCTTCTTCATTTATATGCGGTCTTCTAAGGCTATTATTAAATCTTTAACCTTCCTTTTGAGTTCTAACTCCTCAGTTACCTTGCTTTTATATGGTAGTACTTTTTTCTCCTTTCTGCAAGAATTTGTTGGATTTCTTCTTCACAAGCATCTTTGAAGGTTTGAGTTGCAGATACATGCTCATCACTTTTGGTGTTCAAAGCATGGGTTGCTTTGATGAGCTGTGCCAATATACAGGTCATGCTCAGCTGCAGGCAAGCTACGAGCTCTAGCCCAGTGGTGCAAACCTGAGCCACGGAAGTGGGTTAGTTGTTACCACGTACTAAAGACCTCTCATGTGATATTCTTATAACTGAGGGTCCTGTGGTTATTTTCCTACATTATTTCCTTGCATTTTTAGAAAAGTTCAGGTGAGTTACCCAACCATAACCTGTTCTGTAGGTTTTTCCTTTTTCTCAGTAATATATAGGACATACGCTTTTGAAAGGTCAAACTGTCTGCATTATGTCCCCTTCTCTTTTGGACCTTTAGTGCTCTACATAAGAAACTTGTAAGATTCTGTTGTATTTTATACCAAATAATGAGAGCAATATATTCAGTGATTTTTCTATAGATTACTTTTCTGAGCCATTGCTTATTTTTATTCGAAAAGATTTCACTTAATGGTTTGATTGTTTGGGAATCACTGCAGGTTGCTTTTTTAGCTTGCCATCTTTTTCTCAGTTAAATTCCTTTTGTACTAAGTTACAATTCATGAACAAGGCAAAAGTAAAATATTCCTTGCTTTTCTGTTATAATGCTATCAACAGTGAGATGTGTGTAGATAGGTATCATAAATATCACTATTATTATTATTATTATTATCATCATTATTATTATTATTCAGAACTGGGGATTGAACTCAGGCCCTTGCACTTGCCAGGGAAGCGCTTATTCCACTGAGCCATCTCCCCGGCCCTCACCTTTTATTATTAACTGTGGGTGCTCTAGGCCCCTTCCAATTGAATCCTTGTTATTTTTCAGCTTGGCTGAGATCTCTTTCTTTGCTCTTTACCGTATATATCACTGCTTTTTTTTTTTTTTTTTTTTTTTTTTTTTTTTTGAATCAGGGATTGCACTCAAGCCCTTGTGCTTGCCACAGAAGTGCTTAGTCTACTAAGCCATCTCCCTGGCACCATCACAACTGTGTTAATCCAGACTATAAACATAAACCTACTTTTTAAAATGACCAGAAAGTTTAAACATCTTTTCTAAATTCATTCTGTTTCTCCTGTTTTTTAATAAGTCTAAGTTCAGTGATGAGATATTCCAGACACAAGCTTGATTTTAATTTCCTTGCTTGTTTTTGGATACTATTAGAAAATAATTTCATTAAGACCTTCATATAATAATAGACAAGGTACCCATATTCCAGGTTTTAGCAAACTGCTATACCCTTCTATAAATGTTACCTTTTCATTGATGAAACAGACCATTTCAATCTAAGTTGAAGCCACAGTTAAGGTCCCTAAACTCAACAAATATAATCAAAGCCTGTGCAATGAATAGCAAGGTTTAGGAATGGAGATATGAAGACGACGACTCATACATCAGTTGCATTTATGTGACTAACACATAATAAAATGTACATCTTCTAATAACTACTAAGCAAGCACTATTCGTTCTCTCTCCAAGTTGTGCCCTTTTCTTTCTCCTCCATCTTCTCTCAAATTTATCTTTGGAAGAGCTCTGGTCAGCTATTGATTACTCCATTTGGCCTCAGTTGTAATGCAAGTGTGTTTTCTAAATGATAACTGAAGATGTTCCCATGGACTGTTTCTGTAAGGGTCAGTTTTAAGGGCCATGTTAAAATCTTTTGCTTTGGCTTGGTGATTTTCTATGAATGTGTCTCTCTTTAAGATTATTCTTTAAGTTTGCTGTTCAATTAAATATCTTGATAAGTTTGAGTGCCAATCATTCATGTTTTCCAACTTCAGTGAGTCTAAGTATGCATATCACACACACACACACACACACACACACACACACACACACACACACAGCTGAAACAAAACAAATCAATTTCATAAATAAGTAATATGGTGACCAATAAACCTTAAGGTGAAAGAATTCCTGAGGTAACTGTATCTTTATTTACTAATGCTAACAGCAACTTGAAAGCAGTCAGCTTTTTAAACTTGTCTGATTTGCCTATGCAACGTTGACTTGAAAAAAAATAGATAAGAGAGAACAAAGATCTAGACTGGGAGATCTCTCAGCAAACCTCCTCACACAAAGCCTAGGAGTCCTTAAATTCCTTGAGGCAGATGGTGAATCAATCAATAAGGAAATAAGGAGCTACTGCCTTTTACTTAATGAATAAAAGGGAGAGATAAAGGGGCAAGGTTGAAAGCCTAGCTGTTTCCTCTCTCATGACATGTTACAGTAACCCTGGGAGGCTTAGTGATTTTTATGTTCAGAATTCTGATATACAGAGTGTTCATCACTTTAAGTAAGTACGAGTTTCTGGAGGTAGAAGCCAAGTTTGTTTGTTTGTTTATTTGTTTGTTTATGATCCTCAGAATGAGCTCAATGTGGGGCGAAGTTAGAAAACCCGTGAGTTACATTCTTTTATTCTATTCATTTCTGTCATGAGAAATAAAATAATTCTCTTTTAGGAAACTTTGAAGATACAAAAACTTCTTTCCCCAAACACTGAATAAATCATTTAGTCCCTTACTTACATGTATTTTCTTCAAAATGAAAATACTAATACCTTAGTTCAGAGTTCTTTTTTAAATTATACTATAATTTTATGAATAAAAGTGTTACCCTTAATAGGTATTCTATAGACATTTTCCTTCCTGTAAGAAGATATGATTTTAATCAATGGTTAAATATAAAAACCAAGTACTTTTGTAGTGAATTCCTGCAACTCTCTTTTGTCTCATCACCTATTCTGAATCTCGAATTACCTTTCTTATAACTGAGGCAGACCTGGGCTACACTTGGCGCAGTTTAAATTTAGTTTCCTCCATCTCCTAGTACCTCAACATTCTGACCTGAATATCTGAACTAAATAATTGCCTCTTGGTGAGCATTTATTAGTAGGATAAGAAGAAACCTATTCGGCTCACCACTGTCCCTTCCTCCCAACAGGGAGTTTCTGTTTCAGCGGACCTCTCTCACAGTGTGGTCTTTCCCTGCCTTATAATGACTTGCTCTCAGGTTACTACAGAGTACTCCTTATGGGAAACCTGCTTGGTAATGCCTTGGGACCCTGTAAAGGTTTCAGCTAAAAAGACCATTGGCCTCTCTCTTGTTCCCCACTTCCTTGCTGAGCACACGTCTGTGTGGCTCCCCTTTTTCAGTTGGCCTCTTAAAATGCACTATCCTCTCCTCTCTGGAACCAATGAATAATACTCTGCTTGTGTGATTTCATGTATTTTCTTGTGCTGGTTCTTTGTGTTTGACCTGACTGACAGATCTGAAGAACTTTGTTCCTGGTCAGGTTTTCCTAGGGAGTAACTGTCTTGGCAGGAATAAACTGGATTCAAGTTGAATATGACACAAGAACATTTGCTAGTACCAACAAATTTCTTGCAAGAGAGACAAATGCTTTTGGTATCAACACTTAGCCAGTAGGCTGTCCATTATGATCAAAGATATATACTATGTAAACATCCATGATTAAACTCATAGGAACCCTGTTAGGGAGCATGGGTAGAGTTGATAGTACTGCCTCAGAGAGAAACCTCAAGAACAAATTAGAGGAAAATTCAACTTCCTAATAAGAATCCTTAGCTGTCTCTAAAGATCTAATTCAATACCCTTTTACTGTCACTGTATGATTAAAACAAAACAATAAATCTAAACAAAAGCTCTGAAGGAATTAGGACACAACAGCATATCCATTCTTCACACGGCCGTCAGTGCTGTACTTCATATAAATTATAAATTCAAAGTAAACACAAAAAGCAATGCAGTTGATGGACTATGATACTAATTAATTTTCTTTCTTCTTTCTTTCTTTCTTTCTTTCTTTCTTTCTTTCTTTCTTTCTATTTCTTTCTTTGAATTCCATAATTTTATTGATAAACAAATAGCAATGAGACAGTTTCAAATGAAACTGGTAGGACAGTTTCAATAATTAACACATTGCATACATTCTTCTTAGTGGTTAATTGCTGTACAACATGCAGACATGATATCCTATTTACAAACACCATTAGAACAAATCCCTCTATTCATTAAGAGAATGTAACTGTTTATCTATCCTAACCACTTTGAATACACAGACACAAAATGGACATTCACTGTATACCCTTTTTTTGTTAAGTTCCGTTATTTGAATATTATAGGTGAATAAACGCAGCAAAATATTCTAAAAGAGTCCAGTAGCCCATCATAGTATTGGGTCTTCTGCTTAACTGGCAATGTCAGAAATTCTCGACCTGAGTCCCCCACAGCTCAAGATAACAGCATGGCTTCATTTCTTATATTTCGTTTTTATACTTTTCTTCTGGATGGTTAAGACCAAGGTAAAGCAGGACCTATGCAACAAGAGTTGTAGCTTTTGGGTCTGAGAAGGTCAGTGAAACGCCCT
>NW_004524577.1:29950139-29951637 GCF_000260255.1 Octodon degus | reverse complement strand
CCCACAATATTCCTTTTCCTGTCTCTTGCTTTCATTCACCACCCCCTTCTTGAACAGTCATCTACCCGAGAGACATCATAGCACCAACTATAATGTCATGACCAGCAGCCCATATCCACAAGACCAGAATGACAGGAACTTCAAGCATGAAACTACTATTACAAATTACCATCTGCAGTGCAGTAACTTAGTTGATAGTTATCAGCATATATAGTTAGTCAGGGTGAGAATCTTTCCAATTAACTGCTAGATTAAAAAATCTTCTGAAGAATCTCAGGGTCATTGCCTTGCCTATCTTCTACATATAACTCTATGGCTTGACTTATTCATGTTTCCAAGCTCTTCTCCTTTCCCTCTCTTGATGAGTTACTCCCTCAGATTCTGCTTTCCTTTTACTTGTATTATACCTTTCTATTTGTATTTCTTGCTTTGAGCTCTTATACTAGGGAAACTATACAATATTTACACATGAGTGCCTGGTTTATTTTATTTATGAGTATATGTTCAAGTGGCATCCACTTCAATATAAAGGCTTCGAGTCTATCATTCTTAATAGCTGAATAATACTCCATTGTGGAAAACTACCACATCTTTTTTAACCATCCCTCAGGTGATGGGCATCTTGGTTGTTTCCAAGATTTGGCTATCACAAACTGTGCTGCTATAAACATAGGCACACATATATCCCTATGATATGATGTTTTCAGATCCTCTGGGAAAATTCCCAGTAGAGGAATAGCTGGATTAAATGGGATTTCCAGTCCAAGTTTTCTCAGGAGTCTCCATAATGGTTGCACCAGTCTACACTCCCACCAGCAGTGGAGAAGGGTTCCTTTTTCCCCACAGCCTCTCCAACATTTGATGTTGGGTTATTTCTTTATGATAGCCATTCTTTCTGGGGTGAGATGATATCTCAATGTTGTTTTAATTTGCATTTTAGGGATGGCTAGTGATATGGAGCATTTCTTTAATTTCTTCCTCTGAGAAGGGTGTGTTCATCTCAGATGCCCATTTCTGGATTGGGTCTTTAAATTTTGGGGCCCTAGTATTTATTAGTTCTTTATAAATTCTAGAGAGCAGACCTTTTTCTGAGTACTTATTTGTCATGATTTTTTCCAAATTTGTGGGTTGCCTTTTCACTTTGTTGGTAATTTCTTTTGACGTGAAAAAACTTCCAGTAACAGCAGGTCCCAGTTGTTAATTCTTTCAAGTGTTTCCCGTGCGATTTGATTTCCATTCATGAACTCTTTGCCTACCCCTATGTCTTCAAGAGTTCCTCCCACTTTCTCTTCCACAAAATTTAGTGTCTCTGCTTTAATGTTTAGATCTTTAATCCATTTTGACTTTAGTGCATGGTGATAGACCTGGGTCAAGTTTGAGTTTTCGGCATGTAGAGAGTCAGTTTTTCCAGCACCATTTGTTAAAGAGGCTATCTTTCTTCCAGTGAATATGTTTGGCCCCTTTGTCAAAGATAAGGTGACTGAGTGTGTTCATAGGG
>NW_004524577.1:29944294-29949024 GCF_000260255.1 Octodon degus | reverse complement strand
TCTTTCCCTGGTTTTGGTATCAGTATAATTCTTGCCTCCAGGAATGATTTTAGGAGAATTGCTTCCTTTGCAATTTCATGGAAGAGTTTGAGGCATATAGGGACTACATTTTCTGTAAATGTCTTATAGAATTCAGCTGTGAATCCATCCAGACCTGGACTTTCCTTTGCCCGTAGGTTTTTAATTACATCTCGTATTTCATTGGCTATTATTGGGGATATTAATTAATTTTAAACTATTTTATTTCAGTTATGTTGATTATAGTTTATAACTGAAATAGTATTTTTTAAAAATGTGTTATACAAAAAAAGGAATTAAGTTGTTATGTCCATGAACCAACTCTACACAAGCAATGTAAACAGTATGCACTGAAAATATGTACTAAAGAAACACACCCCTTTTTAGATAAAATGATACAACATTCTTGCTAGAAATTCACGTTGTGAGACTGTTCAGTGAGACTACTCAGTTTGATATGATAGCTACATGTGGGAAATGCTTTGGGGAAATGAAAAATCTTTGATCTGGATTTCTCTTTCTCTTGTGTTTCTCAGTTCCTGATAAAATGTAACTGTTCTGTGATTTATGCAGAATCTGAGGAAACTATTCTAAATTGTTGGAAATTATCGAGGCCAAAAGGCATAAAGAATTTCATCTTGTATTTTTATTTATGATTCAGAATAACCATTAACAAGTAAAGATTCTCATATATAGGAATAATACAAAGCCATAATTAGACAATCCTTTACGATATTTTCCCGGTAAAATCTGTTTAACATAGTAATTATACCAATTTGCCATATTAGCACTTAAATAGCAATACATCCATTGTTTTTCCATTTCAAACATTTTAAATATAAATATGGAAACAAGAAAAAGAATTTTGTACAGCATGGAAATAAAAAGCATCAAACTTCGCTATTTCTATATCTAATAAATCTTTCAATGTTGGCCTTCTGCGGCCAAAATAAAACCCTGAGACCCACACTACTTTCATTCATCACTTACTTAACTATGGAAACCCTAGATGAGAAATAATTACAACATGCTTTCTACTTCCCTTTCATCGTGAGCCTAATTTTGAAAGCTACATGGATCTCATATACAGAATTTAGTGACTCAGGCCTCGTCCATGCCATCATAAGGCTGTCACCTCCATTTCTACTCCAGGCACCTCCTCATAATTACTCTGCAATTAAACTAAGCAACTGTTATCATTGATAAGACACGATACTCATTTTTCTTATGTATTTAGTATAGGGTTGACAGGGTCTTACTACACAGATTGGACTCATAGTGATCCTCCTGTTTTCAGCCTCCCAAGCACTGGGATTACAGGCATGTGCCATCATGTCCAGTATAAGACGTGATAGTAACTTCACAGCATCACTGAAATTTATAATTACAAACTCATGTATGGTGCTATCTCTTACTTCCCACTCAAGTCCATAAAATTGATGTTAATCCAAAAATTTTTTAAGTATTTCTTTTATCAAGCACTGGGCTGAATATTGGAATTATGATCATAAACATGAAAGTCCCTGCTCTTAAGGAATTTATAACCAATTTTTCCAGGGAAGGTGTACTATTTTTCTACTGTTATGTAAAATAATTACTTGTACAATTATCAGCCTAAAACAATGCCTGTTTTTTAGCTCCCAGATCTGTAGGTCAGAAATCAGAGCATGATTTAATTGGAATCTCTCCTTAAGGTCTCACAAGGTAAAAAGTCAAGGTGTTGGGAAGGACAGTTTTCTACCTGGAGGGTCTTGGGAAGAATATGTTTAGAAGCCTGGTTCAAGTTATTAATGAATTCCATTCCTTGAGGCTAGAGTATTGAGATCCTTGTTTCATTGCTCCATGTCAGCTTGTGGTCTGTTGGGAACCCCAAAGCCTCCCCAAATTTCTTGTCACATGGTTAGCTGTACTTTTAAAGCCAGCCATATAAATTTTAATCCTTCTTATTCAGGGAAACTCTCCGACTCATCCCTTCTGTCACCAAAAAGACAAAACTTACATAAAGGGTTGATGTTATAAAGTTAGACCTATTTGGATAATCTGCATTTTGCTATGTAATATAACAGACCCACAGGAGTGTTGTCTAATATTCATGGATGTCATCCTTGCTTTGAGTCTTTTAAAGGACTCAAAGATACTGGCTAGTCATTGTACAACTGTGTTTCCCAAAGTGGGAAACAAACATTTAAAGCACAATGATAGGGCTAAATGTCAGATACTGTAGAAATGTAAAGGAAATTGGAAAAACTAACCCAGTTTAGGAGCTTTGGGAATGTGATGAGTTAATGTAAAACTAAATGTAAAAAATTACTCTGCTCAACTTTCTATGACCCTGCTTCCTTGTAAGACTGCAAGGGGGCCTGGCGTACCACTGATAAATCATCAGTAGACTGAGAGTTCCCAGAAATCAATGCTCCCAGAAAAAATGTATGCTGAGTAATGGTCACGCTGTCCCTAAAGGTACTACTCTACGTTAAATGACAAATTTGTTTGCCAAACAGGATACAGTTTCTACCTTTAAAACCTCTATGCTTCTAAGGCTCCTGGCTGTTTGTCCTCTCCTACTTGAATATAGTCAAGCAGTCCTGGGCCCAGTAATAAAAGGCTCATATTTAAATTTTAATTTGGACTTAGGTCTGGTTTCTATGTTGAGAACCCATAATGGGGAATAGATTAATGATATTATATTAGTCAGCTTTTTCTTTGCTGACACTCAATACCCAATATCCACAACTTAAAAGAGGAAAGATTTAATTGACTTATGGCTTCATTCCATGATCTGCAGACAGAAGAGTATGATGGAGGCAAAGCTGCTTGGTTCAGGCTGCCAGGAAGCAGAACAGATGGACAGTGTCAAAGAGGAAGGGTCCAGGACTCAGACATAGAGCTCAAGGGCACACCTCCATAGCCCACCCAGACACACCTGAATGTATGCACCACCAGTCTCTGAGGTGGATCCCAAAGTCAATCAAGGGAAAACTCCACCTTAGGGCTGGGGAGATAGTGGGCTGGGGTGAGAGCTCAGTGGTTTAAGTGCCTGCCTGGCAAGGACAAGGACCCAAGTTCGGTCTGAAGTATTGTATGCACGCAGTATAGATACAGTGCTGTGCTGGCCACCAAAACTGGGCAAGGTTGTGCATGCCTGTAATCCCAGTGCTGAAAGGGCTGAGACAGGAGGATCGCTATAAGGCAAAACTATATAGTAAGACCCTGTACCAAATAAATAAATAAATTTTTAAAAACCCTACACATTAGCCCCTAGAATTATTAATGGGAAAAGTATATAGTAATATGGATAGTGTGATTTGTGTATATTCATATAAATATACATGTTATATATCATTCCTATAATAATCTTTCTAATGGATATATATTTTCAATAATTTATATGAAGATATATACATATCAAATAATTTATATAAGCATATATAGTTTATTACATGCAATCTATAAATTCAAGAGACAAAAAGAGCAATATAGGTGATAAAGACATAATGCCAATTAAATTTAACATATTTTTATTTCAGTTATGTTTACTATATCCTATGATTTAAGATAGAATTTTTAAAAATTATTCTGACTTTTGGATTAGAAGCATGAACTCTCACTAGTAATTCAAATTGCTTGCCCATTTAGTTTTATTAATTAATTTGATTTAATACCTACATATGACTTGTTACCAACCCTGGTAAAATTAATATGATGAAATTTTTAATTTATCTGTATTATCTAAATTATTCAGATTAGTATATGAATCTAGAGTATGGAATGAACATTTTTTGTGGAATGTGGTCAACTGTCTATTTAAATTTTTTTATTTAGAGCCAGCGAGATAACTCAGCAAACTAAGTGCCTGCTTAGACAAGCAGCCTAGTCCTGCATGCCGCTCCAGCCCTATCCTGGGTAGTTGGAGCTGGCAACCGAGCCTGGATGTAGGGGTACACTCCTGTAATCCCAGCACTGGGGAGGCTGAAAACAGGAGGATCACTATGAATTCAACCTGAATAGTGAGACCCTGTACAAAAGAAAAAAGAAAAAAATTAATTTGTTTATTTAAATTTGCTCAGGTAGGCTTATTCTGTCCATTGGCCAGATCTTATGGTGTGTTTAAGGCTTTTTTTTTTTTCTTTTTTGTGTGCCACCACACCTGGACTCTACCATGGTCTCATCGCACCAGGGGACAGGGCCAGCGTGGCATGAGGTGCCAGGGATTGAACCCTGGCCCCTCCGCTTACCTAAGCAAGTGCTTAGTCTGCTGAGCTATGCCGCTGGCTCTTCCTATGGTCTTTTTGTTCTGCCATCAGAATGTTGTCTCAGTGTAGAGATGGAAATGTCAAAACTCAGATCTTTCCCAGTTATAGTTCCTTCACCTTGCGTAAACACTGCTTTGACTAGCCATCCTACAATGGGGAAGATAGGCTATTCTTAGAAACTTCTTTTATTCACTGCTAATGTTTCTAAATCCCAAATCCTCTTGGCTCACAAAAATATCTGACCTTTCTGTGTGCTTCTCTCTTTCCTTCAGGGAAGCAAAAGAGAAAAAAGGGCAAGACAGGTCATACTTGAAGGATCACTTTCAGTGAACAAGAAATGAGTCTCTGGTCTTGGAAGATACTTAAA
This sequence comes from Octodon degus, assembly GCF_000260255.1. NCBI lineage: Eukaryota > Metazoa > Chordata > Mammalia > Rodentia > Octodontidae > Octodon > Octodon degus. The sequence goes on along the minus strand of NW_004524577.1, from coordinate 29,944,386 downwards.
CTGAAACTTTTAAGAATGCTTTCATAAGACCCTGGAATTCTTTTCATTGGGCATTTCTCATATATAGTTTCATCTCAGCCTCAAACAATTAG
>NW_004524577.1:29939047-29941193 GCF_000260255.1 Octodon degus | reverse complement strand
CTGTAACGTCATGTACCTCGGTAGTGTCCCAAATTTTCTGATCAAGAATATTATGGGGCCAAAGAGGAAAGTAATCGATGACATAGAGTGTACCTAAGGAGAGTCACATTGGGAGAAAACACTCTCTCATGCTTTCACAGAGAGCACATTGGCCCAGCAAAGGCCGTGACTCATCCACATGGCTGCACTGACAAAGGTTCTACAATCTGAGGTACAGGATCTCAGGATAAATCCTGAGGGAATTTCACTGACCTTCTCAGACCAAAAAGCTAAAACTGTAGTTGCACAGGTCCTGCTTTCCCTTGGTCTTAACCATCCAGTAGAAAAGTATGAAGACGAAGTATAGGAAGTAAAGCCATGCTGTTATGTTGAGCTGTGGGGGACTCAGGTCAATGATTTCTGACATTGCCAGTTAAACAGAAGACCCAATGCTATTATGGTCTACTGGTCTCTTTTGGAATATTTTGCTGAGTTTACACACCTATAATATTCAATAATAGAACTTAGAAAAAATAGGGTATACAGATGATGTCCATTTTGTAACTGTGTATTCTAAGTGGTTAGGATAGATATATAGTTGCATTCTCTTAAGGAATAGAATGATTTGTTCTAATGGTGTTTGTAAATAGGATCTCAAGTCCGCATCTTGTACAGCAATTAACCATTAAGAAGAATATATGCATATATGCAGTGTGTTATTTGTTGAAACTGTACTTCCGATTTGATTTGAAACTGTCTCATTGCTGTTTATCAATAAAATTTTGAAAAAAAAAGAAAAAAAGAAAATCAGTTTTCAAATAAGATGAAAATTTCAGAAGAAATGTATTCCTAGATATATATAAATTACTGATGCTGAACTAAGAAGATAAACAAATTCTAAGCAACCAATATGAGACAATAAAATGGAAGAAGTTATTAAAAAACTAAAAACAAAGTAAAGTACAGCTTCTGATTATTTCATTGCTGATTTCTACAAGAAATTTAGGGAAGATCTCTACTCTTCAAACTCTTAAATGAAATTAGAAGGGAAGCATTACTCCCCAAGTCATTCCTAAAAGCAAGCATTACAGTGATATCAAAACCAGAGATGGACCTAACTGAAAGAGAACCATAGGCAAATCTCTTTAAGGAACACAGATGTAAACATTCTAGCATAAGGTACTAGCAAACAGAACACAAACAATCATCAAGAAGTTTATAAAATATAAAGAAGTGGGTTTAATTCTAGGGATACAGGGCTGGTTCAACACACATAAGTCAATAAATGTAATATACAACATTAACATAATAAAAGACAAAAACATTATGCACATCTTAATAGATACAAAAAAAGTATTTGACAAAATGTCCAACATGAATTTTTGATAAAAACACTAAAGAAAATTGGAATACAAGGTCTTCTTCCCAATCTGATAACAACCATGTATGACAAACCAATAGTCAACAACATAAGTTTTCAAAAACTGAAGGCTTTCACTCTAAAATCAAGAACAAGACAAAGATGCCCAGTGTCACCTGAATTATTCAATATAATTCTGAAACTATTAGCTAGAGCAAATAAACAAGAGAAAGCAATAAAAGAAAATGGACAGGGAGGGATAATAAAATGATCATTATTTGCAGATGATATGACAGTCTACATGGAAGACGCCAAAACACCACCAAGAGATTCCTGATTTAATAACTAAATTTGGAAGTGTAGCAGGATATAAAGTCATCACTCAATAATGAAAAGCATACTTACATATAAACAATAAACAAATACAAAATGTAATTATGGAAACCACATCTTTTGCCACAGTGTCAAAAGTAATGAAATATTTAGTAATCAATGTGACAAAGAAAGTAAGAACCATTACATCAAAGACTATAGCACTCAGGAGATTAAAGGGAATATTAGAAAGTAGAAAGTTATCCTTTGTTCTTTGATGTACAGAACCTCTATGTCTAAATAGCAATACTTTCAAAACTGTTACCAAAATTTATCATAGTCATGATCAAAATACCAATAGCATACCTCACAGAACTACAGAAAACGATCTTAAAATTCATGTGGAATCAGAAGAGACCTAGAATAGCCAAGTAATTCTTAGTAATAAAAACAAAGCAGGAGAAATCACAATTCCTGACTCAAAATAATAGTTCA
>NW_004524577.1:29929577-29938947 GCF_000260255.1 Octodon degus | reverse complement strand
TATCTGTCCTTCAAAACTCTTCTCTTTCTCTTTTTTAAAATTTTTGTACCAGGAATTGAACTCAGGACCTTGCACTTACCAGGCAGGCACTGTACTGCTGAGTTATCTCCCTAGCCCTAAATCTCTTCTTAAATTATCCTTTAATATCCAGCAAGCAGGGCTGGCAAGATGGCTCAGAGCACTAAGGCACCAGCTTAAGTAATCTTAGGCAAGCACAGGGACCTTGGTTTGATCCCTGGCACCACATGCCACACCAGCCCCAACCCCAGGGTAGGCTGAGCTAGCCAGAGTCCAGGCATAGTGATGCAGGACTGTAATCCCAATGCTGGGGAGGCTGAAAGCAGGAGGATCACCAGGAGTACGAGCTGGGTAGTGAAACCCTGCAACAACCAAGTAAAAATAAATAAATAAATAAATATTGAAAAAAAATATCCAGTAAGCAGATTTTAAATTTAACAGCTTGTGGGATTATTACAGTATTAACCATGTTTTGGTAACAAAAGAGAAAGAGCAATCCATATCAATGCCAAGAGCTACATAAATGTCAAGGAAGGTGAGTAATAAAGAGAAAGAAGTTGTTGATTACATCTGAGACTTGGAGAATATTTTTAAAATTAATGGGAATGAAAGGCACATTGCAGTAGGCTTAATGAGAATAAATTGTAAAGAAATGAATGCAGATGGTTCTGAATGCTGACCATGCCAGCAGGTTCTGGAGAAGTTCCTAGACTCATTGGTTCTGCTCTGTCTCTTATAAGTTTATTCACTTTCACAATCTATTATATTGGGGTTTGCAAATGGAAACTCTGGCTTTGTTTTTGCAATGTGTAGGCTGCTGTTATTTATAAAAGGATTTCTCTTGTTCTTAGTCCACACTACTTCATTACACATAAACTGAAAGAGATCAACCATACCAGACAGCTAACAATTGCTCTTCAGAATTCTTTGTTAGGGCCAGCCAGATAGATCAGCATACTAAAGCACCTGATTAGTCAGTGGCTGGGGTTTCATTCCTGGCATGCCATGCTGACCCTGCACCAGGGACACACTGAGGGGCAATTGAGACTGGGTGTGGTGGCACACACCTGTAATCCCAGCACTTGGGAGGCTGAAAATAGAAGCATCACTGATTCCAATCCATGTAGTGAGACCCTGTACTAAAATATATTAAAAAATTTTTATTAAAAAATAATTGTTTGTAAAACATTTACAAATTGGTAAGGAGAGGGGTTACTATTGTACAATTAGAGAGCTTATTTAGATGTTCTGGCAGGAAGGCACAGCTACTCCTGTACCCTTAACCAAAGAATGGTACTGCTTGATCGGGGTGGCCATCCCCTTCCACTATGCGTGCATGCATCTTTGGGAGGGCTGCACACGAAGCAGTGATGGTCGAAGGGGACACCTGGCTAGCCTGCCAGATCAGCCAGATCACCCCTCACAACCAATGGGGTGACAGATGTCACAGCCAGATTGCCCTAACATCGACTACTGTAAAACTAAAGAGGGCTTACAATGTTTCTGACTGACAAAAGAATAAACTACAAGAGGCTTGGGAGGAGGGTCTGGCACTGATAACTGCCATGGAGGTGACCTCAAGGCCTGATCAACATAATTGTGAAATGGTAAACAATAAAGAGGACTGGCACATGTGAACAGTGACTCAGCAGTGCAGAGAACAGATGCAGGGTTACGGCATGTTCTTTAGGGAGCATTATTGGAACATGAGTCCCTAGAATCGTAAGACCCACCACCGTGTTCTGTAGAGGAGGGATTCTTGTAGTCTGTGATGAATCCCTAGGTCTTGTCTGGCTTTGCACCTTGGTTCCCCTCAGCACAGTGTTGCACAGGTGCCTACTAAATGACCAAGCTGATTCAATAATAAGGCCAATGCCCCTCAGAAGTGTAAACCCAGAGGAGCTGGCTGCTTTGGGAATAAACAATGAATGTGCAAGCCCAAGAAAATATCACTACTAACATATATTATAAAAATGGCAGTGGGTTTTTTTCTTGAAATAAGTGTTTAAATAGTGCAATAGAGTTCAGGAATAAATTTAGTGAAGGAGTTGCATTTCCAAGTGCAATTCTAGCACCTGCAAACTGCCAGAATTAGTTTAATTAACCACTATATAGAAAAGATGTTCATTTTATGGGAATGAGACACAGAATATGTATATTACAATTTCACTCCAAGAATGAAATGTTACATGACTACAGAGACTGAATGAAAGATAGGCATGGGAGACAGATGTAGAGAAGATGAGATCTCAACATAGATCCCCTGCAAAGAGCTAAGATCCCCTGGGAAGTTCAAGGTCATGCCAGGAAGGTACAGGACCTACATTCTGTGATGGGGGTATAGGTTCTGTGGGTGTGGGTGAGGCCAGAGTTGGTTTGACCTGAACGTGGTGATACTGATTCTAGTGATGTTCTATAGACCCAGCCACACTGTTTATATTCAGTAGAGGCCAATTATCTGATGGCTTCCCCATCTGCCAATGCAACAGCAACATGAATCAGCTTGGATAGTAGCTCCAGTTTGGGATTTACATGAAATAGGACCTCTTGAATGGAAAGGGTGATCCTAAATCCACAGGATAAAAAGTAGAGTGGAGAGGACTGTGGCTTCTTTGGTTCTAAGGAAGGCACTTTTTTGAAGAAAACTGAGACAGACAAGAGCACTGCAAAGCTATCTGGGGAAGTAGGTGTGGTCCGAGAACACAAGATAGTGTAGCAGGATGTAAAGCCAACATTCAAAAATCATTAACATTTTCATACATAATGAACATACTGAGACAGAAATTAGGGAAACCATAATAACATCCAAAATCTATACTTAGGAATCAATCTTATAAAGGAAGTAAAAGATGTAGACAGTGAAAATTGTAGTACTCTGAAAAAAAGGAATCATAGATGATTTCAGAAAATGGAAAGATATCACTTGCTTCCATATAGGAAGAACCAATATTGTGAAAATTTTCACACTCCCAAAATTGCTATACAGATTCAATGCAATCCTGATTAAAATATCGGTCAGTGTACTTACAGTTCTAGAGACAACATTCCTAAAATTCATCTGGAAAAAGAAGAGACTTAGAAAATCAAAAGCGATCCTGGGCAAGACAAGAAAGGCGGAAGCAACACAAACCCTGACTTGAAATTATACTACAAAGCTACTGTGATAAAATGGTACTGGTAAAATAAAAACAGGCCTGAGGATCAATGGAACAAATCAGAAGATGCAGACATAACTACATGTACACTCTGCCACCCTATCTTTGACAAAGGGGTCAAAATTCTCCACTGGAAGAAAGCCTCTTTAATAAATCATGCTGAAAAAGCTGGCTTTCCACATAGTGAAGGCTAAATTTATAGCCATTTCTATCACTATGAACAAAACTACAGTCAAGTGGATCAAATATTTAAGTAGTAGAACTGAAACACTAAATCTTCTGGAGGGGAAAGTAGGTAAAAATCTTAGAGACATAGGAGTAGGTAGGGAGTTCATGAACAAAAACCAAACTTCACAGGAAATACTTCAAAGAATCAACAGTTATATCTCATATTGTGAAAGCTTTTTGCATATCAAAAAAATAACCAGCAGAGTAAAAAGAAAACCCATGAATTAGGAAAGAACTACAGCTAACTGTCACTCAAAGAACTTCTATCTAGAATATACAAAGAATTGAAAAATACAAGCTCCCCCTGCCAAAATCAACAACCCAATTCAAAAATGGGCATCTGAGATAAATATACACTTCCCAGATGAAAAAATAGAAATGGTAAATAAATATATGAAAACATTTTCAACATCATTATTCATTTGAGGAAGGCAAATTAAAACAGCACTGAGAATCCATCTCACACTAGAAAGAATGGCTATCACCAAGATGTCAACCAATAACAAATGCTAGAGGGGCTGTGGGCAAAAGGAACGTTCTCCATTTTTGGTGGGAGTGCAGACTGATATAACCTCTATGGAAATCAGTGTGGACATTCCTCACACAGCTAGGATTGGATGTTCTCTTCAACCCAGCTATTCCCTTGCTAAGTATGTTTCCAGGTGAACAGAAAACATCATACCACAGTGATTTATGTGCACTCATGTTTATAGCAGCACAGTTTGTCCTAGCTGAATCTTGGAAAAAACCTAAATGCCCATTCACTGAGAAATGGATACAAATGAAGTGCTATCTTCACACAAAGGAGGACTACTTAACTATGAAAAAGATAAATTCAAGGCTTTTATAGGTAAATGGATGTAACTAGGGACCACATTGGTAAGTGAAATAAGTCAGGGCCACATGTGCAAACATCATATTGTTCAGTTAGTGTAAGAACCTGAAAGAGTAAATAATATCTGAAAGGTACAATGGATACTGTGAAAAGGAAATAATCTGTTCAGTGGAAGGAAAAAATGGGATGGGGAAAAGAACAAAAGAAACAAGAGAAAATATATATATTCATGTATATATTTAGGATAGCCTGAATAATTGTACTGCTGATTTCTGCTGGTCTATTTTTTTTTGAGGGGGGAGGGTCTACAGGGTATTCAGGGTCTCACTACTAGATTAGACTCCTAGTGATCTGCCTGTTTACAACCTCCCAACAGCTGGGATTACAGGTGCACATCACCACCCTAAATATAAATTTCTGTCTCAGCATGCCCTGGGGGCTGGTCCCGGCACAGCAGGCCTGACGATCCAACACCTGTCCCCTGTGCCTGCTTGCAGGTGCTTTAATCTGCTGGGCTATTTGGCCGGCCCTTCTGCTGGTCTACTGAAAGGAGAAGGTAATGCTTATTTGTTATTCTCCTTTTTAATTTCATATAATTTTAATCAATTTTGCATGTTTAAATGTGGTCATCTAAACAACTAATTTGAAGATAACATTATGCAGTACTGCAGTCATTGTCAAATATTATTTTGTCTAGTGAAATTCTCTATCATTTCTAATGTTCTATCTTTCTTTTCTTTTATTTATTCATTTATTTATTTTTACCATTTTATATTCTCTTTGAAAAAGAAAACAACTATTCTCAAAGCCCTGCAATAGACTTCTCATGATAACTCAAGCAGGGTTTCAACAGATGGCCTAGACCTGAGGTCACCCTGAGGTGTTGGATCTGACCACCACCTCTCATGATTCATAGGCAGAAGTTCCTGTTGGGTTTTTCAAGATATAGGTGGCATAAGAGGACACAATGCAATGAAAAGTTTACTGCCATGGGCTTTCCCTGTGTGCTCCATGGTGGGCTTTTTTTTTTTCCTCTTTTTACTCAACCCAAGGTCAAGCTGTACAGCTAGTTTCTTCTTCATGCTTCACTTTTACTTTTCCAAATAAGCTTTGTCACATTCTGTTAATTTTGTTCATCTCTTTGTGCAAGACAAAAAGCACATGGAATCCAATTCTGGAAGGAAAGGAAAGCCCCCCAAAATCTGATAAAGTTTATTTCACAAGCCACTTTTAGAAGGAGACTACCAGTTTTTTGTCTGCTTTGTTTTTTAAGAAAAACTCACTTGGAAATATATGGGAAATTTTTTGACCCATATTTACTCCTTTATTGCTTTTATTTCTCTTATACAATTTTGAGTTTTATTTGCTGTATTCCTCTTCCTTTTTACTATTATAATTGCTATCTTTGATTTAGCACAGTGTTTTGTCTTTCTCTTTTTATATATTTAGTTCAGCATCTACAGGGTCTCACTATGTAAATTGGATTTGTAGTGATCCTCCTATTTTTAGCCTCTCAAGCCCTAGGGTTACAGGCATACACCACCATGCCCAGTCTTCTTTCTCCTTTTTTCTTGCTGTTTTTAAATCTGTTTCTTCTTTTCTGGAGCTTACTCTCTACTTTCTCTTATTTCTCCTTTGTTCTTTTTCCTATGAGCTTTATTTAGTAACATTAATTTCCTTTTATTCTCTGATAGACCCCATATTTCACTTTTATCACCTTCTCATCTTCCATTGCTTACCTTTTCAGACTGCTTTTTGCATGGCTATTTCTCATACCCTCATTCCGTACAGTGTAATAATTATGCATTATAAGTTTATACATTATAATTAATCGTATCTTATTATAATTGGGTGCATATTATTAGAGGAGGCAAATTTCTTTAATTATGCTGCAGACATAGAGTTCTTTGTCTTAGTTTTATACTATAATAAGAGATCTCTTTTCCATAGTTAATTGTGGTACACGGCTTTTTTTTTAGGGTTTAGCAATATCTAGTTTGTATCTGATGATATTGTTGTTGATTTTATTACCTTGGTATAGCAAAGGTGACATAGTTATTGCAATTATTTGGTATTCTTTGTCTGCCAGTACAGTATGTGGATTGCCGGGGGGTCATAAACAATACATGTTACATTCCTTAAAAATGAAGTACTGAAGTAAACAAGCTGAAACCTATCTGCTTAAATGGAGGTGTCTGATCCTGGCACAGAGGCAAAGAGGTAGTCATGCCCAGAGGATATCTCAGAAAAGTAGAAACTAAGAAAACAAGTCTCCATGTTAGCAACATAGCCAGCTCCTCTAACCAATCCACATGCCTCAGTAAAGAAAAACAAAATGTAAAAGAGAAATGAGGAAATATTAACAAAAATGGCTACACAAACTCAAAACTTCCTCAAAGTTGATCCAGGGGGAACTGAGTGAAGAAATTCAAAAGCCACACAGCTGATTTACCTGAAAGGATAACAGTGGAGGTAACAAAATATATCAATAAGGTACTTAGTGGATAATTCAAAGAAGATATAAGTAAACAGAAAATGAAAGTGAAATAAACAAAAGAATAATAAAAATAATGCAAAGCTAGCAGAATTTAGAGAAAGAAAGGGAAAACAGGAAGAGCCAAAACAGACAAAAATAACAGTCCATAAAAAAGCACCAAACAGAAATATAGAGGATGAAAAATTCTACTGTAATTACAGGCAACAGAAACAACCCATGAGAAGACCAAGTGGCAAATTTATTTTTTAAAATTTTTTCCCATAATTTTATTGAGAAAGAAATAGCAATGAGACAGTTTCAAACCAAATTGGTAGGACAGTTTCAATAGAAGAAGGGTTGTCATTAGTGATAATTAAGGAATGATATATTTAAAACCACAAATGAGAGACACTTCTAAGAAGATGGCAGAGTGGGGAACAGCAGCAGATCAGCATTGTTCAGTTTTGAAGCCCAGATGCTGGAATATAGGAATGTGGGGAAGAATAGAAACAGAGAAGCAGTCTGTGGGACTCCACAAGAGTTGGAAGCAAGAATTGGAGTCCATGTGGAGAGCAAAGAGAAATACTCCAATTCGGAAGAATGAGGGAGCAAATTGTTCTCTCCAAATGCTACCTCATGGCTTGGGAGAGGCAGCTTGAAACCTACAGAGGCACAGTAACTGTGAGTGATTACAAAGGCCTCCATATGGAATGCGCCAACTGAGTGGAGAAATGCATGTGGCAGGCTTCAGTGACTGGCAAGTGACTCCAATTCAGACATCCCCAGGAGAAGGACACTGATCAGTTGCCATTTCAGAAAGGGGTCAGCAAAAAAAGGCTTCAGAACAGCTGTAGGTTGGCTTCCTCTAGTGGCTCTCAAGTGAGGTTGAGATGTAGGAAACACCCAGAGACAAGGAGCTCTGTTAGTGCATTCAAGTAGATAAATTAAATATAAACAGACATGAAAAAACAAAAAAGCATTAATATAATTCTAATTATCAATCCAAATACAAACTGTAACAAATGGACAGATCAACTACACACACACACACACACACACACACACACACACACACAATCACAAAATCAACTAAACCAAAACTTTCAACACTTCTGAACATTCTTAAGAAAATACAGAGGAACTGAAATTATTTCATACGTGCTACCAGACCCTAATGCAATGAAATTGGAAATCAATGGCAAAAAAACTATAAAAATGATATACATACATGGTAATTAAATAACACCATCCTGAACAACCAATAGGCTTCATATTAAAAAAATATTACAGTTGCTAAAGAAAAATATGATTAGAACATAGTGGAATTTATGAAAGGAAAGGAAAGCAGTCCTAAGTAGGAACATTGCAGTGGTGAATTCTCACATCAGAAAAACAAGGATAGCATAATTAAATTAATATTGAAACTCATGTTTCTAGGGAAAGAAAAGCAAGTCAAATCCAAACCTCATATGAGGAGGACATTATAAAGATAAGAACAGAAATTAAGGCAATGGAGATTAAGAAAACAATACAATAAATCAATGAATTGAAGACAGTTTTTTGAAAGATTAAATTAAAAAGACAAATACCTGAATCTTTCAGAAAAGAAAATGCCAAAATCCATGTAAATATGAATGAATGAAGAAAAATCACAACAGGTCCTATAGAAATATAGAAGATAATTAATGCCTACTTAGAAAATCAGTTTTTTTAGACCAAGTCCTAGCCCAGGTCCGGTGAGTATGTGGAGAGCTTCCTGCTACCCTGCGCTGGCGGGACCAGTACCAGCCCAGGCGCAGCATGGGCTGGACCCTCTCCCACCCTCTTGGGCCGCCCCACATCACTCCGCAGTACCTTCTCCATCCCGCCCGCCGAGTAGGATTTCTGCCGAGTTCCGGGAATCCCCAGACCCAGTCCTAGCCCAGGTCCGGTGAGTGTGTGGAGAGCTGCCTGCTGCCCTGCACCAGTGGGACCAGTCCCAGCCTAGGTGAAGTGTGGGGCAGACCCTCTCCCACCCCATCAGGCCGCCCCCCACCACTTCACAGCACCTACACACCCCGCCTGCCAAGAAGGAATTTTGCACTGTTACGGGAACCCCCGGACCCAGTTTTAGACCAGGTCCAGTGAGTGTGTGGGAGAGCTTTCTCTTCCCTCTACTTCACCTTGCCCCCTCCAGGCACACCTCAGGCCTGGCATACATGCCTGAGGTGTAACCCTGCAGCTGCAATCTCTGCAGAGAGTGTAGAGGATAGATCCACCCAGCTAGTCCAGGAACAGAATATCTTGGCACAGGAGCACAACATATTCACCCTCAAGGGCAGCAATGTGAAGGAGCTGAGGACAGCAGCCAGACCTAAGTCAGACATGCTGGATAAGTCCAAAGTTTGCAGAGCTGCACCTGAACATCAGTACGTGCGAAGGTTATAACAACATCAAAGATCTACAACAAAGGTCAGAAGACAGTGCTACACAAAATGATGAGAAAGAACAAAATGCAACTTCAGAACCCAATCCCAACCATAACAAGTGCAGAGGACACTAACACAGAAAAAATTGGAAATCACACAGCTGAAAGCAATGAATCAACAGCTTCTGAAATAAAGAAACAGCTGCAGAAATATATAGAAGACATCAGATTGGAAATGAAAAAAGAAATCC
>NW_004524577.1:29917022-29922228 GCF_000260255.1 Octodon degus | reverse complement strand
AATCAGCCATCCTCACTGGAAGAAAGATAACTTCTTTAATAAATGGTGCTGGAATAACTGGCTTTCCACATACTGAAGATTAAAACTAGACCCATGCCTCTCACTATGTACTAAACTAAAACCTAAATGGATCAAAGATCTAAATATTAAAATAAAAACAATGTGTTGGAAAATAAAATAGAAAAAAATCTCTTGAATGTAGTTGTAGGCAAAGCCTTTATGAACAAAACCCTAATTGCATGAAATATCTCAAAGAATCAACAACTAGGATCTCATCTTATTAAAAAGTATCTGCACAGTAAAGAAAACCACAGAGTAAGAAGACAATGCAAAAAGTGGAAAAATATTTACCAGCTATTCCTTTGACAAAAGACTAGTATTTAGATTACATGAAGAACTCAAGAAAATCAGATACACCCTCTAATTTAAAGAGAATCCAAAAATGGGCAACTGAAATGAACAGACACTTCTCACATGAAGAAATATACAACAAATAAATATACAAAACACGTTTATCATTAGTTACTCAGGAAATGCAAATTGTAACAAAACTAGAAAGGGTTTATATTCTGTCAAATATGAACAGATGAGGAAAATGTGATATTTATACACAAAGGAGTAACTACTCTGTTCTGAAGAGATAAACTTGAGTTATTTGTGGGAAAATGGATATATCTTGAGACCACAATATTTAGTGAAGTAAATCAGCCTTCAATTTAAAGATTGCATGATTTCTCTTACATGAGACACTCAAAAATACAAATAAAGAGCAAACTAAAGGATAATAGTGACAATAGACAAAATATTACTTTCTACTTCCCAGATGTCAAATACGCGGAGTTCATATCCCTTAAAATTGAAGAATTCTTAAGGACAAAGGAGGTAAGGAGTAGAAAAGGCTTACTTGGGAACAGGAATAGCTCATGAGAGACACAAGGCATTGTGAAATGTGATTCTAGTCAAGGTCCTTTGTCAGGGATGATTTATACAGCAAAGTCACAACCTAGACACAATGTAAATCAAATGCTCATCAACCTATGGGGTTAGAAGTATAGCCATCTGGATGATATTGGCCCAATATGGAAGTGAGTCACAGGTAGGGATGGTACATGAAAAGAACAAAGGCATTTTTGAGAAAGGATGAGATCAATGCTCTGGCCACCAACTTGGTTGAATGATGCCTAGCTGGACTAATAGACCAGGTGATGCTACTTATAATATATTTACAAGTTACTGCTTATCCCTATAGGGAGGTGTATAGACCTGCTCACTGCACCTTTATCTCACCAAGTCTTCTTCAGCTGCACCTCCTGTGACAGTTTTGATGCCTTTTAATTCTTTTCTACTGACTCTTTGAAGCCCAGTCCCTTTCTGACGCTATGTTAATTTCTATCTAATTTAGTTGCCTACAGTGATAGTAAGTTGGGTTGTCTTTCTCAAATGGAAATGGAAATGAAGAAGAGGAAAGGGGAATGGGGTGGAAAGAGTATGATAAAGAATTGCAAGGAAAAACTCTGAAATAGACCTTTTGCAAATTGGAAGGTGATCAAGAGATGGAAGGAGCAGGGGCCTAGGGAAGGGCAGGGACACAAATGAAGTATGATGTGTTATGTACACACACAAACTCCTCATATAAACATAACTGTTATATGTGAAATTATAAAATATTCAATAAAAATTTATAGCCAACAATAGAGATAATAAAGCAACAAATTTCAGGCTTGGAACAAGTTATTTTCATGATTCAGCTCTTGTCTCTGATAAATATCCTCACTGATCTCAAAAGGTGAAGCTGCCTTTGTTATTTCTAGCTTTACTTTTTCTTAGTCCAATGCTTAACATCATCTTTTGGTTACTCTTTCACCTTGGAACTCACCATTGTTCAACAATTTTTTCTTTTCTTTCGAGTAGGAGTATTTAAACTGGGTTGTTTGCTATGCACTTAAAATTTTACAAAAACACAGAGAAATAGTTTTAAAAATCTTTATCGTTTGTCTAGAATGAAATTTTAGAAAGAAATTAGTGGGGTGTAAAATGCCTTCTAAATCTTCCTCTTGTCTTCCTAAATGACCCTATTCAAAAGCCATTAAATACGATTTAGCAAAGGCAACCAACTGGAATAGGGATGCAGGGGATATAGAGCCAAGGAAAATAAGTCAATACAACATGGCTCAGAGGTGAGTCTGTGGTTAGTGGAATCTGCACACATAGTATGGAATCCATAGAGATAGGAAAGAGATGTATTACAGGAGGGTCAGCCTAATTTAGGGGAAAGGGAGCCCAAGTACAGCGAAGAAAAGATTTACATAAGAAAGTTGTCCTAGGGGGCTTTTGGACCAGAGCAGTTTAAGGAATGCATTTGTGTAACTGGGTTACACAGCAAGGTACACTGACATTTAAGGTTCCAAGAAGGATTAGAGGAAAATGTCTATGGTTGGAACCTAGTTAGGGTAAGGATTAGAGGGTAGGGAGGGTATTAACTTGGTGTGATTATCAGACTGCAAGAGAAATAAGAGGATTCCTTTGGTAGACGTTAACCATTCAGTACTGTCCCAGTGGAAGATGGAAGATCCCATATGATTTGGAATAAGCATCAATTTGGGATAATATAGCAAGCAAAGATAAAGATCACTTTATAATAATAAAGCAGTGAATTTATTAAGATGAAAAATATCCATGCAGCTAGAAAGACAGTTTCAAAATACAGAAGCAAAAGTATAGATTGGAAAGAGGCATAGACATGTACACAATTATATTTAGTAAATTTGATAATATTCTTCCAAAAATTTATAGAACAATGCTAAGCAATTTGGCAAGGATACAGAAGATTGGAACAATACATCAACTTTCTTGACCTAATTAAAATATGGAACTACCCACTAAGGTATCAGCAGAATATATAACTCTTAAAAGCCTAAGAAATATCTACCAAGCTAGAGAACATTCTGGTCATAAGATACTCTAAATAGATACACATTTTCTAAGTCATAAGAAGTATGTTCTTTGAATACAGCATTTTTGCATGCACTTTTAATCTCAGCACTCTGGAAGGTTGAACAAGAGTACTTCAAGTTTGAGCCCAGCCTGGCAACTCAATAATCTACTGAGATTCTGTTGGAAAAAAAAGAAAGTTATTTGATTAAAATGGCACTGAACATAGGAAAAGGATTATTGGGAAATATCCAAATATATGGAAACAAAAACTAACAAACACATATACAACATACAGGCCAAACAGAAATCAAAGAAAGTGTTATGAATGGTAAGAATGTGCAATGCCACTAGCGGAATATTAGAGGTGACTGTATAGCATTAAGTGCCTATACTAGAAAATGAAAAATGTCTCAAATCAGTGATTTCACAACTTAAGAAAGTAGTAAAGAAGGACAAAAGTAATATAAAAATACATAGAATAAAATACTAATCTTTAATACAAAATGACTACCCTAAAGAAAAATCAATTAAATCACAATAATTTGAAAGAGTAAATGATAATAGACTGATCACAAAGAAGAATAACTAAAGATTATTCAGATATGAAAAGAATAATAATAAAATTCTATATACTAAAAGCTAAATGTTATTTCAGATAATTCATTATCAGATGAAATAAATTATTTGAAAGGCACGAACACAGCTCACTCAGAAGAAATAGCTCAAATTAACAAGTACACTTCTATAAAAGAAAACGGATTTCTAGGTAAATAATTTGGTACAATGTAAATTATAGGACCAGAAAACTTCACCACTGACTTGTATCAGCACTATTCAAATATGGTTTTTAGAAAACTGAAGAGAAATGATTATTTTTCAGATACTCTAGGATCCAAGTTTTATGCTAATATAAAAACCAAAAACTTTATAAAAAAAAAAAAAAAAGAAAATCTGCAAAGCAGTATCTATCAGGAATATAGGATCAGTTTTTCTAAGTACAGTTTTTGAAAATTAGATCAAATATAATATAAAAACAATACACCATAGCCTTGTGGAGTCTATTCCAGAATTTAAATAAGTTTAATATTTGAGTATTATTATTGTTATTCACCATGTTAGCAAATTCAGAAGGAAAATTATATGATTATCTTAATATACACAGAAAAATGTGTGTAATTCATCGATCTGTTGAAAACTCTAAACAAACTTGGAATAGCAGGAAACTGTCTCAACTTGACAAAGAACATCTACAGAAGCCTATAGGTGATATAAAAATTTGTGGTGAAAACAATCTTTCCCCCTATAATTGAGGACAAGTCGAGGACATTCATGTTGAAGAGAAGTTCTATTCACCATCATACAGTGTCTGAAGGCAAGAAAAAAGACATAAAGGGAATTCGTATGGTAAATGAGAAGGAAATTTATATTCAAAGATGAAAAAAATCATGCACATAGAAAAATACACTGAAATAAAAACTACAAGAACTAATAAGTGATTACAATAATGTTGTAGGATACAAGGTCCATGTAAAATAATAAATTGACTTCTCTTACTAGCAATAAATAACAAAATTTGAAATAAAAGTAACATTCTTGATCACACTAAAAATCATAAACTACTTAGGGACAGACAACAAATGTTACATGTGAAAACAAAAAGAATTGCTGAGAGAAATTTAGAAATATAAAGCTGACATACAGTGACCAAAACTTGGAAGAGAGGACTGGGGAGATAGCTCAGTAGAATAAGCGCTTGCCTGGCAAGCACTAGAGCCTGACTTCAATCCTCAGTTCTGCCAAAAAACCAACCAACCAAACAAACAAAACAAATAAACAAACAAAACCTTGGAAGATTTGATACTGGTAAAATTTAAGATCTCCTGCAAGAGATCTTTCATTCAATAAAAATCCAGTTAAAATCCCACTAAGGCTTCCTTGGTAGAAACTGGAAAATTTGTTTCTAAATTGTGTGGGTCAAAGGGCCTAGAACAGACTGTACACCCTTAAGGAAGGACCAAGCTGGAGGATTAACATTCCTCAGTTTTTGACTTATAAAACAACAGTGCACTATTGATCTTGAGACTTTAAAAAATTACATCAAGGAATTTAATAGAGAGATATAATATGGAAAATTAAATCTCACAAAATCACAAAGGCACTTCAATGGACAGATGATAGCATGCAACAAAATTGGAGAAAACTGATTATAATTCATATTTTTAAAAAGTAAATTGATTCATTCATAACAACATACATAAACTTTCTTTCTTTC
>NW_004524577.1:29915096-29915944 GCF_000260255.1 Octodon degus | reverse complement strand
CTCCCACTGAAAGTTTGAAATAGGCTAAGCAAGAAACTAGTTTTACAATTATTTTTTAAAATGTATTTAGTGCAGGGTCTACAGGGTATCACTACACAGACAGGAGTCATAGTGATCCTCCTGTTTTTAGCTTCCCAAGAGCTGGGATTACAGGCTCATGCACTATGCCCAGGCTCAGTCACTGTCTCAGCACACCCCCAAGGGCAGGATCTGCACAGCACTCTGGGGATCAAACCTGGGTCCCTGTGTGTCTGCCTAAGCAGGAGCTTTAATCTGCTGAGCTATCTGGCCGGCTGTTAAAAATTAATTCTTGGAAGAGGAAATTAAGACTGAAGGAAATAAGGATTTGCTCAAGACTACAAAATTACTAAATCAAAAAGTTAAGAAACATACTCAAGGGTAACTTTGTTCCAAAGTCTAGGCGATTGTTAAGGAACTGTCCAACAATTCTATTACTGTGGAAGTCACAAGAAAATACTTGTTTTTAAAAGGTTGAACTTACCCCTTTTAGATTCCATTTAATTCAATTTTAACTCTTATCTTTCTTAATTCAAATTTATTTATTTCCATCTTCACCCTTTAAGGTCACCTGCTTCTGGATTTTTGAGTGGAAGGAAATAAGAATGTTATATGATTACCTCTGAGTCAGGTCTACAATTCATGTATGTTCCAAATGCCTTTTAACTATGGTGAAAACCCTTCAGAAACTCCAAATCACTGATTGCTTCTGATTGTTCTCAGGAATCTGCATTGTGTTTAACAGGGAATGATTTGGGAGTATCTCAGACCTTGTTTTATTTCATTACTCTTTTCTCTGTGCTGTAAAACAACAGAACTTCATATAATCT
>NW_004524577.1:29910207-29914524 GCF_000260255.1 Octodon degus | reverse complement strand
GGAAAGGAGCAGATAATACTTAACACGTTTTGTCTCCTCTCTTCAATTGTTTGTACTTTTTCTCTTCTTTCTTTCTTATACATTTCCTTCTTATTCTTTCTTCTTCCAATTTTACATGCATATATCTGGTAACATGAGTAACTGGTTATAAGACAACACTACGTATTATAACAAATAGTATGATTTGTATTACTTTTTTAAGTGAAATTCTGTATCAATAATAATTTTTTCTGTTTTAATTATAATTTTTACTCCCTTTAAAAAATAAAAAAAAATTAAATAAAAAGTGCCTACTACACTCTGTGGTTCATAGTACATAAGCAAAAGCATAATTATTAGTAATAATATGTTGCTGTTTGCTTACATTTTGAAAAGACAAAAGGCAGCAATATCATTAATATTTCAGGAATTTATTTAAAGGTTAATGTTTACAATATTAATAATTTCGACATAATCAGTTCTGAAAAGGTTTTTCTTGACTAAATTATACTGTAGTTTATTAACAGATTCCAGGGCTATGCTATGTTGCAAATCTCTGAGCTCTTAACAGTTACTGAGTCTCTATTTTCACAATTCCTCCAACCTCAAGTGAAGAGCTTTTGATTATTTCTTCTCTTTCCTTGTCACTGAATAATCTACTCCTCAGAATTAAGTCTTCTACCTTCCAAAAGATTCCTATGTATTTCTTTAAGCAAAGATCTACCCATAATAGAAATTCTAGTACCAGATAGAAATTCTCAAATAGGAGCACACACTCAACTTTCAGTCAACTTCTTAT
Source organism: Octodon degus (assembly GCF_000260255.1). NCBI lineage: Eukaryota > Metazoa > Chordata > Mammalia > Rodentia > Octodontidae > Octodon > Octodon degus. Next base: position 29,913,746 of record NW_004524577.1, on the reverse strand, counting down.
CCATTTATTACTATTATGGTTTATGTCTAGTTGTCCCAGCAAAGCCTCATGAATTCATGGGGTGAGGTCTTCTAGATTTTGAGATTAACTCTTTTTTTTTTGGCAGAACTGGGATTGATAAAATTAACTCATGATCAACTGGGATTATGGATGATCCACTGGGATTATAGGTCTTAATACTGTGAGATTATGGGTGTGAGTGCTATGCCCAACCTGGGGCAGAAAGCCTGAATGCAATATAAGAGACAGAAAGCTAGACCTCTGTCTGTAACCATTTCTCTCTGTTGCTATTGTTGGCCTATTGCCATTGTTGTTTTTCCGCTGCCATGAACTGGCTGCTCTCTGCCCTGTGCCACTCTGCCTTGGAGCCAGCCACGTATAGACTGAAACCTCCAGTAACTGTGAGCTAACTAAACCTTTCCTTCCTTCATTTTGGGTGTCTGGTATTTGTCCCAGCAATGAGAGAAGAGTAACTGAGACAATTACTCAATATTTTTCTTTTACAAAATGACAATTACTTTGTAGACTCTAGTTGAAGCACTTGAAGATCTACCTGCTGTTGTTTTATCCTTAAATATTTTATCCATCTGGACTTTCGCTTACTAAGAAAGTACGTTTGTGCCATGAAGGCACCAAATAAATCCCTCTCTAGAATAAGAGTCATGCATGAATTTGTAGAAGTAGGAACACAGTTATTGTGGAGAAACTGAGGAATGATAACCTGGTACCCAGTTCATGTTTTGAAGCACAAAATTTTGAGTCATATCTGAAAAGGTTGAGTCACACATAGCTTTTGAATGAATCTCCACACTGATTTCCATAAAGGTTTAACCAGCCTGCACTCCCAACAACAGTGCAGAAGGGTTCCTTTTTCTCATAACTCTCCAGCATTTAATATTGGCTGCCATTTCTTTTTCTTTTTTTTTTTTTTTTGGCAGAATCAGGGATTGAACTGAGGCCCTTGCACTTGCCAGAGGAAGTGCTTATTCCACTGAGCCATCTCCCTGGCCCCATTGGCTAACATCTTGATTCTTTCTGAGCTAAGATACAGTATCAGTGTTGTTATAAATGACATTTCTCATACAACCAATGATATTGAATATTTTTTCATATATTTACTTGATTTTTGTATTTCTTTTTTCCTCTGAGGAGTACATATCCATCTTAGATGCCCATTTTTGGATTGGGCCTTTGAATTTGAGAGGCCTGATTTTTTAATTCTTTACATGTTATAGATAGGCGGCCTTGGTCAGAGGTGCAGTTGGCTATACTTTTCCCAGTTTGTGGGTTTTCTTTTTACTATGTTGGAGATTTGCTTTGAAGTGCAGAAACTTTTCAAAAAGATGAGATCCCGGGGGTTGGTTCTTTGAAGTATATCCTGTGCAGTTTGGTTTTCGTTCATGAACTACCCACTGCTATATCTTTAAGATTTCCACCAACTTTTTCCACCAAAATATTTAATGTTTGTGTTTTAATATTTAAGTCTTTGATCCATTTTGACTGTAGCTTTCTGCATGGTCATAGGCATGGGTGTAGTTTTAGCCTGAGCACGTGGAAAGCCAGTTTTTCCAGCCCCATTTATTAAAAAGGCCATCTTTCTTCCAGTGAGCATGTCTGGTCCCTTTATCAAAGATAAGGTGGTTGAGTATGTTTGTGGTTGTGTGAGCATCTTCTAATCTGTTCCACTGATCCTCAGGTCTGTCTCTAAGCCAGTACCATGCTGATTTTTTCACAGTAGCTTTATAGTATGATTTCAGGTCAGGGATTATAAAATCTCCTGCCTTTCCTTTATTTACCAGGATTTCTTTCAATATTTTGGGTTTCTTATGGTTCCAAATGAATTTGAAGAAAGTTTTCTCTAGCTCTATGAGATATACTAAGGGCATTTTAAACAGAATTGCATTGAATCTGTATAGCAATTTTGGGAGCATGGCCATTTTCACCATATTGGTTCCTACTGTCCAGGTCCATGGACTATTTTTCCATTTTCTCAAATACTCTTCAATTTGTTTTTTCAGAGCGCATTATTTTCACCATATAAATCTTTTATGTTCTCTGTGAGATTTATTCCTAAGTATTTCATTTTGGGGGGTGATATTATTGTAAAAGGCATGGGTTTCCTAATTTCTCTCTCAGGGTGTTCATTTTGTGTGTACAAAAATGCTGCTGAAGACCAGGGATATAGTTCAGCAGCACGAACACCTGCCTAGCAAGTACAGTTCCTGACTCTGATCCCCAGTACTGGAAAAAACAAAAAGCTACTGATTTTTGTGTGTTGTATCCTGCTATGTTGCTGAATTTGGTGATTAAATCTGTAAGACTCTTGGTGGAGTATCTGGGGTCCTCTATGCAGAGTATTATGTCATCTGCAAAAAGATAGTAATTTTACTACCTTATTCCTTTTATTTCTTGCTCTTGTCTAATTTCTCTGGCTAATATTTCCAGAACTATATTGAATAAGAGTGGAAAGAGTGGATATCCTTGCCTTGTTACTGATTTTAAAGTGAAGGTCTTCATTTTTTGCCCATTTAGTACAATGCTGGCTGTTGGTTTCTCATAGATGGCTTTTATCAGGTTGAGATATACACCATCTATTCCAATTCTTGGTAGGGTTTTTCTCATGGATGAGTGTTAGACTTTGTCAAAAGCTTTTTCTGCATCTATGGAGATGATCATGTGGAGTTTTTTATTGGTTTTATTGCCAGCTATTTCCCTTTTGTGTATATTTCCAGAAGAATTGAAAACCTCACACCACAGTGATATATATGCACCGATGTTTGCAGTGCAATTTGTTATATCTAAATCCTGGAAGCAACCCAGATGCTCATCACCTGAAGAATGGATAAGGAATATGTGGTATTTTTACATAATAGAGTGTTATTCAGCTATAAACCAGGATAAATTTGAGTCTTTTGTTGATAAATGGATACAAATATAGAACATACTCTGAAGTGAAATAAATCAGGCTTGCAAGTGCAAAGATCATATTGTCCCCTTAGAATGAAATCCTGAAAGAGAAAAATGGAACTGAAGGGTATAATAGACACTGGTAAAGGGAATGAACTTACTCAAAATGAAAGAGTTACTGAGTTGAGGAGAAGGACAGGAGAGGGAGTGGGAGAAAGAGATTTATCTATGTATGTAAGGAGGATGCTTTCAACAACTGTACTGCGCGTTTCTGCTATTTATGAAAAGAAGCAGTTAATGATTTAATTTGATTCATCTCCTTTTTTCAGTTGTACTTTCTGTCTTCTTAATTTCTTGTACATTTTTTTGTTTTTTTTCTTTCTTCTTCCAATTTTATATGCATATATCTGGTAATGTGAATAACTAGTTGGATGACAGCACTATGTATTACAACAAATACTGTGAAATTCATTTTACTTTGATAAGTAATAGTTTGTACCACTTGTAATTCTTTGTTTTAATTCTAATATGTACTCTGTTTAAAATACACAAAAAAAGACATACATATAACCAGAAAGTAAAGGCAGCAACCTAGCGTGGCGGTCTCTGCGCCGGGCTCTGGAGTGTGAGGT
>NW_004524577.1:29906975-29910072 GCF_000260255.1 Octodon degus | reverse complement strand
TTTTTTTTTTGTGGTACTAGGGATTGAACTCAGAACCTTGCACTTGCCAAGCACACACTTATTCTACGGCGCTATCTCCTCAGCCCTAAGAGTCTATATCTAACAAATGTTATTTTATATAATATTTGTTACTCTAGCAAAGCATATTCAAAATGTGAATTATCTGTTTTTTATTTTTTAAAAAAAATCAGTACTACAGAGCTCTGATGTAAGGAAAGTCAAAGTATGAAATTCTATTAGAACTAAAATGACATATTAATTTTCTTCCAGAAATTACTACTGTAAAAAGAAAGGCACAGGGCAGAGTATTTACTAATACTAATTTTACCTGGAGAGTGTTAAGAGTGGATAATGACGTTAAGAAAAAGCTAATCCTTGAATCACAGTGTGCTGGTGAAAGACCCGCTGACTTGTGCAGACTGCAAATTTGTAAGAACTTGCTGGGAGAGACTCTGAAAAATTACTACGTAAGTATTCTTATTCCTGGTATTTTTTCAAATCACTAGAAACAATCTTAAGAGATAAATAAACTGTAAGATACAAATTTATTCTTTTATTTTTTGTCTTCCAATTTTTACTGTAATTTCAACGTGAAAAGCAAATATTTTTTTCTCTATATGATTAATCACCTAGATAATCAGAAGGAATTCTCAAGTGCAAAATGGAAGATCACAAAAACTTTCTTAAATTTTGATTTAAGGCACTGGGCAGATAGCTCAGGGGCATAAGCACCTGCCTGCCAAGTTCAAGGCCCTGCGTTTGATCCCTGGTACTAAAGTAAATAAATTAATTAATCACTTAATTAATTTTGCTATGTTTTCAAAGTTGCTTTAATAAACTTTTAGTTTCAATTCACATTCTACACACTAAAATACAAATGTTAACCTCAGAATTAGTCTGTTACCTATTTTCTTCTAATTAGGTGGCAAGTTTATAAATAGAATAGATGGAAGATGGTGGTTATTTTCATATCTGGTGCAACTGTATTGGCGATAGCTTTCTATATGCTGAATATTTTTAAGGTTATTTATTTATTTATGTGGTACTGGGGCTTGAACTCAGGACTCTGCATTTGCCAGGTAGGCACTTATTCTACTGAGCTATCTCCTTTGCCCCTGAGCTATCTCCCCGGCTCCAGGCTATAGCATTATTTTTTTTTTGTCACTAAAGTATATTTAATCAAAAATTTGTTTGAACTACAAAATGTATCTTATCTCCATGCACAACTGAGACTTATACCCTTGATTCTAATCCGTGAGAGGCAAAATACACGTGCTTAATTTTTTTAATTATTTATTTGTGTGTGTGTGTGTGTGTGGCCAGCTCAGCCCACCAGGGGGCGGGGCTGGCTGGCATGTGGTGCTGGGGGATTGAACCGCGGTCCCTGGGCTTTGCTGAGCTTGTTCTAAGTAGGTGCTTTAGACCACTGAGCCATCTCACCAGCCCCAACATGTGCTTATACATAAGAAACAATGACAGAATCATTCAGGAATATTTACCAAATACATATGCAATATATTTGAAGAAAGCAAAATGTTAAATTCCCACAATTATCTAGATACAAAGTGAAGGAAGTAGAGCTTGATAAAAGTGCACATACCTAATCATAAGTTTAAAATACTTGCACAAATAAAAATGAAGTGTCTTATGATTCTAGTAATTATGAAAAAAATGGTTGCAAATAGAAAGTCAAAGCAAATCACTTAAAATTAAAATATAAATAACAGTTGTTTGATTATGTAGAGCATCCAACATATCATCCCTTCCATACTATCCTCAAAACAGAGAACCAGAACATTCTACTAGAGTATGTTAGGAGATACTCTTGGCAACCAAAGTGTCCCTCAATCTTAGTCCCAGATGTGGTTCAGAGTGACTATTTCTGTTCATTATTGCTTAGTTATTTACTATCAGGGCAATGCAAACAGTCTTGCTACAAGAGCACTTCATTTACGTTATACAAATGAAAAATAATAGTGTTCTTTACCCACTGTGTAACTGTCCTTTACTCGTTTATTGCCCTGTTTTGTTATTCAAAATCAAACACTGACAGTCTAAATATCTCTCATTGAAGAGCACCTGGCTTACACCTGCACAGGATGCACAGCACTACATCAGGGCAAGCATGTGCTGCACTGGTTGCCAGCTTCTGCTCTTTTCTACAGCACAGTCCTACGACTCAGACCTGGCTGTGGAGGTATAAGCCAAGAGGCTCAGCGTCTCATGTCCTCATCAGTAAAGGCACGCTGGATTCTAGGCAGGAGAGAAATTTTCATAAGGTAAAAATTTTACAATTTTTCTTAGTAGCCCCAAAGTGTTATCAAGAATATATTTAATAAAGAAGTAAATATCATTTTAAGAATGTATTATATGATATGACTCTTCATACAAATTATATTAAGATCATCAGAATTATAGTTTTGACATCACCATGCATAATTATTTTCAGCCTGAATAGAATTTTAATTAGTTTTTCATATAATCTAACCAGCTTTAGGGCAAGATTAAATGAATGCACATTATTTATCTAAATGGCTTATTTCAACACATCTCTAATCTTTATATTGTGCTGTCATAAATTATAAAAGAAGATAATTTTTTCTTGAATAGGTTATATGTGGATCTATAAATAGAGAAGGAATTCTGGTTTTCGTTCAGTAGCCTTCAAAAAACTTCATCTTGGTAAATGTATTTAGAAGGAATTCATTCCACATACTTTACCATAAGTCAATACTAACTTTAGTTGGAGGTTAAAACTCACTGAAAAATCAGTGTAGGGGTCTTAGAATATGTCATACATAGTATTTCTAAGACTTTTAAAAATAAAGAATAGTTTTAGTAACTGGATTATAACCACTGAGTGTTTTCTATAAATATATGTATACGAATTGCTCAACAGTTTTTTGTGATTGAAAGGACACTATTTTCCATTCTGAGACTAAGTTTTATTTAAAAAGTAAATCTTATTGTTAGTATAAAGGTAAAATAAGATAGTAAAAACTAAACCTTGAAAGTAGAGCTAAACTCAAAGGATCATTTAGTACTTTGCTATCCTTAGTTCTTCCTTTGTTTGGACAGAAGAGTTTACCCTTTCTTG